>NC_052150.1:29914296-30253066 GCF_902713615.1 Scyliorhinus canicula | reverse complement strand
GTCCCTTGTTGTACACTGCCGCCTTCACTCGGCTGAACGCCGCTCGTCTCTTTGCCAACTCCACCGTCAAGTCCAGGTAAATCTGAACTCTAGCACCATCCCAATGCACCTCCTGCTTCTGCTTCACCAAGTTTAACACCTTCTCCTTCATGTGGCATTTATGGAAGCAGATAATTACTGCTCTCGGTGGCTCGTTTTCTTTGGGTTTCAGCCTTAACAAACGATGAGTTCTGTCCAGTTCATACCAGGAGGGGTCTTCACCCTCCCCTATCAACTCCGCCAGCCTCTTAGCAAAGTACTCTGTTGGCCTTGAGCCCTCTGCCCCTTCAGGTAAGCCCACAATTCTCAGATTTTGCCGCCTCATGCCGTTCTCCAAGTCCTCGAGCTTTGCTCGGAGTCCTCCGTTGACCTCCACCACCGTCTGTAGTTCGTCTCCCATCGAGGTGAGCTGGTCGCTGTGCTGCGATGTGGCCTCCTCCACTTCCTTCATCTTTTCACCCTGTTCTCTCACCTCGGCCGATGTCTTTGCCACATCCACCCTCACCGGGGGGATTGCCTCCTCCACCAATGATCTCAGTGCGATCGTCATCTCCTTCCTCAATGCCTACATGTGCCTCGCAAACTGCTTCTCCAGCCCACAGCCATCACCTCGGTCATCCTTTCCACTGTAAGTAGTGCGGCCCCACCATGTGGTCCGGCCTCCGCCATCTTGTCAACGCTTTTACTGGTCCTCTCCTTTGGTGGCAAACTCGCGTTTCCTCCCTTCTTCACAGCGGTTTTTTGCATCCCTTAACCATTTAATGTTTTTCTTCTTCTTTCTTCAATCTCGAGATGAATAATAAATTAATATTTTTCTTCTTCTTTCTTCAATCTCAAGATAAATAATAAACTCACAAAATAAATAAAAAATGTAAACATTGAAAAATTACATTTAAAAAATCTCCTCTCCTGGGACCGGACTTCAAACTTTCCAACCGTGCTTTTTCAGCGGGGGGGGGGGGGGGGGGGGTTGGGGAGGCACCCTGTGTGCGCTGCCCCCCCCTCTACATTCGCACTGGATTCAGGCCTCGCCTCAGGCCACGCTCATTCCCCGCTGCTTGCTTCGGGCTTGATGCCCCTGCTCCTGCGTTCACGGGGGTGCCCAGCTGCTCCAAACCGGCTCGACTGGGCCTCAGGCCCCGATGGCCGAAGAAATGCCGACCGGTGAAACCACGGGGAAGCCTCCGGAAAACAGCGAAATGCCGCTGACCGGCGGGAGCCCCTCTCCAGCGTGACTGCTCCGCTCGCACGTGCCACCGGAAGTCCTACGGGCATGATTTAATGGAAATATTTTGAAGTGTTATTTTGGGTGGGTTTGGCACGGTGTTTCTTGCCAGCTTTTTTGGTGTGCTCCACTCCATGATTTACCCACACTTAGGATGCGATTTAACCAAACAAGTGCAGTGATATCATGGCTGTGTTGTAATTCACCGACTGACCACTAAGAGGCTCACTAGTATATCAGTGAATGTTAGAGTCAGGTGACCTCAGACTGACTGAAGAGCTGGAAGAGAGAGGTGGCTTATGCATGATCAGACTGTTATTCATCTGTTGTTTTGTATATACTTGAGCCACAGTTAATGTTAATAAATCATTTATAGCTTTAGCTACAACTGTTCTAATACGAATCAGGCCATCCGACAAGAACATTACAATGGTCCCAAGGCTGGACAATATTAAACATGAGAGAGGTTGCCATGAGGTCCACAGAGATTTGAAGATTATGCAGACTCCAGGAATTAACGACATGGAGTCTTTGAAGCCACCAATGAGTCTCGGATTTCATGGTAATGTGGACAGCAACCGGCCTGTGTTCAAATAATATAATCTGTCTCTTACTGCAGTAAATTTAGGAGATAAATTAGATTTGCGAAAGGTAGCAATCTTCCTAACAGCGGCAGGACCCGAAGCAATAGCCGTGTTTAATATGTTTAAATTTGCAAAAGGTGAAGATAGTAAAAATTTTAACGAAGTCATTTGAAGATTTGATGCACATTGCACCCCCAGGAAAAATGGAATTTATGAACACTATGGACGGGGTTTTCCCCTACCCGGCGGGGCGGGGGGTCCCGGCGGGATGGAGTGGCGTGAACCACTCCGGCGTCGGGCTGCCCCAAAGGTGCAGAATCCTCCACACCTTTAGGGGCTAGGCCCCCCCCCGGAGTGATTGGCGCCCCGCCAGCTGGCGTGGAAGGCCTTTGGCGCCACGCCAGCCGGGGCCGACGGTACTCCGCTGGCTGGCGCGAGTCTGCGCATGCGTGGGAGCGTCATCCCCGCGCATACGAGGGGGGGGTTCACCTACGCGTCGGCCATGGCAGAGGCTGATGGTCGGCGCGTAGGAAAAGAGTGCCCCCACGGCACAGGCCCGCCCGCGGATAAGTGGGCCCCAATCGTGGGCCAGGCCACTGTGGGGGCACCCCCCAGGGCCAGATCGCCCCGTGCCCCCCCCCCCCCCCACCCCCAGGACCCCGGAGCCCGCCCGCGCTGCCAGGTCCCACAGGTAAGGGACCTGGTTCAATCAACGGCGGCAGGACCGGCATAGAAGCAGCGGGACTTTGGCCCATCGCGGGACGGAGAATCGCCGGGGGGGCCCGCCGATCGGTGTGGCGCGATTCCCGCACCTGCCGAATCTCTGGTGCCGTAGAATTCGGCAGCCGGCGGGGGCGGGATTCACGCCGCCCCACCACCCCCCCCCCCCCCCCCCCCCCCCCCCCGTGTTTGGATCATGTTTACAAATGACATACTTGTAGAGTATGCCGCATGCCGTATGGATGACCTCAGGACATCACCTGAGGCCCTCCCTGACGCTGCGCTCCCAATGGGCCGAGTTGCCAAAGACTTCGCTCACTTGTGCTCGCATCGTTCGGGAACCTCGCTTGGCGGCTGCGGACTAAGTCCAGCATCGCCACAGTCGGCAGGAAGCTATTCCGCTGGAGGGGGCACTTCGACGTGTGACTGAGGGGGGCTGGTGGGGGGTGGCCCAGGGTGTTGAGGCTGGCTTCAGGGGCAGTTTTTGACAGGCCGAGTCAACGCACGGCCGCCGCAGCCCGTCACCGTGCGCTTGCGCGGCCACGAACCCGGCCATTCTCCGGCATTATCCACAGGTAAAGCCGGGGGCTTTACGCTGTGCGGCTGCTAACCCCCCACCGGACGGAGGATCATTGCGGGGGAGGCGCCAACTTCCTGATCCTAAGACCAGACGGATCCTGCGGACATAGCCGCAGGAACATAGAATCCAGCTCAGTATTTTCTGCGGTGGAATCTTCCATGATTCGGGACCAGATTGAATTTGGTTTCAATAAAAATAATGTGAGGGAACAGTAGCTGAGGCAATCGGAGATGTCTTTGGAACTGTTTTGTCAGGCTCACGAGCTAGCAGCACAGCATTCTAAAATGTTTCTTAGTAATGGCAGCGTCTTCTTGGAGAAAAGCACTCCAGTTGCCACCCTTTCTCCAAAAAGGCGGGAAACTTCCAAAAAAAGGTGTGACAGTTCCTGCAGCTCCTCACACACCAACAAACAGGTTAAAGATCAGGACAAAGTATTTTTGTGTAAAAGATACAGTCAAAGGCACAAATTAAGGCAGTGTCCAGCATGTGGCAAGTTTTGCTCCAGATGCAAAGGAAAAAATCACTTTGCTCAGAATTATTACTCTAAGCTCAACCCCAGATCAGTCAGCACAGTGGCAGTCACAGTCTCCAGTGATAAACATCATTGTTTGTTGGAGTAATAACAGAGAAGAATAATTTTTTGGAGGAAAATAAATGTTCTCCAGCACTTGAAAAAATGCAAACTGATGCTTCCTTTAAAATAAATGCAGTTGATGAGGACAAATGGCTGCTACCACTTGTAGTGAACAGTACAGTGGTCCAATTGAAGTTAGACACTGGTGCCAAAGCCAATTTAATCAGCATGGCTGATTTAAAAAAATCTAAAAGTTCTGCTGATTAGAAGAATTCACAAAATATCTCAGAGACATTATAATATTTCAATCAGTGCTTGTGACCTGAGTGTGGTGGTGAAGAACACAGATTATTTTGTCCCATTCTGCATTGTATCCAAGGGCTTGGATTCATTATTAGGTGATCAGTCCTATGAAGAACTAGGTCTAGTGCAGTTGGTATATAGCATCCACAAAGGATTCGATTAACCAACGATTCTGAGAACGTTAACAGCAAAGTCAGTGATGTGTTCACAGGTCTTGGTGCACTGCCATTCACCTCCAAGATACAACTTAAAGAGAATGCAAAACCTGTGATACATGCACCAAGATGGATACCTGCTCCTCTTTGGGATCGCCTCAAAAAGGAGCTGGACAGAATGACAAAAATAAAAGTAATCAGAAAGATGGAAGAACCTAACGAGTGGGTAAACTCCATGTTTTGTGTAAAGAGAAAGAAAGGTGCTATTCGCATATGCATGGAGCCCATGATCTTAACTAAAAAGTGCACATATTGTAAAACAATCATTACAGGAAGCAATGGCCCAAGACTGACTGGAGAGCTGGAAGAGAGAGGTTGCTTGTGCATGATCATATGTTATGCATGTGTTGTTTTGTGTATAGTTGAGCCACAGTTAATGTTAATAAAACATTTATAGCTTTAGCTACAACTATCCTTGCAATATAAATCAGGCCATCCGACAAGAACATCACAATGAGAACTATGTTCTAGAGCGAGCTCAGTTAGCCGTGTTTCCTTTTGCTCGTAGTGCTGAGAAACACAACGCGATCAACCTGACTGATTAGATACGGTGCCTCAACCGGGAATGAGTGGCCAAGGCTGCACTTAGTCCTGTTTCCTGCACCTGGAGGAGGCCCCGCTTGACAAAACTCCTCAGTGCAGGTAGAAATCGGGACCCCCATTTAGAAATGCCATCCCGATCCCTTGAGCCCCCAACGTAACCCCCGAACCCCCCCCCTCCCAAGCCTCAACTCATCCCTGACTCGGGATGTGACGAAGCAGTTAAATCTTGCGAGATGACCCTTGCAAAATTTTATGGCCTCATTGCGCTTCGCAAGATTTATCGAGGTTCATGAGGCATCGTGATCTGCAACCCACCCGCAATGGGTGGGACCCAAATTGGGTCGTCAGGCTTGAATATGCTTGGAGACCCCGAGTGAGCACTGTTTAGCATTGATCTCCACCAATGTGGAGTAGGCATATTGGCACTTGAGGGCGGTCTGCCAGGCAATCGGGGCCTTTGGGTGGTCGGGCTGTGGGCAGGCTGGTACCCTGGAACTCCTGATGCCACCTGGGCACCATATAACTGCCAGCCTGGCACACTGCAGTACCAATTGCACAGGATCGGGCACAGGGTGTCCTTATGACATGGGGTGCAGGTGATGTGAGGCCCCCTCATTGTTGCATTTAGGCATTGGGTGGGGTACAAAGGCCGTGGTGGGGGTCTAGAGATTGGGGCGCCATTTAAAAATTGTGTCCCGATCTCTTCCTGCACTGGCGAAATAGGACTGTGCAGCCTCGCCGGGGCCCAAAAATGGAGCAGCATCCCATTTAATAGCAGGGTAATTCTTGTTGCAAGTGCTGGGGCACACCTGGCTAAACGCGCCCGACATGGGACTCATTCATTTCCGTTAAATCGTGCCTTCTGTTCTTTGGAGTCATACATGGCTCAAACAGGAAGGTTGTTGGAGGTCAATCATTTATTTTCTGGGACATCACTGCAAGACATCACTTCAGGGTAGAACCTTGGTGCAACTATCTGCAGCTGCTTCATCAATAAACTTCCTTCCATCATACAATCAGTAATGGGCATGTTCACTGATTATTGCTAAATTTTCAGCACCATTCACAGCTCCTCAGAATGTGAAGCAGTTCATATCCAAATGCAACAAGACCTGGAAATTATAGAATTTACAGTGCAGAAGGATGCCATTCGGCCCATCGAGTCTGCACCGGCTCTTGGAAAGAGCACCCTACCCAACACCACACCTCCACACCATCCCCATAACCCAGTAACCCCACCCAACACTAAAGGCAATTTTGGACACTAAGGGCAATTTAGCATGGCCAATCCACCTAACCCGCATATCTTTGGACTGTGGGAGGAAACCGGAGCACCTGGAGGAAACCCACGCGCACACGGGGAGGACGTGCAGACTCCACACAGACAGTGACCCAGCCGGGAATCGAACCTGGGACCCTGGAGCTGTGAAGCAATTATGCTAACCACTGTGCTACCGTGGTGCCGTGCTGCAGACTTGGGCTGACAAGTAGCAAGTAATATTTGTTCCAGATAAGTACCAGGCAATGATCATCTAACCATCACCCGTTGACATTCAATGACATCACCACTATCAACATTCTTGGGGTTAACATTGACCAGAAACTGAACTAGACTGACCATATAAATACAGTGGCTACAAGAGCACGTCAAAGGCTGGGAATCCTGCCGTGATTAATGCACCTCTTGATTCCCCAAAGCCTGTTCATCACCTACAAGGCACAAGTCAGGAGCATAATGGAATACTACCCACTTGCCTGTCAAGAAGCTCGACTCCACACAGGACAAAGCTGCCTGCTTCATTGGAATCCCTTCCATAACCATTTACTACATCCACATCATTACTAGGGGTCACGAGTTCAAGGTGAGAAGGGAAAAGTTTAAGGGAGATATGCGTGGAAAGTTCTTTACGCAGAGGGTGGTGGGTGTCTGGAACGCATTGCCGGCGGAGGTGGTAGAGGCGGGCACGATAGCGTCATTTAACATGTGTCTAGACAGATACACGAATGGGCAGGGAGCAGAGGGATACAGATCCTTAGAAAATAGGCAACAGTTTTAGATAGAGGATCTGGATCGGCGCAGGCTTGGAGGGCCGAAGGGCCTGTTCCTGTGCTGTAATTTTTCTTTGTTCTTTGTTTGTTCCACCACCAATGCACAGTGTGCACCATCCACTAGGTGGTTTGCAATAATTCACCAAGGCTCCTTCGACAGCACCTTCCAAGCCCACGACCGCTAACACCGAGAAGGAGAAGGGCAGCAGATACATGGGAACACCAACACATGGAAGTTTCCCTCCAAGCCACCAGCTACCTTGACTTGGAAATATAATATATCACCAGTCCTTCACTGTCAGAGAGTCATACAAAGGGTCCCTTTGGCTCATCGTGTCTGTGCTGGGCAACATCCTGGAACTCTCTCCCGAACAGCAATGGGGGTGTGTCTACACATCAAGGGCTGCAAGGGTTCAAGAAGGCAACTCACCACTACCTTCTCAAGGGCAATTAGGGGTGGGCAACAAAATGCTAACCCAGTGAGTGACACTCAAATCCCATGAATTAATTTTTTATAAGTTGTGCTCTCCAGCCATTGGACGAGACCAATAAATGCTGTCAAAGAGACATGTTGTTTGATACGCTCTGCCAGTCGAATCCAAAGAATGCTCGTGCCGGTGTGATGCTAGTTATGTATGTTGTTTGTCCCAATGACTGTGGCAACATCTCAAATAGCTTGTCCCTTTAACTGTTGTGCTTAAGAATTACACCGACAATCAATTTAATATTGACAGTCAAGCTCCAGCGTAGTTTAATTACATGTGCTGGAAGCAAAATATATTCACAGACAGGGCCTTGTCTTCACAGACAGAAGGAGCATGTCCACACATTGTCGTTTATTTCCACTAAACTAAAGCTTATGGGATAGACACTGCCCTGGTTCACTCCCCAAGGCAATGCCTTGCACAATCAGAGGCGAACTGCTTGGTTTAGATTTTCACAAATGCTTGGCAGTTAACTGTTCCCTGGAGCATTCTCCATGGCAACACCTCTATCAATCAGAGCTCACTTGCCAGTTGATCAGCACTCTCTTCTCATGCAGTATTAACTGTTCCCTTCACAATTGTTACTCTTGCGAATCCGCCTCGATAGGTCACAAGATGAAAGCCTCCAACAACATGACTCTCTTTTCAGGAATACTCCACCCTCCAGCAGCCCCCACAGACTCTCTCAGCCTCGCAGCCCTCCTGAATGCCGGGCTGACTCCCCCCCCCCCCCCCCCCCCCCACTCCCTCAGCAAGCCTCGATGTTTCATGTTTGACAGTTACCATTCCCAACAGCTCACAGCTGGAGTCTTCCACCACTGGCTTCCTGCCTGGGAGCCATCCAGCCACTCCATTTTGCAGACTGTCAGGCAGGAAAGGACTAAAAAACATGAATGAGATTGGGCCTTAAAATGTGGCATCACCTCTGCATTTCGGGCTTTTCCCCGGCCTCTGCAAGCATTCACCCCACTTCCTTTGCACCTCCCAGCAGCTATCAGGGCCAAAGAAACAGCCTTCACCGGCCGCACCAAGGCTCCTGGGACATGCATTAAGTTATTCGTGGGGATGGGCTGCACGTGGCACAGTGGCTAGTATTGCTACCCACGCCGCTGAGGACCAGGGTTCAAATCCCGGCCCTGGGTCACTGTCCATGTGGGGTTTGCACATTCTCCCCGTGTTTGCGTGGGTTTCACCCCCACAACCCAAAGATGTGCAGGTTAGGTGGATTGGCCACGCTAAATTGCCCCTTAATTGGGAAACAAAAATAAAATAATTGGGTACTCTAAAAAAAAATTTTAAAAAGTTATTCGTGGGGATAATTTATTTTGTAACTGTGTTCCAAGCAGGCAGGCATATCCACTAGGAGTAGAAATTATGGAACACACTCCTCTGAACTCAGCGAAAAAGCTTCAACTGTAAAAGTTGTCCACTGGCTTCTCAGCCCAACATCTCCCAATCCCTTTTAGGAGCCATCAGGCTCAATTAGGGCCTTTTTATTTACTCCGCATGGGTTAAGTGGTAGGTCACCAGATTTCACAGGTGCCTCTGACTCATCGCTCAGATGTCTGGCCCTCCTCCAATAACTTTATAATCTTCAAATGAGCCACTGTTCCAAATTGCATCCACTTCCAATCCAGTTTGGTTATCCATCTACTTCAGTTGACAAGTTCTCCCGGAATGTCATTTTTGGCTTTAGGTTTGGTACAGCTGAGGAATGCAAAACAAATGAGCTGTGACTGTTATTGTTTATTACAGCTCTGACAATTAGCCCTCAAATGCTACAAATCACATTGCGCATTTTGTTTTTCAAACAGGGGCTTAACATTTTTTTAGGTTGATGTGAGTTCTGTTATTGCATGGGGTTAGTTAGATACAATTATAAATTCCCTAATTGATAGAAAATAGATTTATTGGCATTTTTTTTCTTTATTCATTTATGGGATGTGGGTGTCTCTGGCTGGGCCACCATTTATTGCCCATCTAAGAGTCAACCACATTGCTGTGGGTTTGGAGTCACATGTCGGCCAGGCCAGGTAAGGATGACAGATTTCCTTCCCTAAAGGACATTAAAGAACCAGATGGGTTTTTACGACAATTGACAATAGTTTCATTAGACTTTTAATTCCAGGTTTTTTATTGAATTTAAATTCCACCATCTGGCCTGGCGGGATTCGAACTCAAGTCTCCAGGGCATTACCCCAGGTTTCTGGATTACTAGTCCAATGATACCACTACGTCACTGGCTCCATGTATAATCCATAAATATAGAATCATAGAATTTACAGTGCAGAAGGAGGCCATCCGGCCTATCACATCTGCACCGACACTTGGAAAGAGCACCCTACTTAATCCTGTAACCTGACCTAACCTTTTGGACACTAAGGGGCAATTTAGCATGGTCAATCCACCTAACCTGCACATCTTTGGACTATGGGAAGAAACCGGAGCACCCGGACGAAGTCCACGCAGACATTGGGAGAAAGTGTAGACTCCACACAGACAGCCACCCGAGGCGGGAATTGAACCCGGGTCCCTGGAGCTGTGAGATAGCAGTGCTAACCACTGTGCCACCGTGCCACCCTAAGGGGCACAGTAGCATATTGACTATGTTATTGGAATAATAATCCAGAGACCTGGATGAATGATTTAGAGACATGAATTCAGAATTAGAGTCTGACAACTAGAAAGAAAGACAAAACAAAGTAATTTGCATTTATACCGCACTTTCTATTGCCCCAGGATGTCTCAAAGTGCTTTACAGCCAGGAAAGTACTTTTAAAGTGTAGCCACAGTTTTAATGCCAGAAATGTGACAGCCAATTAGCACTCAGCAATCCCCCTCAAATAACACTGTGATAATGACCTGATAATCTCATTGAGAAATAAGTATTGGCCAGGACACTGTATAGTTGTTTGCCTCTTCTTCAAAGCAGTGGCAAAACATGGTGACATGGTTGGCATGCTCGTGGCATGGTGCAACAACAATCTCTCCCACAATGTCAGCAAGATTAAGGAGCTAAGTCATCGACTTCAGGAAACAAAGTGCCGTGCACACTCCTGCCCGCATTAATGGTGCCGAGGTGGAGATGATTGAAAGTTTCAAGTTCCTAGGTGTACACGTCACCAACAATGTGTCCAGGTCCACCCACGTTATCGCTACGATCAAGAAAGCACAACCGCACCTATACTTCCTCAGGAAACTAAGGAAATTCGGCATGCCCACATTGACACTTACCAGTTTTTACAGATGCACCATAGAAAGCATCCTTTCTGGCTGCATCACAGCCTGGTATGGCAACTGCTCTGCCCAAGACCGTAAGAAACAACAGAGTCGTGAACACAGCCCAGTCCACCACGCGACCCCACCTCCCGTCCATTGACTCTGTCTACACCTCCTGCTGCCTTGAGAAATTGGGCAGCAAAATCAAAGACTCCTCCCATCTGGATTATTCTGGGTTATTCTCTCTGCCAGCCTCTTCCATCGGGCAGGAGTCTGAGAACACGCACTAACAGATTCAAAAACAACTTCTTCCCACTGTTACCAGACTCCTGAATGACCCTCTTATGAACTGAACTGATCTCTGTCAGCAGCTTCTTGTTGTAGCGCTATACTCTGTATGCTTCACCTGATGTCTATGTCTATGTATTTACATTGTGTATTTATCATATGTCCTATGATTATTTTCATGCATGGAACAATCTGCCAAGACTGTATGCAGAAAAATACTTTTCACTGTACCTTGTTTCACGTGACAATAAATCTAAATCTAAGCATCTCTTCCCTGCACTAGAGAGGGCAGACAAAGTCTTCATTTGATGATCATTGGAGGGAGGACATGAACATTGCACTACTACTTCAGTGCAGCTGTGGTGTGTCAGCCTCAGTGGATTGGAACTTTAACCCACTAACATTTGCCTCCGAAGCAATAGTGCTCCCAATGGAGAACTGGCTGATGGGGGAATAGGAAGCCCAGAGTGTCTCCTGCACCTTTGTTATCTGCTATGACCTCCATAACTTAAACGCTAAAGCGGGGTGACATCTTCGATGAAGAAGATCAGGAGGTGAGTAACATCTCATCTGCTGAGGAGGAGGTCCAGGAGGGAGAGACCAAAGAGGAACTGGAGGATGGAGGCTAGACGGGGGCAAGGGTTTCCATGGGCAGGAGGATTAGCGATGTCCTCATCATTTCTTGGTTCGCACACTAACACCATCATGTTGCCCAACTGCTCTCCATCCCCCCATTCCCCCCAAGACTTATATGACCCCCTCCGCGATCGAAAGTGGAGGTCCACAACAAAAACATCTCATCAGAGTGCTGGGCCTGGGAGTCCTTGTGCGTGCTTAGCCTGTCAATGCAGGAGGGTGATGACGACTCGCAGTGGGGAAAGCTCTGGTGCTGGATTCCCCGCCAGCGGGATGCTCCATTTTACCGGCAGCCCGGGGGTTACCGACGACGTTGGGCTGCCCCACAATGGGAAACCAGGTGTAATGGAGCAACCTGTCGGCATGCTGAAATAGAAATGTGGCGTGGCGGGGAGGAGAATCCAGCCCCCGATGCTCCCTAGCTTTTGTGTATGTCTGACTTCTGTCTGCTGCCTACGCGCTGCTTCCCCGGCTCATGCGCGAGTGAGGGTCAGGGCCACATCCCTTTGACCTATTGCTCTAAATGGGGATAAGGGGCTAGGGTCTAGGGGTCACTGAATATTGGTAGAGTCTTTCCAGGACATATGTTACTCTCTGTTAGAGTGGACCTAAATGTTTGCCTTACATTGAGGGACCGTGGGAAAAGCTGTGCCCAGATGGGCTGAGGGCTTAATCCAGAGGGAGGAGGGTCAAAGAGAGTGAGGCCTTAAGGTTGTGGTTTTAATAAAGTAACTTGTGTTTTTGTGACAAATGATTTTGACTCACAACTATCAGTGCCTAACTTCACCCGTGCCCACTTTGTGCCCCGAAATCTCCTTCGTCTTGCAAGTCATCCCACTACATCTATGTGTATTCCCAGAATACACATCCCAGGTGGAGGCGGTCTGCTCCACTGTTGCAGGCAGCCTCCCTGTTGCCTGAGATTGCCTTGGCAGGCGTCTTCCAGATGGCCTGGACCTGGAGGGCCCCAGCAGTATTTCAGGTGGCACTGATGCCCTGTTCTGTTTGCTGCCCCTGAGAAGCGCCAATATCATGAAGGGGCAATTCAGAAGGCCTGGTCACTCCCAGGGTCTCCTGGGTGGAAGGCTGAGGGATGTGCTCCTGTGCTTACTCCTCCCTCTAGGTGCTCGTGGGCCCCAGGGTTGCTCCATGGGATGGAGGGGAGCTGAAGTGAGGTCCAGAAGCCTCGACTGGTGCTCGCCAGTCATGGCGCTGATGTCTTGCCCTAGGCTTTCCACTACAGATGCGACCGATACAGATGTACAGATGTACAGATACAGGATCTAGACAGTTTGGGAGAGTGGTGCAGGAAATGGCTGATGCAATTCAACGTGAGAAAATGTGAGGTCTTGCACTTTGGAAAAAAGAATCCAAGCATAGACTACTTTCTAAATGGTGAGAAAATTCATAATGCCAAAGTACAAAGGGATCTGGGAGTGCTAGTCGAGGATTCCCTAAAGGTAAACATGCAGGTTGAATCTGTGATTAAGAAAGCGAATGCAATGTTGTCATTTATCTCAAGAGGGTTGGAATATAAAAGCAGCGATGTGCTACTGAGCCTTTATAAGGCTCTGGTTAGGCCCCATTTGGAGTACTGTGTCCAGTTTTGGGCCCCACATCTCAGGAAGGACATACTGGCACTGGAGCGTGTCCAGCGGAGATTCACACGGATGATCCCTGGAATGGCGGGTCTAACATATGATGAACGGCTGAGGATCCTGGGATTGTATTCATTGGAGTTTAGAAGGTTAAGGGGAGATCTAATAGAAACTTACAAGATAATACATGGCTTAGAAAGGGTGGACGCAAAGAAACTGTTTCCGTTAGGCGAGGAGACGAGGACCCGTGGGCACAGCCTTAGAATTAGAGGGGGTAAATTCAGAACAGAAATGCGGAGACATTTCTTCAGCCAGAGAGTGGTGGGCCTGTGGAATTCATTGCCGCGGAGTGCAGTGGAGGCCGGGACGCTAAATGGCTTCAAGGCAGAGATAGATAAATTCTTGATGTCGCGAGGAATTAAGGGCTACGGGGAGAATGCTGGTAGGTGGAGTTGAAATGCCCATCAGCCATGATTGAATGGCGGAGTGGACTCGATGGGCCGAATGGCCTTACTTCCACTCCTATGTCTTATGGTCTTATGGTCTTATGGACCCTGCAGTGTTGGCCTTGGTGCCACACAACACCAGCAACATCGCCTGCCGCTGAAGGTTTTGGGACTCCTCCATTTGACCGTGCAGTCACAGGAATGTCACCGACAACCCCTCCCGGTATTCTTGGATCTGCCTTCGCATCTCAAGCAGTTGTGGGGCAAACATGTCCAGAGGGCGGCATTTTGCTCGGGCACAGCTGTGCCCTGGGATCGAGCAGGATCTTGACCGTCTGATCCCTGGAACATCCCAATTTTCACAGAGGCTGTGTGGTGCTCACCAGATAGTGACCCAGAAGCCTGCCTGCTAACCCCAGCCACCAAGGTGCTTGTATCTGAGCTGGCGAGTGGTGGTGGTGATAGCTGTGATGCCTCTGCTGTGTTCTCCTCGGAGATCTCCTCCAAGGTGCTGTTGAGGATGGAATGGGGGCTCTGCCGGTGGGTGGATGAGGTTCACCAATTGATGTTCCAGCAAGGGAGAAGACATGGCTTTACTGCCTGGTCTGGTCTAGGGTTTGAACAATAAAAATCTCGCTTGAGACTGGTCATCTGTACCAAGATTCAGTGGTTCCTCACCTCTCTGCCATAGGCCAACCACAATTTATGTGCAGGCCGCTCCTGGTCTTCATATGTGAGCTCCATGGCGCTCTCCTAGAAAGATGTCAGGATTGTGAAATCTGGCATCCCACCGGCCATTTCCTCTCTCTCTCTTCTGCTAGGACACAAAAGGGAGGCTCGTCTGATTGTGAACTGATGCCTGTCAGGTCTGACATTGTGGACAACTGACATGTGTGCGCACTGGTCTCAGCAGCGAACGGTTCTGATGAGGAGTGTTGGGTGGTTTGAGGATGATGCTGGGTAGTCAGGTGCCGGGAGCCTCTGAGGTGGCGCCATGTCGTTTCAAGGTGGCATTTCGAAGGGTCGAATGTCAAGGGGAGACATAGGGCACTCACGCATCCAGATCATAGGAGGTCTATCTTCTACATTGAACCCTCGTCCTCTTGGCCAGGCTGCTGGCATTGACCAGTGCTGCCACCGTGTCCCAGGCAGGATTGCTAATCTTCCTGAGGGCATCGTGCCAACATGCAGGTATATTGTAAGCTGCCTCTCCTCCACGGCATCCAGTACTCGAGTGAGGGCCCCCTCTGAAAACCTGGGAGCTGGTCTGCCAGCTGCCACCCTCCTGCCTTGTTTGAGAGTGAGTGCTGTGGAGCTGTTTAAATGAAGCATCCCCTTGACTGAAATGCTCAGATACCCCCCGTGGCATGTGGAGAAAATTGTTTTTTGAAAGTGCCTGAAGATTATGATCTTGAACACACTGCCGGGGCTGACGGGAATTAAAGATTATGATCTGGATCACACCCCCGGGGCTGGCGGGAATTAAAGATTATGATCCGGATCACACCACCAGGGCTGGCGGGAATTAAAGATTATGATCCGGATCACACCCCCGGGGCTGGCGGGAATTAAAGATTAAGGGTGGGATTCTCTGATTGCCGATGCCAAAATCATGAAACGCGATTGGGCAGAGAATAGCTTCCGACAGCAAAATCGGGGGAGGCGCCGGTTTGACGCCAAATCGGGATGGTTCAGCACTCACAAAATGGCGTAAATTAATCGCTCGCCGCGCGGGGTAAAAGTACAATAAGCATATCATTAGCGGGCTTGATGCCTGATGCTCCGGGGCCTCCAGGATTCACCGCCTCCAATGGGCTGAGTTACGGGCGGCGTAGTTCACTATTGCTCTCAAAAATGGTGAACCTGGTGTCCTGGCTGCTGAGCGAGAGGGAGGAGGTAGGAAATGGTGTGGAGTGACTGAGGGCTGCCGGCCCGGACACCAGCTGTGCTGGCTGCTGTGGGGGGCCCCTGCTGGGCCAGGGGAGGGGAGAGGTAGGAGGGTGACAGACCGAGCAGCTGGGTACCCCCCCACAGAACTGGGGCGGTACCCAGGCACAGAGACCCATTGCGGCGGCCATCATGCTGCGCATCCACTGACCACCAACCTCGACCCCTGGTTAAACACAGTGACACCGGACATATGGGTGCGGCAACCCCCGCACCCCCCCACCACAGCGCACCTCCCCCCCCACCCCCCGGCCCCAAACAACCCGCCCAATCAGCTGCCACCAACCGGGGGACCAGCCAGGGCCACACCTAAGGCATCTGCCAGTGAGGGCAGTGCCAGCCAATGGTACAACTGACAGGAGGGACAGGTACCAGGACTGGGGGCACTCACGTGCCAGATACTGATGAGGGAGGGGTGCGGGGGTGGGTGATGGATATGCATGGGCAGAGCCAACTGGGGCCACCGTGTAGCCCATGGAACCCGGCTGGGCATGCGAATATGTGCCATGCTAACCTGTTGGCCTTCCACCCCCTGCAGACAATGGCGTTTGGCATTCAACCAGCAATGCTAGTCGCCATGGCGATGGTCGCAGCCCTGCGAGATGCCCTGCGGCCATGTGAGTGGGGTCCACTCGGAGAGGAGGGGGAAGCTGCAGCAGTCGAGCAGGCAGCAGCAGAAAGGCCAGCAGAGGAACGTGCTGCAGAGGACCGTGCTGCAGAGTAACGGGCTGCAGAGGGACGGGCTGCAGAGGACCGTGCTGCAGAGTAACGGGCTGTAGAGTAACGGGCTGTAGAGGAACTGGCTGCAGAGGAATGGGCTGCAGAGTAACGGGCTGCAGAGGACTGTGCTGCAGAGTAACGGGCTGTAGAGTAACGGGCTGTAGAGGAATCTGTAGAGGAACTGGCTGCAGAGGAACGGCCAGCAGAGGACCGGGCTGCAGAGTAACGGGCTGTAGAGGAATGGGCTGCAGAGTAACGGGCTGTAGAGGAACTGGCTGCAGAGGGACGGGCTGCAGAGGGACGGGCTGCAGAGTAACGGGCTGTAGAGGAATGGGCTGCAGAGGGGCACGTGGCAGCCGCACAGGCTGGAGGGCCGGCTGCCCAACAAGCCAAGGAGGAGAAGGTGCCAAGGAGGCGCCGCATGAGGCCTCGTGTGTACCGACGCCGCCCGTCATTCGAGTACTTGCCGGACCGGGCATATCGTTGGAGACTCTGGCTGAGTAGAGAGACAGTGTGACACACCTGGCACCCTGGTGGTATGGGGAAGGACACCCGCTCCCGGTGATCGTCAAGGTGACGACGCCCTGAACCTCTACACGACAGGATACTTCCAGTCGCCAAGTGGGGACCTGTCCGGAATCTCGCAAGCCTTTGCGCACAGATGCATCCGTGCCATCACGGAGGCCCTATATGCCCAGGCGGATCATTACATCTATTTCCATGGGGACTGAGCCCTCCAGGATGCCCAGGCAGTGGGGTTTGCTGCCATCGCCAGAATGCTCCGGGTCCAGGGGGCGATTGATGAGATGCATGTCATCCTACGGGCACCTGCGGATAACAGGTCACTCTACACTAACCGAAGAGGGCACCACTCGATGAACATGCTGCTGGTCTGTGACCATCAGCTGCGCCCAATACCCAGGTAGTGTGCACGGCTCCTTCATCCTGGCACACTCGGTGATTCCTGACATGTTCGAGGGGCACCACCCCCAGCTGGGGAGTTGGCTCCTGGGTGACAGAGGTTACCCGCTGATGCCATCACTGATGACACCTATCCGGAGGCCACAGACCGACGCGGAGAAAACGTCCATGAGATACCAGGAGTGTGATCGAGCAGTGCATCGACATCCTGAAGATGCGCTTGAGGTGTGATGAGCCATCAATTGCACGAGAGACGAGTTGCTTTACAAAAGTTAGGCTTTAATAAACTAGAACTTAGCCCTGCGGTTGTCTACAATAAAATGGACGACCGCCGGGTGTTTGACTATTTATACCTTGGTAAGAAGGCATGGTTAACTCAGCCTCTCGACCAATCGGAGAGCTGTCACATGGCTAGTCTCAACCAATCGGTCGAGAGGCACATGACCGACCAGGGCCAAAGATAAGCTGGTGTTCTGCCCCAACGGCAGACAGCTATGCAAATCATATCACCACAAGGTGTCTGGACTGCTCTGGAGGGATTGGATTTGTTTATTGTCATGTGTACCAAGGTACAGTGAAAAGTATGTTTCTGCGAGCAGCTCAAACAGATCACTTAGTACATGAAAATATAATAAAATTAAAATAAATACATATTCGGGCAACACAAGGTACAAAATATAAATCTATAGACACCGACATTGGATGAAGCATACAGCAGTGTAGTATTAATCAGGTCAGTCCATAAGAGGCTCATCGTGTGACAGTCGATAAGAGAGGCTCTCCAGTATGATGCTCAGTGGGTTGCCCACATCCTGGTGACCTGCTGCATTCTCCACAACATCGTGCAGCAGAGGGGTGATGTGCTGGAGGGGGAGGATGAGAAGGAAGTGCAGGCCTCGTCTGATGAGGAGGATGTGGGGGACAGGACGATGAGCAGGACATGGGGCCCGGGCAGGCAGAGCTGGGGCAGGTTTTAACGGTGTTAACAGGTGTTCATTGTGCTGACCATGTCCAGTGCCCTCTGCTCGAGCATGGTGAGGGGCTGCAGTTCTGGTGGGCCCCCTCTGGTCTTCTCCCACTCCCGGTGGTTGTACGCGGCCTTCACCTGGTGGGAGGGGAACACATATAATGATACCGTTCGACGGTCTGACGCATGCAGCCTTGGGTATATGGTGGCCTCAGTGGCCAGGGCACTTGGCCAAGGTAGCTGGCATGGGTGCTGGCATGTGGGGCAGGGTGGGGGTTTGGTCGTTCCCTGGGGGGGAGGGGCTGGGTTACGGGTGTGAGGTGGGGAGGGGGCTGGGGTTAGTGCCAGGGACACGGAGCAACCAAATCACCCTGGCTGCCCTGAGGAGGTAGTGGAGTTTCTTCCGGCACTGCATGCCAGTCCGGACGACGTTGCCCACGGCTTACCAACTCTGTCACCTGCGCCCAGGCACGGCGAACCGCGGCACCTGACAGCGTTCTTCCTGAGCAAGGTCATCCTTCTCTTCTCCACGGCGTCCCGGAGGGTGTCTAGCTCAGCGTCCCTGAACCGTGGCGCTGCTCTCCTTCCAGCCATCTTGTTGGCTGGGATGATTTGTGTGGGGGGATGGATCATTAAAGTGCAGCTCAGTGTGTGAGCCTCATGTGCGCCAATCACGGACTGGCAAATCTGGCACCGGTTTCCATGGAATTGATTGTGTTGACGTGGCGACGGTGCTAGCCCATTTAAAGTAGCTGAATCATTGCAGGTGATTTTTCTGTCATAAAATGTCACACTTCCTCCGCTGGAGTCAACACTTAGCCTCAGAAACGGAGAATCCAGCCCAGGTAAATGGTCATCTGGCTCAAGGATCCCAAAAAGAGTGCTGCAGAGAGCAAGAACCATGGGGTGGACCTAGCCCCCCCCCCCCCCAAACCTGTAATATTACCACTGGGCAGCGTAAAGGGGTGGATAAAAGAGCTAGAAGCTGAGTGGGTGATTTGGGAGGAGGGTTGCTGCTGGGGGATCTCCCTCCAGGTCCTGGCAAGGGTGGCACTCCCAACCCACTGAAAAATACTCAACAAACCCAGTGGTGGTAGCAACACTCCAGTTGTGGAACCACCTGCGACAGCACTTCGTGCTAAACAAAATATCCATTAAGGCCCCCCATCTGCAACAACCACAGGTTCACGCCAACTTCAAAAGGTGGAGACAGGTTCCAGCTGAGAGGAGGGAATGAACTAAGATATATGCAGGTCAGAAACGTCCCAGGGAAGGGGAACTGCGGCAACCTATATGGGTGACTACTGAGAAGGGCAAATACACAACTGGACGAGACAAGAGAAAAAGGGGAGGAGGACTTGGGGTTTTAAATAGGATGGGGGACTCTGCATCAGAGCACTCATAGGGTCAGTTCCACCTCCATGTGCGCAAGGCTAAGCCTGATACAGCTAAAAGTGGTACACAGAGCCCACTTAACTAGAACCGAAATTAACAGGTTCTTCCTGGAGGTGGAGGATGAATGAAAACAGTGCCAAGGAGGCCCAGCCAACCACGCCCACATGTTCTACTCTTGCCCAAGACTGGTGGGCAATGTCCAAGGTGGTGGAGAAGAGGGTGGAGCAATGCCCGAGAGTGGCACAGTCTTCGGGGTCTCAGAGTAGCCAGATCTATTCATGGAGAGGAGAGCCGACACCCTTGCCTCTGCCTGCATAATTGCCACACCCAATGTAAATAACTAAAAACAACCGATGTACTTACAATTCTTCTTTTCTGTTTGTTTTATTATTATTATTTTATTCCTGTTATTTTTCAATGTATGCTCACAATTTTCTTTGTTTTATATAGCTTAAAAATCCTTAATAAAAACGTTTAAAAGGTGGGAGCTAACGAGGTGGGGTTATGAGTGTCTAATCCCAATGTTGAGCCATTTTAAATTGTATCTGATCCACATACATCGTGCAGTGCACAAAATGGAAAACTTCAATAAAAACATTTTCCAAAAAGAAAATGCGTACTCCGACTCATGCTAAAAATAATTGACAGGCGCTAAAGTAGGTGTCAAAAGAGATTTACAAAAATGACACCAAAACATGGTTATAACTCAAAGATTGAACATGTTGAGGCTCTTTCTTCTGGGGAAGACGAGGGTGAAGGGTGGTTTAATGGAAGTCTTTAATATTTTGAAGGGATTTGATAGGATAATTAACAAGAAACTGTTCACACTTGTGGTAGAATCTAAAACTAGGGGATCAATCCAATAGGTAATTCCAGAGAAAGCTCTTTATCCCGTGAGTGGTCAGCAGATTCACCTCAAAACAATAAGGAATATTTTAGACAAGGATATCCCCGGCAGAAAAATTGTGGTATTCTTCAGCATTTATAAAATTCGTAAGTGTTCAATGTTGATCAGATTGCAAATGGTTTAATTTGATACGAGTATTCCTTCAGGCGTAAAAAGTCTCCTTGAAAAGGATCACAATTGAAAGCACTCAAAAATACTCAAAAGCCATTGCTGCTTGTCAAGGTTGTGAAAATGATCTTCTTTGTTGGAAAGTAATCATTAGTAATTGGACACACTTGGGAATTCAAGTAATTCATCACTTCTGGGGAAAAAACACTGCGAAGGGTAGGGGTTGGTGACATGGTAAATAAATTGTCTACACTACAAATAACCACTGCTACTCTCGCTCTTCCCCTTTTCCTCTCCTTACCTCCTCCCTCCACTTCCCCACTTACTCCATCTTCCCCTTTCCCTACCCCCTCCCACCCATCTTACTCACCCCACCCTCTCTGTTTACTATCCGCTCCAACACTTCCGCTCTCTCTACAGCCTCCCTCGCTATCCCCTTCCCCTCTCCCTACCGCCCTCCCTCCACATCCCCTCTCCCTACCTCTTCTACTCTCCCCGTCGCCTCCCTCCCCTTCCCCTCTCCCTACCCCATCCCTCCTTTTCCCCTCTCCCTCTCCCTACCACATCCCTCCATTTCTCCTCTCCCTCTCCCTACCACATCCCTCCCCTTCCCCTCTCCCTACCCCCTCCCTCCATTCCCCTCTCCCTACCCCTCCCTCCATTCCACCCTCCCTACCCCTTCCACTCACCCCACCACCTCCCTCCCCTTCCACTCTCCCTATCCCCTCCCTCCCCTTCCCCCATCCCCTCCCTCCCCTTCCCCTATCCCCTCCCTCCCCTTCCCCTGTTCCTAATCCAATCGTCTGTCAATCTTTATGGCACGAGCAGCCGAAGCCACATTCGAATCACTCACGGTTTGATTTCTTTCCAGCCATTTATTTCCTTGCACAAATATTTCCCATGGTTAAGACTCAAATACTAAAAACAGAAGATAATCCGATCTTTCTGATGTGGAGCCCCAAAGTCATTGTTTGTATGAGAAAGTTCATTGTTCCGCGATACAAGGAAGTTTGCAAACTCTCCAGAATGTGAAGCGTAAACATTGGTACAGACCTTTGAGCTTTGCATGCTGAAGAGGGTCACAAGATACTCTATTAGGCGCCTTGATGCTTTCATCTCCTGACAGCTGACAATGCCGCAGGTCCTGAAATGAAGAATAGATTGTTAACTGCTCAGGTTGTGATGAATATACAAAATTCAGGTCCAGAATTCTCTGCTTGAGGGACTATTGATGGGATTCTCTGTTTCAGAAATTAAAGTCTTAATGCCAGGACTGAATTGTTGGATTAAATTGGCGACGGTCCCACAGCAATTCATGATCCTTTAATGGGCTGGCACCGGTGCCACGTGCCTATTACCACTCCACTCCCCACACACTCATCCCAGCCAACAAGATGGCAGCACAGAGCGTGGCACCCCAGTTTACGGATGCATGTGCATGTCGTGGTGGACAGATGGGTCACCCTGTTCCTCGGGATGGGAACAGGTGGCAGAGGTCGTGGGCGCCGTGGACCCCACCACAAGGACCGGACAGCTGCACGGCTTCCTGAGGGCGACCAGGGTGAGTAGGCAGCACTGTGTCTCTGGCACCAGCCCGCTCCACCACCACCCGGAGGGCGACCGAACCCCACCTGCAGGCAGTGTGCATGCTCCCCACCCTGCACCACATGCCAGCTTCCATAGCGGCAACCATAGCCGGGTGCCTTGCACACGAAGGTCACCAACTGTCCACCCCCTTTGCTGCCCATTTCTGACAGTCCAACGCTGTGTTTTCTGTTCTCCTCCCACCCCCCCTCCCCCCCCCACCCCCCACCCCCACCGCAATAGGAGAAGGCGGCACATAACCGTAGAAAGAAGAGACAGCCTACAGCCTACACAGAGCAGCAGACACTGGACCTGGTCGGTGGGCCTGGAGAGATGGCTGTCGCTGAGGCAGAGATCAGCATCGGTCAACCAAGTGAGACTCCACTGTGTTGTGGTTTCTCACGGCATGCGTGGCACAAGCGCCACGCCATCCCCTTCGCACCACCCCCTCACCACCCCCACCCCAACCCACAATTCAATCATGTGTCACGTCTTGTGCGTTGCAAGATCACCTGGCCAAGAGGTGGGTCGTTCTAGTGTCCCCACCCCCGACCCAAACCCAAGCAGATACCAGCAATGAGGAGTCAACGGACAGCGACACGAGCCCCCAGACACCAGCCAGAGACACCACAGAGCTGACACCAACACCCTCTTCCATCCCAAAGACACTCACCTCGTTTGGGCACTTTAGTGAAGAGGCTCCTGGGACACTATCTGGTGCGCACCAAACACATGCTGCGGTACATCAGGTGGAGGTAGGAACCCCAGGCAGTGGCGGACTGGCCAGGGTGTCAGCTTGCCCGATGGCAAGTGGGCCCCTGATGAAGTGGGCCCCCTATAGCAAATAAAAATGCAATAAAGAAACAAACACAGACAACTGTTTTAGTAATAAAAAGGAATAAGAAAAAAAAGAGAACAGGACACAAATAAGCAGTGCATGAAAAGGAACGAAGCAGGGGAGGTAGTGGAAGGATGTGGAATAGGGGGGCCCGGGTTGAGCATTTCATAGAATTTACAGTGCAGAAGGAGGCCATTTGGCCCATCAAGCCTGCGCCGGCTCTTGGAATGAGCACCTTACCCAAGGTCAACACCTCCACCCTATCCCCATAACCCAGTAACCCCACCCAACACTAAGGACAATTTTGGACACTAAGAGCAATTTATCATGGCCAATCCACCTAACCTGCACATCTTTGGACTGTGGGAGGAAACTGGAGCACCCGGAGGAAACCCATGCACACACGGGGAGGATGTGCAGACTCTGCACAGACAGTGACCCAAGCCGGAATCGAACCTGGGACCCTGGAGCTGTGAAGCTATTGTGCTATCCACAATGCTACCGTGCATAATTAAGGAAATTCCATGTTTTCAGCAAGAGTGTGTGAATTTAAAGATAAAGTTACAATTCGTGATTTGAGATGGTCGGCAACTTCAAAGGATATCAAGCAGTAGTCTTGGTTCAGCCGGTACATCGGTCCGGGGCCCGGAGAGCCAAGAAGGGGCCCGTGAATCTCTGAAGGGCCCTTAAAAATTATAATTAATTAGATAAATAAATCTCCAACTTCTTTCCTGAGATTTGTATTCTAACTTAATAAAATATAATTGTTTTTAAAAAGAGCAATACCAAATAAAAATCCAATAAAGAAACAAACAAATAATCACTCAGTGTATGAAGGAACGAAGCAGTGTTAAACGGATGTGAAAAGGAGTAGAGGGGGGGTGGCTGGTTCACCTGGGTCGGACATAGTTGGAAATCCACATTTTCAGCAAGAGTGCGTGAATTTAAAGATAAAGTTACAGTTCGTGATTTGAGATGGTCGACAACTTGAAAGGATATCAAGCAGTACATAGGTCGTGAGGTCACCAAAACGGAGAAGCAGTACATTTGACAGTGAATCATGAGGTCAAAGATATTGAAGTGATAAGCCATGATCGGTAAACTCAAAGGGTTGCGACTTGTAACACTACACTGGTATCAAACTGGACATGTTAACTTTGGTCGTGGGACCATTCTTAATGTCTTACTATAGTCGGACCAAACTTCTAAGTTTCAACAGTTGTCTCAGTTGCTTGCTGGTGTGAACACTGGACAGTGGATTGTCTCCTCTTCTGAAGCTGCATAGGCCACAGTAGTATTGACTAATGAACATAGCCTATTGAAGTGTAAGTAAGTTATTTTATATTTTTTATCAAGTAGGGGTTTATCTGGCGTTCCTTCAAGTTATTCTTGCAATCATCAATATTCATTTTTCCCAATGTGGGCTATTTTTAATTAAGTTTTTATTTCAGGAATATTACCCCTACCAGCATGGAAAAGAAAAAGCATAAATCTGGGTCACTAAAACGCAAAGAACAAAAAGAAGCAGAAAGGAAGGAACCAGCCAAGCGATGCAGGCCTATTACAGAGTTTATAACACCACAAGCACAATCCACATCAATATCCAGTTCTGCAACAAATAATCAAGAAACAAGAAACAATGCTCATGGTGATGATGCAATGACATGCGAGTTACAAGAACAGAGAAGAGCTACTTTGAATGTAGAGACAAATACAAGTGCATCCATTACTAATCAACCCAGGCCCAATATTTCTTCTGGCTTCCTTGTTCCGGTATCTGTACTGCCTGTAGTTGCAACATCTGAACACATAGCTTCAACTAGTGACAGGGAATCAGATATTCCTTCAAGCATAAATGACTTGGTTTCTGAAGCACATCCTGTAAATGAACCTACGCAAGAAAATGAAAGATCAATTACTGGAATCTTCCAATATCCATAACGAGCAAAGCTAAAACAGTTTTTTGCTGAACATCCACTTCAGCCACTTGATGATCTGCCATTTGATGCTCGTTTCTATGAGAGGAAAATTATGAATGACTCAGTCCCAAGAAAATGGCTAACATATAACAAAGAAAATAGATGCTTATATTGTTCATACTGCTTAGCTTTTGAGTTTCCCAACACTTGTAATCCATCACCCTTTGTACGTGGCTTTAGTGACTACAGGCGTATTAGCCAGAGCTTTACTTTACATGAATCGACAACAACACATGTCAGGAATGCTCAGCAATATATCAGTGTGGTTAATGATGGCACCTTTGATAATTTTTTTGCAGCATCACTAATTAAAAGGAAAGAAGAAGTATTGAAGCAGAGAAGTATTGTCATGAGGATTATAGCCATCATAAAGATGTTAGGCAGGCAACCACTTCCTTTTTGAGGTCACAGAAATGAATCGGCCTACACTCTAGATAATGAGGTTCTGAATCATGGCAATGTTTTAGCTACAGTGCAGTTGATGGCAAAATATGATCCCATTATGGCAGCTCACGTTTCTGCAATGCAAAACAAGTCTAAACAAAGAATCAAACGATTAGAGAAACAAGGAAAGGCTCAAAGTAAAGGCCGTGGTGGACTTGTTACATACCTGAGTAAAACAACTATAAACATGTTAATCAAAATTATGAAGAATATGATACAAGAAAGAATTAGTCATGAAGTTTCTCAAGCAAAATATTATTCTATTCAGGTTGATTCAACACAAGATAATTCATCCATCGATCAGTTTAGCATTATTATTCGGTATGTGCTTAAAGGTATTATCTGTGAGCGACTACTTTCAGTTGTGCCAAGTAATGATGGTACAGGACAGGGACTTTTTGATCTATTGATTGAAACATTACAGCATCTTAAAATTGACCCCCAAAAATGTTTATCTGATAGCACAGATGGCGCTGCAAGCTACCATGGCCAGTATAATGGTTTACAAAGTAAAATTGCTGATGTGGCTGATCAACATGTTCATATATGGTGCTATGCCCATGTCTTGAATTTGATGATAACTGAAACAACAAAATGTTGTGTGCCTGCAGTTTCTTTTTTCAATTTGCTCCAGAATATAGCAACTTTTGTGAAAGCATCATACAAGAGAATGGCTGTATGGATAAAAGTTGTGGGAAAACATCTAGGACAAGAAAAAATGAAACGATTAAAGCTAATTGGTGAGACCAGACGGTCAGGAAAATCCAATGCAGCAACAACTATATTTGGACGTTTTGATGATGCCGCTGCCAGTACTTTCGTAAATCTATTGACATGCTTATCAATGATACAAGATTCAGAAAAGTTTGATGCAAAAACAAAACATGAAGCAAATGTTTTACTTCAAAGTCTTCTAAAGTTTGAAACCATGTTGACAGCATTTACTTACTTCTATATATTTGAAACTACAACCCCGTTATCATGTTATCTACAGACAAGTAGTTTAGATATGTTTACAGCATGGAGTTTGGTAGATTCAGCTACAACAAAGTTGAAGGAACAGACAAGAACATTTGATAACATTCACAGCATGTAAATAAATGTAATGACAGGATTTCACAGATGAATATGGATGAAAATCAAACATTGGAAATTGATGTGTTGGAAACAGCATTGCCAGTTAAGAGGCAGAGGAATCAAAAAAGAATGGCCGATGAGCTTATTGATGATGAAAGAAATTCCTCAGATTCTCTAGCTGATTTTCGAGTAAATGTGTTTAACCTAATAATGGATCGCATTGTCCAGTCACTAGAATCACGCTTTGTACAACACAAACAGTTGTATAAAGATTTGTCCTGCTTGGACCCAGCAAAGTTTAAAACTATTGCAGAGAAGGGCCTTGAAGATGAAGCATTGGAAGGTATTATTAAGCTGTTTCCACAAATCAGCAAAGAACAAGTAATATTGGAATTGTTTTCTTTTGCTTCAAACGTTGATGTATTAAAGCTATTGCTTAATGATGGTGAGAATATGGATTCCAGTTGCAACAATTGTAAAATTTGCAGCACTTGCCCATCGTGTGTACTAAAAATTCTGGCATCCAACAGACTTCATGACAAGGCATATGATAACCTTTATGAACTTTATAAAGTCATCTGCACACTATCAGTTACTCAAGTCCAATGTGAGAGGACATTTTCAAAGCTAAAGATCATAAAGACAAGGTTAAGAAATACGCTGTCTGAGGAGAATTTGGAATCATACATGTTGCTATCCATTGAAAAGGAATTGTTGGATGAATTGGATGCAGAAGCAATTATTGGCAGATTCGCACAATCATCTAGCGAACACAAACGATTGCTCTTACTATAGTGGACTGCATGCAATGCTCTATTGTGCTTTTGAACTATCTGTTAATGTGTAAATTGTGCAGTAAACTATTTAAAAATATCAACCAATTACTTAAAATTTTTTTAAAAATTAAATTATCACATTCTGTATTTACATTTGGTATCTACTGCCAGTAATATGTACAGTACATGTACACTGTAATTACTAAGAAATACACATTTTTTCCTCTTGCCCATTCCTGCACACGCCACACCCCAAGGGTTCGGTGGGGCCATGTGATGGAATGGCCAGCTCACCTCAGGGATCACTCAGGCGGATGGTGGAAGGATTCAGACGTTGTCAAACGAAGTGGAGCACCAGAGCTCATCGTAGAGCGGGCCATCGTCATCCTCCATCCCAAGGATAGACCCGCTGTTACTGCCAACCCAGTGCGATCATGGGGGGGGGGGGGGCAGGTTGGTGTAGTGTAGGATGGGTGGTCATGGGAGGGGGTGATAAGCCAGGTTTTGGGGCTGGTGGGGGCTGGGATGGGATGTTCGTGCCATCGGCCAGGCCCCCTAGTCAGTGAAGCTGGAGGTGATTTGCGTATCGCGTGCGCGCCGGCCTCTTGTGCCTGCCCTGGCCACAGGCCCTGTCCATCCTGTCCATCCTCCACATACTCCTCGTTGGACGGGGCCTGGTGTTCATCCCCCTCCTCCAGCACTGTCTCCCTGCTCAGCCGGAGTCTTCGGCGACATGCCCCGTCCGGCAGGTCCTCAAACAACAGGCGCTACACCGGAGGCCTCATGCGGCGCCTCCTTCCCACCTCCTCCCCGGCCTGATAGGCGGTCAGCTTTCCATCCTCACCAGCTGGCTCATGTTCTTCTGGGTCTGACTCTGCCACTGAAGGGTCCTCCCCAAGCACTTCCTGCTCATACCGCCTCTGGCCCCGGCACCCATCCCTGCTGGCATGGGTACCAGTGTCTGGCCCTACCCATGCCGGCTGTACCTCCCGTGGTCCCGTCTGGCACCCTCTTGTGGGGGCTACTGTGAACGTCCCCCTTGAGTGGGCTGCATGATGCCCCGACGGTGGGTGGTGCCCAGTTGTGTGATGGGGTGGGCTGGTGGGATGGAGAGGGGGGTGTTGTGCAGGGGAGGGAGGGTAGGGGCACCTATTAGGCCAATGTCACTCTGCACAACCACGGGCCACAGTGGGCAGTCAGTGGGATGCGCAGCAAGATGGCTGCCATGCAGGCTATGCAGTGGCGGTCCACGTCTGGACACCCTGGTCCCGGTGGGGGTGTCACTCAGATACCACGGCCCATCCACTCATTACCCCCCGCTACTCCAACCCCCCCCCCCCCCCACCCCAGCCCAGCCCTAGTACGTGCCCAACGCCCCCCTCCCCCCCATCCCAGCCCTAGTAGGTGCCCAACACCCCCCCCACCCCAGCCCGGCCTGCCAGTGGCGGGTCTGGCAGGCCACAGTCGTACCTCTGGGAAGATGTCCTACTTCCTCTCTCTCCCTCAGTAGCCATGGAGCCTGTTGTCCGATTTCTAAAACCATAAGTGAAATCCGACATCGGTAATTTCTCCTGCTGGAGTCGGAGCATCGTGGTGACCCCGGAGAATACCAGGTCAGGCCCGTTTATGATATGCCAGCGGTGTTTACTGTACGTGCGGAATAGACTGCATTGACGTTGCTGTCGAGGCACCGGGGCATGGCATTCCATCGGGCTCTCGGTGCCGGACACAATTTACGCCTCACGCACATTTTTTCAGCCCAATAGCGTTTCACAATTCCGGCGGCGCTGGATGGAGAATCCCGCCCTATGTTGTCCCGCTGGAGATGAATCACAACTGATTTGTGCTCACCCTGGGAATCCCCCACTCATCCTCCCTCTCCCTGGTAAGGCTCCACTGGGTCCGATCCCTGGCAGTCCCAACCTGGCACCGTGACCCTGACAGTCTGGCAATGCCAAGGTGTCCAAATACCAGAGGGAGAGCCAGGGTGCCACCCTGCCCTGTCTCCAATGGCCTGAGAGACCCCCACGCCCACCCCCCAGGTTCTGTTATGCCTCATCCATATTTGTGTAGGCCAGTACTGAACAGTGCCTTGGCGAGGTCTCCCTGGTGCGCCCGTTCAATCCCAGGCCCCAGGTGAATCCGGCAAACGTATATTTTAATGAGCAGTGCAGCTAATTTAAATATGCTGATCTGGACCATTCCCAGTGAGGGCGAGATCCAGGCTGCGACGTCTGATGAGATTCCGTTGAATCTCACATTTCGAATGTTGCAAACCTTGTAAGCGGCCTCTCGCGAGATTTCACGGTCTGGTCCCGACACCAAGTCGGGCGCAACGAGGCCGCTGATCCTTGCCCATTGTGTTCAGTTCAACAAGGTGATGTAGTTCATGGGGAAGCCATCAGGTGCTCAGGGTGGTCAGAGCGTTTGACTTTGGAGCTGAGAAGGCTCCTGAAGACAAACAGCCAGAGATTCTGCATTATTCTGACAGGAGTCAGGTCTACCTTTTCAAAAAGTCTCAAGAAACATCTCTGTACAGCAAGTATTCCTGAGTGCTAACTGCTTTTTGTTTTGCTATTTGAGTGGAAATAAAGATAGCAATTCGTATCATCAAACCCTAAGGGAGCAGGAGGAGGCCATCGTGTCTGCCCCAGGAAGAGCACCCTACCGAGGTGTTCTCCTGACCTGGTATTCACCGGGGTCACCACGATGCTCCGACTCCAGCAGGAGAAATTACCAATGTCGGATTTCACTTATGGTTTTAGAAATCGGGCAATTGGCGGCAATCACACCCGCGCAGACGGGCCGAGCTCTGCCGAGTCCCGCCGGCGTGTTTTACATATGGTCCCACCCGGTGGGACTTCGGGGTTCTGGCTGCAGGGGCCATCTTGGTGGGGGGGGGGGGTGGGCGGATCCAACTCTGGGGGGCCTCCACGGTGGGCAGGCCCGTAATTGGGGGCTACCAATCGGTGGGCGCTCATTCCGGGTGTGTTGGCGCCTATGTTCCTCCGCGCCGGGCCCCTGTTGGTCTCTGCCATGTTGCGCGGGGGCCGGCAACCGCGCACATGCGCTTGCACCGAGACAACCGTTGCGCGGACCCACGCCGGCAGTGGTGCACATGCACAGACGCGTGCCGGCTGTGCAGGGCCGGCTTTCAGCGCCGGAGCAGGGTACAGCACTCCGGCGCCATTCTAGTCCCCGAGGAAGAAGAGAATTACTGGGCCTGGAGGCCCCTTGAGGCCAGCGTCGCTCGCGCCGGTTTTGATGCCGGCGTCAACTTAGCCGGGATATCAGAGAATCCCGGCCATATGTCTGGGACACATGTCTGCATATTCCCACCACCTGCTGGTCAGATGCTAGAACTACAACAGTAAAACATATAACTTATAATACACGTACCAATGATGATGATTCACTCATATTATACACAGATGATAGTCTACCTATCATCACAAACTCTGTGTGGAGTCTGCACATCCTCCCCGTGTCTGCGTCGGTTTCCTCCGGGGGCTCCGGTTTTATCCCACAGACCAAAGATATGCAGGTTAGGTAGATTGGCTATGATAAATTGCCCTTAGTGTCTAAAAAGGTTAGGTGGGGTTACTGGGTTAGGGGGATAGGGTGGAGGCGTGGGCTTAAGTAGGGTGCTCTTTCCAAGGGCCAGTGCAGACTCGATGGGCCGAATGACCTCTTTCTGCACTGTAAATTCTATGATTCTATGATCACAAACTTAACTGGTGTCGACCTTTCTGGCCTTGCGGGCTCTAAAGCTATGTCTTGCTGGATCCCCAGGTAGTGCATCAGGAGTGGAATCGGCCTGCTGTGATTCCTGCCCTGTGACCTGGGTCCCCTTTGGTGGCCGTCTTCTGGGGCGACCGGGCCTGGGTGAATCTGGCTGACGCACGGAAGTCCCAGATGGCATGGTTCCATCCTGTTCCACCCGCTGCCCGCCAGTTGCACCAGGAAGAAGGGGGGAGTCCGTGGCGCTGTGGTGTTCAGGCACCTCCACTGCCGGAGTCATCGGCACAGGTCTCATCACGTCCTCGCTCCGGGTACCCGATGGATACCGCATAGGATGAAGGTATGAGCAAAGCTATCCCCTGAGACTCTCCCACCACCTGGAGCTGCCAGTCTCAGAGGACCATGCCCGCCCCGACCAGGACCTCAATACTCATGGCCATGGAGCACAGGGAGTGTACCACATCTCTCTGGGTCTGCACCACATCCCGCTGATACTATGCCACCACCATCTCTATCTGTGACACATCAGCCAGTGACTGCGCAACCTCACTCTGGGTGTGCGCCATATCGGCCAGTGCCCAGGCACTGCCACTGATACCCTCAGTCATGACCCACTGTGACTGAGCCACACTCTGGAGCGCCACTGCAATGTCCAGGTGGCTCTGGTACATGGCTGCCTGTATAGGGCAGCCCTGTCCTCGGTCTTGGCCACTGCCCGCATATAATGCCCCAGGCCGTTGGCATTCTGACCCATGGCCGAAAGCTTTGCCCCAAGGCCTCCACCACAGACGCCACCCGTGCGGGTTTGGCCTGGGTGACAGGCATGATTGGCACTTTCTACACCTGCTGTACTGGATGGGATGTGCTGGAGATAGTGTCCCAGGAGCCTCTTCTCTAATGTGCCTAACTGAGGTGATAGTCTCTGGGATGGTGGGGGGTGTAGGAGACTGTGACGGAAAGTCGGTGCCATCCTCTGACCCGAGCTCCAGGGTTCTAAAGTCTCGGGAAGAGGGCTGGTGTTAGGGCTGCTCATCACGTCAGTGTTCGGCTGTCTGGGGGGCACTGGGCCTGGCACTGGCTGGGGGGGGCTCTGGATGGACCGGCCCATCTCCGGCAGGTCCTGTAAGACACTGGACGATATGTATTGCTAGACAACAGGCCAGGGTTGCTTGGATGGCGGGGGGTTGCGGGGGTGAGGGGGTGAAGGGGGTGAAGGGGGTGAGGGGTGAGGGAGTAAGGGGGCTGAGGGGGTGTGAGGGTTGTGGGGGTGAGGGGGTGAGGGGGGTTGGGGGTGCGGGTTTGAGGGGATGAGGGGGTGAATGGGTGAGGGGGAGAGGGTGAGGGGGTGAGGGGTGAGGGGGTGACGGGATGAGGGGGGTGAATGGGTGAGGGGGAGAGGGTGAGGGGGTGAGGGGTGAGGGCGGTGAGGGGTGAGGGGGTGAGGGGATGAGGAGGTAAGGGGATGAGGGGGTGAATGGGTGAGGGGGAGAGAGTGAGGGGGTGAGGGGTGAGAGGGTGAGGGGATGAGGTGGATGAGGAGGTGAGAGTGGAGGGGGTGAGGGGGTGAGGAGGTGAGGGGATGAGGGGGTGAATGGGTGAGGGGGAGAGGGTGAGGGGGTGAGGGGTGAGGGGGTGAGGGGTGAAGAGGTGAGGGGATGAGGGGGGTGAATGGGTGAGGGGGAGAGGGTGAGGGGGTGAGGAGTGAGGGGGGTAAGGGGTGAGTGGGTGAGGGGATGAGGGGGTGAGGAGGTGAGGGGGTGAGGGATGAGGGGCTGAGGGAGAGAAGTGGTGAGGGGTGAGGGAGTGAAGGGGAGAGGGGATGAGGGGGGAGAGGGGATGAGGGGGGAGAGGGGATGAGGGGGGTGAAGGGGTGAGGGGGTGAGAGGTGAGGGTGGTGAGGGGTGAGGGGGTGAGGGGATGAGAGGGTGAGGAGGTGAGGGGGTGAGGGATGAGGGGCTGAGGGAGAGAAGGGGTGAGGGGGTGAGGGAGTGAAGGGGAAAGGGGATGAGGGGGGAGAGGGGATGAGGGGGAGGGGGTTTGGGGGTGCGGGGATGAGGGGGTGACTGGGTGAGGGGGAGAGGGTGAGGGGGTGAGGGAGTGAAGGGGAGAGGGGATGAGGGGGTGAGGGGTGAGGGGGTGAGGGGGTGAGGGGATGAGGGGGTGAGGAGGTGAGGGGGTGAAGGATGAGGGGGATGAGGAGGTGAGGGTGGAGGGGGTGAGGGGGTGAGGAGGTAAGGGGATGAGGGGGGTGAATGGGTGAGGGGGAGAGAGTGAGGGGGTGAGGGGTGAGAGGGTGAGGGGATGAGGGGGATGAGGAGGTGAGGGTGGAGGGGGTGAGGGGGTGAGGAGGTGAGGGGGTGAGGGGGTGAATGGGTGAGGGGGAGAGGGTGAGGGGGTGAGGGGTGAGGGGGGTGAATGGGTGAGGGGGAGAGGGTGAGGGGGTGAGGAGTGAGGGGGTAAGGGGTGAGTGGGTGAGGGGATGAGGGGGTGAGGAGGTGAGGGGGTGAGGGATGAGGGGCTGAGGGAGAGAAGTGGTGAGGGGTGAGGGAGTGAAGGGGAGAGGGGATGAGGGGGGAGAGGGGATGAGGGGGTGAAGGGGTGAGGGGGTGAGGGGATGAGGGGGTGAGGAGGTGAGGGGGTGAGGGATGAGGGGCTGAGGGAGAGAAGTGGTGAGGGGGTGAGGGAGTGAAGGGGAGAGGGGGTGAGGGAGTGAAGGGGAGAGGGGATGAGGGGGGAGAGGGGATGAGGGGGTGAATGGTGAGGGAGTGAAGGGGGGAGGGGATGAGGGGGGAGAGGGGATGAGGGGGGTGAAGGGGTGAGGGGCTGTGGGAGTGTGGGGCAGGAGGGTATGGGGGAAAGGGCCGTTTAGGTGCGGCTGCAGCATGTGAGCCTCATGTGCGCCAATCACAGACCTGACGAATCCGGCACCGCTTTCCATGGAATTGGTTGCGTTCCACGTGGCGATGGTGCCGGTAAAAACTGCACAACCTCCTGAGGGCGGCCAGAGTGAGTAGGTAGCACTGTGCCGCTAGTGCACCAACCCTATTCCCACACACCCGCAACCTGACACCGGCCCCACTTGGAGGGCGATTGATGCACAGTCAATGGACACGAAAATGAAGGAATAGCCCGAAGCGAATGCTTTAATCAGCAAGAAGTGTGCCCAGCAGCAGGAGTACAGAAATGACCTGGCTGCTGGGGTACACAGGTTCTTATACCCCGCCTCGTAGGTGGAGCTACCTTCCTCTCGACCAATGAGAATACAGAGGACACGACACTTGGGCCAATGGGCAGCAAGCCTTCTGAATGAATGGCAGCTCACACTCCCAGGTACTGTAATACCCCTAGTCATAATACCACAGCGACAAAAGCCCCACTCTGCCCCACGTGCCAGCACCCATATTGGCTGCCATGACTGGGTGCCCTGACCACTGAGGCCACCAGCTGGGCTGCATGCGTCGGGCTGTCTAACACTGTTGTTTTCTGTTTTCCCACCTACCACCACCCTCCCTCCCGCCCCAGGAGAAGGCTGGGCACAACCACCGGGATCGGGAGAAGACTGGAGGGGGACCACCGGACCTGTGCCCCCTCACCGTGGCAGAGCAGAGGGCCCAGGATGTGGTCAGCGGGCCGGAGGAAAGGGAGTTTGCCGAGGTAGAGTACTGCCGCAGGCGAGGAAGTGAGATCCTGCTGAGTTATGGTTCCCCGTGACAACCTCCCCCTCCCAACACCACACCCAAACCACCCCACCTCCCTCACACCCGCATCACTCCACCCCCTCACCCTGCACCACCCACACGCTCACCACCCCCCCCCCCCCTCCCCACCCACATGCTCACCACCAACATACCCCAGCCCACGGTCTAATCATGCATCTTGTCTTGTGTCTTGCAGGAGCTGCTGGAGATGGGGTGGGTCCATCTGGTGTCTCCCACCCCAGGCAGCGCAACAACCGGAGCCCCCCCCCCCCCCACCCCCCGTGGGCCGAGCAGCGATGAGAGTAGCTCAGACACCAGCCCTCTGCCCGAGACTTAGGAGACCCCGGAGCTCGGGTCAGAGGATGACACTAATTTTCCGTCACAGCTGTCTCCAACACTCTCCACCATCCCAGAGACACTCACCTCAGTTGGACATGTTAGTGAAGAGGACCTTGGGATACTCTCTGGTGCTCACCGCACAGCTGATCGGGTAGAGGAGGTGGAGGTAGGAACACCCGAGGTACCGGTCAGTCGGAGGGCACCCCAGGAACTAGCTGCCATGCAGACTGGTTTCGGGCATCTAAAACGGACAGCCCTATCAATCACAGAGATGCAGACGCAGAGCCGGGCACTACATGAGGGGTTGCCAGTGAGTATCCAGTAGCTGCAGGTGAGTTGTAGGAGGCCAACCATATGCAGGAGCAGGATGTGGTGCCGACAATGTGTGCCACCCAGGCCAACACCACACAGGTGGCATCCACGGTGGAGGCATTGGGAGTGACGGTTTTTGCTATGGATCAGCGTGTCCAAGAACTGAGGCATTCTGTGTGGGCATGGGCCAAGGCCCAGGACAGGACTGCCCTCTCACAGGCAGCCATGTGCCAGACCCATCTGGACATCGCAGCGCGCTTCTGCGCATGGCCCAGTCACAGCAGGCCATGGCTGGGAACGTCGGCGCCATTGCCTAGGCTCTGGCCAACATGGCACAGACACAGAGAGAGGTGGCCCAGTCCCAGAGGGAAATGGCACAGTCACTGGCTGATGTGACAAAAACCCAGAAGTGTGACCCGGGTCGAGACCAGAGCGGGACCCAGGGCTGGCAGCGCCAGGTGGCGCGGGAGCCTCTGGGAGTAGCTCCGCTCACTCCCCCGACCCATGGAGTATCCCAGGGGCCATCAGGCACCCCGAGGGAGGAGGAGGTAATGGGGCCTGTGCTGGTGACTCCAGCAAGGGAGGTGCCGGAATACGGCAGCACTTTGGACTCCCCACACCTTCCTGTTTCTGATGCATCTGGTGTGCAGCAGGCAAAACAGGGCGGCACCACACCACCCGGGACACCCGAGCAGCAACTGGGCCCATCCAGGCCCAGTCGGCCCAGAAGACGTCCGCCAACGGGGACCCAGGTCACCAGGCAGGAATCACAGCAGGCTGACTCCAATCCTGCTGTACTGTCTGGGGACCCACCTAGATGTAGTGTTAGGACCTGTAAGGCCAGAACGTTAGACACCAGTTAAGTTATCACGGGGGAAGGGCATAGTTTAGTTCTCAGGGCTAGGGCACGTATATATATATATACATTTGTGGACATTAAACACATTTACCACTGTTACAACCTGCCTTGGTGCTCTGTCAGATGAGTGTGAGGGGTGGGTTGACCAGAGAGGGCGCGCGGGGAGGGAATGGGTGGACGTTGTGGGTGGCCTGTGCTCACCACCCTCCCCTCTCCCAATCGTCCCCACCACCATCACCCCAGGGATTTGATGGGACCGTTGATGGAATGGCCAATCGCATGCAGGGATCACTCAGGTGGATGGTGGAAAGTGTTACCGTGGGCAGGAGTCAGACATTGTCATACAATGCGGAGCACCAGAGCTCACCACAGAGCGGGTGGTCATCATCCTCCATCCCATAGACCATCAACGCTGTTACTGCGAACCCAGGACCCACACCCCGTGGTGTGGCTGGTTTGTATCACGGAGAGAGTTGCAGGCGGGGAGGGGTTTGGTGTACACGTCGTGTGGCCTCCCTTGCCTGCCTGGTCCCCGTGTCCTGCCCATCCTCGCCCTCCCCAACATCCTCCACGTCGGACGAGGCGTGATGTTCCTCTTCTTCCTCTAGCACATCACCCCTCGGCTGCACGATGTTGCGGAGGACTTGGGCTGTTCCCCCATCACCCTGCTCCCTCCCCTGGCCCTGGCAAGATTCCTCCAGCCCAGCCCGTGTCAGGCCCGGCAGCCCGCAGTCTCTCCTCTCTGTGTCCTACCTCCTCTCTCTCTCCCTCATCAGACACGACGCCAGTTTCACGATTTTTGAAAGCACAAGTGAATGGCGCCGCCGGGAATTCGGCTCATCGGAGGCAGAGAATCATAAAGGCCCTGGAGAATACCGGGTTGGGCCTGCTAATGTCATGCAAATGGTATTTACTGTACGAGCGTTCCGGAACGCATTGACGCCGCTGTTGAGGTGATGGTGAACCACGATTTGGAGTCAAATCGGTTTGGCCACTATTTTGGCATCGGAAATGATTCTCCGGCCAATTCCTTTTGCGATTTCAGCGTCAGGCTTAATCCCACCCTAATTTTTAGCTCGAACTGCTTTTGAGAATCTGAGAAACTCATATTGCTGAAAATGTTTCATGGTAAAGAAAAAAGGCTGGGATTTTCCATATCCAATCGCGACAGGCAGGTTCAGCAATGGGAGCGGACAATAACATGAGAACATCCAAGTCGCTTTTTATGTCGAAGTAAACGCATGGCGTGATTGTCCCCTTCCCCGCCTTCAGTGTGGGGAACATTACCTGCATTCATTAAGATATCATTATCAGGCTCCTAGCCTACCCTCAGAAAATTCCTCCATGCCTGCACGACGGCAGAACAGTGTGAGTCCCAACTGGCCTCCCAAGGCGTGCAACTAGCAAGCAAACCTCCCGGGGAACTCAGGTGAGTGCATCACTCAGGTAGAGCGGGTATTACCTTGTCACTGACCCTGACATTGCCGAGGCACTGCCTCCCCCAGGGGCAAGTGCCAAAGGGGTGCCAGGCCGGGGTTCCAGGGTGACCTCCCTTGAGTTGGTGCAGCCTTTAAAAATGGCGCCCCAATCCTCGGGTTACTAAGTTGCTGGTGATTCAGCCACCCAGCCAGCGATACATCGTGCGATCTGCCCATTGTTCATACATTTTCCAAGTCCCCCGCTATACAGCGGAGAAAGCCGCCATTGCTGTCGGCAGCTCCAACACTGCTCTTCGCACCTTTTTTTGGCCTTTGATTATTTCTGGGAAATCTCATCCATAAAGTGACATTCGGAATGGAGGCCTTAAAGTAGAGTGTGAGGGCCTAGACTTGGCTGTGGGCATTGTGATCAAGGCCGGTATTTGCTCATCTCTCGTTGAACTGAGGTAAGAAGGTGGTGATGGATCTTCTTCTTGAACCACAGATAACAGATTGACAGAATTAGGCCATTTCAGAGCACAGTTAACAACCAACTACATTGGTGTGGAATTTGAATCACATACAGACCGGTCTCAATAAGAGCAGTTGGTTTCCTCACTTTAAGGGCATTAGTGAACTAGGTGAGGTCAACAACTACATGGTCACTTTTACGATTTGTTTTGTAACTGAACTCAACCTCAAATAGCCATGATAAAAATTAGAACTGGGTTACCAGTCTACTAACATAATCATTAGACTATCACGCATCTAACTAACTTCTGGAACTGCTTGAAAGAAATGCAAAGAAAAAAAACAGGTGACCTTTGATAGAACGGAGATGTTGGAGGATATTAAGAAGTTAGGCGAGATTTGTTGACAGAATGAGAGGTTGGTTGAAAATCAGTTTGGATTGTAAACACTTAAACAGGATGTTTAAAAGAAAATATTTCAACCTTCCAACTAATAAGCATATTTTGCCATTCGTTAATTCAAAACAGTTTTGTAAAGTTTGTAGGGATTGATCAACTTCCAAGTTCTACATGTTGTTCCTCATGAGAGGTACTGGTTCCAAACTCTTTCCCACTGGTATTTGCACGAGAGCCAGAGAAATCTCACCAAACTGTACATATGGCACTGTGACAGCACTTAGAACGTGTCAGGTTGATCGAAAATAAAAGTCATGTGATGGAAAAGGTAAGATCTGGGGCTGGATTCTAAGTCCCCATGCCGTCGTGAAAACTGTGATCTTTTACGCTAGGGGGCTAGCAGAGAGTCGCCTGAGAGCTCGCAGCTCTAGCTGATGATAGGCCCCCAGCGCTTCCGGGTCAGAGGCCGTGGACCTGGACTGCCAAAGTAGTGCCCCGCATCATCTGCTCGCACCCCCCGAACCGCCCACCCACATTGCCCCCAGCCCTGAATGAAGCCCCCCTGCCCGCCGATCGGCCCTCTCCTGACTGTGGCGGCCCCAGACTGAATCCGCACTGCCACGCCCGGATCCCAGACGGCATGAGCACACGTAAGCCAGGCCGTCGGGAATCCGGCCGGTCAGCAATGGAGCATCGTGAGGTGGGCCTCAGGCAATGGACTGAGGCGATGGATACTCAGCATGGCGTGCTCCACGAGTACGCTGAATTTTGGGGGGCGGAGGATTGAAAAACCAGCGCTGCTCCCGATTTCGGCACCAAAACGGATTCTCTTCCCTGTCGCCGAACGTGATTTCGGCATCGGGGAGAGGAGAATCCAGCCCCTGATTCTAAGAAAAAGTGTCATTTAATAGAGAAATGCGCATTCGAAAGGACTTAAAACCAACAACAAGAAGATGTGAGCTGCTGATCCTACTCCTTGTGATCAGCCACTTGGGTTGCCTGCTACTGTATTTCCTTCTGAGATACCCGTTCGAAATAAATACTGAACAAAGCTTAATTCTTGATTGAGAAGAAAGACTTGCATTTATATAGTGCCTTGGCAACCGTATGACACATCAAATGTGCTTTACATTCAATAAAAGAACTTTGAGGTTTAGTGATGGGTAGGATAAATGAATACCGATTGCTAAACTAGAAACATTTGTACAAAACTGAAAAATAAAACATTTAAATTTCTCCCAATGCACATTGAGAGAATTGGTAACCGTGTGTTACAATCCATGATAACGTGCATTGATTCATTGTGGAGAAAGTCAGGACCTTGATATTCTTTCACCCTGGTGGTTTTTGTTTTGTGTTGTCACGATGTTTTAATTAGGTTTTGCTTGTCCTGTGAGTTACCAGAGATGGTTGTTATATAAGTTCTTTGCGTAACTATTAAGAACAATTTCCATGGTTTTCAGGATACAGGCGATTCTGTCTTGCTCTATTGGAGTCTCTTGGTCATCTGACTCTTGATGTCATGCTTACATCATCAGTAACATTGTCCAATTAACATAATCAATAACCCTTTACCCTATATCTCCGCCAAAATATAATTGCAAAACTGTGCCATTCTTTTGTTGAAATATTTTCTTGACATTCCCACTGCCTGTAAACCCTCATCTACTGGTGACAGTTTTCATTTTACCAAACATTGCAGGATGTGAAGAAGGGAAGAGTTATTTCCTACTCTTAGAATAGGAAATCCATTTTCTGTATGTAGTGGTATCATTTCCACACTTGGTTTAGTGTGAGGCTACTTGGCTGTAGACAATGGGCTCCTGGGATTAGCATAAAAAAGTCAGATTGCACCATCAAAACAGTGGAATAAACATCCGGACCCCGATCAAATGAAATTCCTGTGCTGTGTCCTTCACTTATAGAAACACTGTAGACTGCACCTTTGCTTCTTTACTGGCAGAAGGTTTGAGTTCATCCATAACTTGCTGGTGAGACCCAAGTGTGAGCTGTAGATTATGTTCGTACAAATTAATAAACTCTGATCTTCTATTAGTTTAGTCCAACTTTAGAGTTAAGTATCTCATTCTCCCTGGATAGCTCAGTGGCATAAGTAAACAAATTCACCTTCTATATTACCTTGTTCAATGACTTGCCTCACAAGAGACAAGAGAGACTTCAGAGGCATTGGCAGTGGAGTCAGAGTGTGGTAAAGTCTAGGATTTCTTCCAACAGATCTTCTAATCCTGCCGAGCTTCGCTTACTTCGACTCTGTCCCGAAAGAACCACCGAAGGCCGAGAAGTTCCTCCAACCGTGGAATTCCAACTGTGGGGTATCGCCCCAGTTACGGCATAATGAGCTGGTGTGCGGTCAATTTCAGCCCCACTTGCCCTGGAGTCGCAACACAGTTGAAATTAACTCTTAATTTTTAAAATACCCGAAGTCTTTGGTCTTCGGCTTCCCAATAACTACAGTCACCAGGTTTATAAATGTAAACGCAATTAACTTTTATTAATAACAACAACTATAATTAAATAGGTAATAAATGCAACCGGTTAACTATTATCTAATTGCTAAAGGCCATCCCCCCCCCCCTTAACTCACCCACCCTCTACACACAAGACAAAAAGACATAGAGGGGAAAGATGGGTGTTAAAAAAAAATAAATAAATAAAAGGATAGAAGTGTCTGTTTCAGATAGATGTCTTCCATTTCAACTTTTCATCAGTCTAGACCTCCAGTTGGATGATGCCCGGAATTCTCCGGTCTTTGAGAATCACTTTTCCTGCTGGCAGCGCATCCCCGCCAGTGGGTTTTGAGACGGCATGCAGTGGCTGCAATGGGAAATCCCATTGACAAGCGGCAGGAAGATAATATAATAATCTTTATTATTGTCACAAGTGGACTTACATTAACACTGCAATGAAGCTACTGTGAAAAGCCCCCAGTTGCCACATTCTGGCCCCTGTTTGGGTACACAGAGGGAGAATTCAGAACGTCCAATTTACCTTTCAGTCTTTCGGGACTTGTGGGAGGATACCGGAGCACCCGGAGGAAACCCACGCAGACACGGGGAGACCGTGCAGATTCCATACAGACAGTGACCCAAGCCGGGAATCGAACCTGGGACCCTGGAGCACGGGAGAAACGTGTGGCTTGGGGAAATTGGTAAATCTCGCCCGATGTCTTTGCTTCCAGTCTGTAATAGTTTTCACTGTAAATTCATCAGGGTCTCGAGGCTTCTCTGCAGACTCAGAAACAGCAGGCAGGAAATATTTTAGAGAGAGAGAGAAACACACAATCTCCCCTCGCAGCATCCAGGAGCTTTACCTGTTGGGTCCTCATTAAACCCCCATCACTGTCTGTTGCCAGGCAGAATATTGTCCCTGGCCAATCTATTGGCCACCAGCCAACCAATTGAACCAAATCCCTCAGGTGCCAAAAAGCATGAGCTCTTCTGTTCAAAAGTTAAATCTTCATAGCACAGTTTACTATTTTCAAATTCCTCATTTCTCCTGTTCAACTTAAAGGTCCATGGACCAAAAATTATAACAAAAAGTAAAAGAAATAGGAAATGAAGAAATCAACAGGAAGGGCCCTTACTTTCTGTTGTTCTCTACTGTTACCTCAGAAATATTTTGTAGAAGTCCAAGTCTGGCTGAATAGAGAAATTTGCTGGTTCTGTAAGATATAAAGCGTTTTGTTAACTTCTTTGTCTTCATGTCTAAGGGTTGTGGTGAATTGATCCTTTGCTTTGAATACTGTGCTCCTGACCCCTGAAACTTTAATATGAAGATTGGATTTCTACTTGCTTAAGTCAGGCCTGATGCCAGTCCAATTTGTCTGATAAGACTGATGTCTGACCTAGTGTTGAGTTTAAATTCTGCACTGTATTCCTGGACTTCCAGCTCTACAAACCAGAGTTCTCTGGTTTGCAGGAGTCTCTGTTTTTCCCAGGAAACTGTAGGTTGGAACTTCATATTTCCGATTTCCTGGACTTCAAAACCAGCTTGATCCAGCTTTCTTTCCTTACATTGTGTTTTAGATCTAGAACAGTACAGCACAGAACAGGCCCTTCGGCCCTCGATGTTGTGCCGAGCAATGATCACCCTACTCAAACTCACGTATCCACCCTATACCCGTAACCCAACAACCCCCCCTTAACCTTACTTTTTAGGACACTACGGGCAATTTAGCATGGCCAATCCACCTAACCCTGCAGAATCTGCAGAATCGTTTCAAATGTCCAGGCTCTCCATAGAGAAAGCATTCAGCTGCTCTTTCTGGAGAGTTCATTGTGGTGGTGTTGTCATTTGCTGCCACATTTGCTGCCACATCTGGAACATTTTGACATATTTAGATGGGTTCTCCCCATCCCTTCAACATCATTGATGAGATTTTCAGTGCGCAAAGTTCCTGAATCTTGGCTTTCACATTTAATCAACTCGTCCCAAACCTTAACATCTTCCTGAAGCACGCTTGATTTTGCTGTCCCAGCTCTGCCTCCCTTTCAAGCCAATTGGCTAGTGTTAAATCCTCCAACTCCAAATATCCAACAGCGAGTTCGCCAGCATGCTGACTACAAAACTCCACAGCCACAACTATGAACTCGTCAAATGAATCAATGGATTAACCCAACCATTGGCTCCTCTGGTTAAATCTTGGCTTTTCAATTATTGGATTCTCCTAGGAGCTGAAGCAACTGTCAAAGGTCCTCAGCACCTCCTCGTCATCACATTGAGGTCATCTCAACTCCTTGCTGTACCAGACTATTATGAAATTTGATTCCAATTGTATACAAAAGGGTACAGACCTTGTCTGCCTTTTCTTGTAGACCTTTAAAATTGTCTCCTCCAGTTGTATGGTTGTCTTTGCTGCAGACCCTCAATGTGGTTGAAGGGCAGTGGTTGGAATAATGGCTATTCATTGGCTGTTGACATTATTGCATGGCTCACTGGCCCTACCAAATCATGTTCAGTCAGTTTTTCTCTTTTTACGACAATCAACAATGATTTCATGCTCATCATTAGACTTGTAATTCCAGATATTTTCTTGAGTTTAAATTCCATCACCTGCCGTGGTGCGATTAGAACCCGGTTTCCAGATTACTAGTCCAGCGACAATATCACTCACTATGCCACCACCTCCCCCATCTGAGCTTGCCAGGTCCGAAAGGACATAGTTGCTAGACTGGGACTGCGGCAAGTGGTGAGGGAACAAACAGGAGGGAAAAACATACTTGACCTCATCCTCACGAACCTGCCTGCTGCAGATGAACTTGTCCATGACATTATCGGTAGGAGTGACCACCGCACAGTCCTTGTGGAGACAAAGTCCCATCTTCACGTTGAGGTTACCTTCCATCATGTTGTGTGGCACTGCCACGATGCTAAATGGGATAGACTTCAATCAAATCTAGCAACTCAAGACTGGGCACCCATGAGACGCTGTAGGCCGTCAGCAGCAGCAGAATTGTATTCAACCACAATCTGCAACCTCCTGGCCCGGTATATCCCCCACTCTACCATTACCACCAAGCCAGGGGATTGTTGTATCTGTCCAATTCAGATACTTCAACTAGCTCTTTAATTAAAGTTTACCCAGGTGTCTTTATTTGTGAGTAGAAAAAAGTAGGACACAGATATAATTCAACACACTTTATTGAACATAGTTAACCCATAAATGACCCACTCTACATAGAAGAAACACCCAGGATTCGACGATGCTACGCGAATAGGTGATTTGGTTAGCTGCAGATCCGGGGCGGGATTATCCGACCCCCCGCCGCGCCAGAGAATCGCCGGGGGCGGCGTGAATCTCGCCCCGCCGCCCTATCGTTGGCTGCCGGATTCTCCGCCGCTGGTTTTTCGGCGGGGGCAGGAATCGTGTCGTGCCGGTCGGGGGCCATTGGCAATGCCCCCCCACCGGCGATCCTCCGCTCCGCGAGGGGCCGAGTAGCTGCCCTTTTTCGGCCAGTTGCGTCAGCGTAAATCAAACAAGGTCCTTACCGGAGGGATTTGGCTCTGCAGGCAGCCTGCAAAGTCCTCGGGGGGCGCGGAGGGATCTGGCCCTGAGGGGTGCCCCCATGGAGGCCTGGCCTGCAATCGGGGCCCACCGATCTGCGGGCGGGCCTGTGCCATGGGGGCACACTTTCCCTCTGCACCGGCCGCTGTAAACGTCCGTCATGGCCGGTGCAGAGAAGAACCCTCCTGCACATGCACTGGGATCACGCCAGCACACACTGGTGTTCCCGCGCATGCGCCAACTCACGCCGGCTGGCGGAGGCCCTTTGGCGCCAAGCCCATCGGCACCGGTTGGCACGGCGTCAACCCCACCTGCGCCGGCCTAGCCCCTGAAGGTGCGGAGGATTCCGCACCTTCCGGGCGACCCGACACCGGAGTGGTTCACGCCACTCCACGGCGCCGGAACGGCCCACCCCGCCGGTTAGGGGAGAATCCCGCCCCCCGATCTCTGAGTCCCTCGGTTCCTCTTTGTAAAGGTGATTCTCACTGGCTGTTGCTTGCTTGCTTCCTTTTTGGTCTGGTCAAGGTCACCTCACATACCAAGCTTCGAGTCTTTTGCTTCGAGTCTTTTGCTTCGAGTCTTTTGCTTCCAGTTTTTTTTTCTCTAGACGTCTGGAATGCCTTTTTTTCTCCCCCCTCTATCATCAACAAAATGATGGAAAGAGTCATCGACAATGCTATCAAGTGGCACTCACACAGCAATAACCTGCTCCCAGACATTCAGGTTGGGTACCGTCAGGGTCACTCCACCCCTGACCTCATTACAGCCTTGGTTCAAACATGGACATAAGAGCTGAATGACAGAGGTGAGGTGAGAGTGACTGCTCGCGACATCAAGGCAGCTTTTGACCGAGTAGTCATCAAGGAGCCCCAGCTAAACTGGAGTCAATGGAAATCAGGAGGAAAGCTCTCCGCTGGTTGGAGTCATATCTGGTACAAAGGAAGATGGTTGTGGTGGTTGGAGTTCAATCATCTCAGCACCAGGACATCACTGCAGGAGTTTCTCAAAGTAATGTCCAAGGCCCAACCATCTTCAGCTGCTTCATCAATGACCTCCCTTCCATCATAAGGTCAGAAGTGGGGATGTTCGCTGATGACCATGTTCAGCACCATTCGCGACTCCTCAGATAATGAAACTGCCCATGTGCAAACGCAGCAAGACCTGGACAATATCCAGGCTTGGGCTGACAAGTGGCAAGTTACATTCATGCTGCACAAGTACCAGTGTTATCGGCCAGAGTTTAGAAAACTCCAAAGTATATCATGGAGTACACCTGACCCACAACTGTTTATTGGATGTGGTTGGGATGAGCACAAGAGCCTGCCTCTCAGGGGTTATTCAACAAAGTTGTTAGGCACTTTTAATCAAAAAAACAAACTTTTTTCTACGAATTTAGTAAACATTTTTATAAACACACACATACAAGCATTTTTCTCAACTACAAACATAAATACCCTACACAGCTACAGTAATCTATGTATGACCCTTAATGAATCCCCGCTTGACTAAGATTTAATAACAAGATCCAAGTAAAAAGCAGAACCCCCTTTTCAAAGGTGTGGCCAGGCACACGACACACTTACTAGTATAAGACTTGGTTTAGATGCACTTGTTTTCTTTCCAAACAGCAGGTTTGAATTCCTTCCAGACAGCATTTATCTCTTTTAAGTTGCCAAGCAGTCTGGAAACAGCTTTTAAAATGAAGATAGAAAGACACTTCTTTCAACCTGTGCAGTACAAACCAGTCCAAACTCAAAGCAAAAGTGAAAGTCAGAGCCACAACCCAGCTCCAACCTCAAAGTGAAAGTAAAAACTCCCATAGCCACAGCCCAGCTCCACCCATACAATGACATCACTGAAGACATGTGATAAGCCAAAACACTTCTCAAATGGACAGTCACATGACACCAGGCAATGACCGTCCCTACAAGAGAGGATCTAACCACCGCCCCTTGACATTCAATGGCATTACCATCGCTGAATCCCACACAATCAACATCTTGGAGGTAACTATTGATCAGAAACTGAACTGAACTAGCCATATTAATACTGTGGCTACCAGGGCAGATCAAAGGCTAGGAATCGCATGGCGAGTAACTCACCTCCTGATGCCTGCCCCTCCCCTTGTTCACCATATACAAGACAGAAGTCAGGAGTGTAATAGCATTTGCCTGGATCAGTGCAACGCCAAGAGCACTCAGCAAGTTTGACACCATCCAGGCCAAAGCAACCCGCTTCATTGCTCCCCCTTCCACAAATATGCAGGGGCTGGTTTAGCACACTGGGCTAAATCGATGGCTTTTAAAGCAGACCAAGGCAGGCCAACAGTACGATTCAATTCTTGTACCAGCCTCCCCGAACAGGCACCAGAATGTGGCGACTAGGGGCTTTTCACAGTAACTTCATTTGAAGCCTACTTGGGACAATAAGCGATTTCCATTTTCATTTCATTTCAAATATTCAGATACTCCACCACCGACAAACAGTGGCAGCTGTGTGTACCATCTACAAGATGCACTGCAGAAACTCAACAAGGCTCCTTCGAGAGCACCTTCCAAACCCACAACCATCTAGAAGAACAGGAGCAGCAGATACCTGGGAACGTCACCACCTGGAGGTTCCCCTCCAAGTCATTCACCACCCTGACTTGAAAATATATCGTCGCTCCCTCCCTAACAGCACCGTGGCTGTACAAACACCTGAAGGACTGCAATGGTTTAAGAAGGCTTCCCCCCCCCCCTCCCCCGCTCAAGGAGAAGTCGGCCCAAAACCGTCAAGAGAGGGAGAAAACCGGAGGAGGACCGCCACACCTGCAGCCTCTCACTGCGGATGAGCAGCGGGCACTGGACCTAATCGGTGGGTCCAGGGAGAGGGCGGGCACCGATGCAGAGGGCGGGATCGGGTGTGCCAGTGAAACCCCGCTGAGTTGCGGTTCCCCATGGCACGTGTGTCACAACAGATACCCCCACACCATCCACCACCTCCACACTGCCCCCTCTACTAACAGCACGCCCACCACCCGCATCCCCCCCCCAACAGTACCCCCTCCACCACCACCACCACCCGCCATCCCAATCCACAGTCCAATCACATGTCTTGTCTGGTGAGTTGCAAGATCTCCTGACAATGAGGCAGGCCCTTCTGGTTCCCCCCACCCCTGAACCCAATCACAAACCCAGGAGGAGAGCAGCGAGGAGGAGAAGGAGCACACGGACACCGACGGGAGCCCTCGACCCGCAGCTTGAGACACCCCGGAGCACCAGTCTGGAGACGACACTGACTTCCCATCACAACTGTCTCCAACATCCTCCACCATCCCAGAGACACTCACCTCGGTTGGACAATTTAGTGAAGAGGCTCCTGAGATATCCTCTGGGGTGCACCACAAACATTTCGCCATATAGCTGTCATCCGGACTGGTTTCGGGCTTCTGGAATGGATAGTCCCATCTGTAGTGGAGATGCAGTTGCAGAGCCAAGGACTGAATGAGGGGGTGTCGTCAATCATCCAGCATCTGCAGGTGCAGTTGGAGGAGTCCGACCGCCTGAGGAGCAAGAGGTGGTGCTGACAATGCGTGCCACGCAGGCCAACACCGCATAGGTGGCGTCCGTGGTGGAGGCCTGGGGGGCAAGAGTATCAGCCATGGGGCAAGGTGTCCAAGGCCTGGGGCAATATGTGCAGGCAGTGGCCAAGGCCCAGGACAGGGCTGCCCTATCTCAGGCAGCCATGTATCAGGGCCACCTGAACATTGCAGCAGTGCTCCAGAGCGTGGCTCAGTCACAGAGGATCATGGCTGAGGGCGTCAGCGACATTGTCTGGGTGCTGGCCAACATGGTACCGACCCGGAGTGAGGTGGCGCAGTCACTGGCTGATGTGGCACAGACCCAAAAGGCGATGGCATATGTGCAGTGTGCAGAGGGGTCCATTCCCTGTGCTCCATGGCCATGAGCATCGAGGCCCTGCTCAGAGCAGGCGTGGGCCTCCAGGAGTGGCAGTGCTAGGTGGCGGGCGGGCCTCAGGGGTTAGCTCTGCTCCCACCCCCCATCGCATGGAGTAGCCTGGGGGTGATCGGGCACCCTGAGGGAGGAGGAGGTGATGGGGCTCATGCCGGTGACTCCCGCAGGGGAAATGCAGAATCAGCACAGCGCCTTGGACACCCCCTCCTGTCCCTGGTACATTTGGTGAGCAGCGGTGGAACAGGGTGGCACCATGCCACCTGGGACACCCGAGCAGCAGCTGGGACAGAAGGGGGGGGGGGGGGGGTCCGAGGTTCTGTGGTGTTCTGGCACCTCCCCTACGGAGTCACAGGCACAGACCCCATCACCTCCTGATGGCTCCCGGGCTACTCCGAGGGATGGAGTGTGACCGTAGCGAATCCATGAGGCTCCCCCGCCACCTGGCACTGCCAGTCCTGAAGGCCTGCTCTCCTCTCAACCAGGGTCTCCATGCTTGCAGCCATGGGGTACAGAGATGCCCCTCTGGGACTGTTGCACACTACTCAGTGACTGTACCACATCTCTCCAGGAATGGCTCAGGTCAGCCATCACCCGGGCAATACTGGCGACTCCCTCAGCCATTACCCATTGTGACTGGGCCAAGCTCTGGCGCACCGCTGCAATGTCCAGGTAGCACTGGTACATGGCTGCCTGTGACAAGGCAGCCCTGTTAAGTGCTTTGGCCACTGCTCACACAGGTTGCCCCAGGACTTGGACATCTTGACCTACAGCCGATACTCTCACACGCAAAGCGTCCAACTCGGACACCACCTATATGGTGTTGGCCTGGGTGGCATGCATTGTCGGCAGCGCCTCCTGAGCCTGCGGGTAGTTGGACTCCTCCAACCGCACCTGCAGCTGCTGGATGGTTGCTGACACCCCGTCATGTAGTCCCTGGCTCTGTGTCTACATCTCCATTATCGATGGGACCGCCCGTTCCAGAAACCCGAGATACATCTGGATTGCAGCTAGTCTCTGGTACCGGACCACCATCCGACTGCCCACCCCCTCGGGGATTCCTACCTCCTCCTGATGTACTGCAGCATGTCTGTGGTGCATTCCAGATAGTGCCCCAGGAGCTTCTTCACTAGCATGCCCAACCAAGGTAAATGTCTCTGGGATGGTGTACGGTATTGGAGACAGCTGTGACGAGAAGTCTATGTCATCCCTGAACTGGTGCTCCAGGGTGTCTTGGTCTGACATTTGGGGGATTATGTCACTATCTGTTCCCTCCTCGTCATTGGAATCTGCTTGGGGTAGCAGGCTGAGTACCCCAGAAGGGCCCCTCTCGCTGCCAGGTGATCCTGCAACACCCAAGACAGGACACATGATTGGATCGCGGGTTAGCATGGTGAGGGGGTGGGGAGGGGGTGATGAGGTGTGGTGGCGTCGTGCCACGCATGCCATGGGCAACTGCAATGTAGCGGAATCTTACTTGGTTGTCCGATACTGGCCTTCACCTCGGAGACTGCCCTCTCTCTGGCATTATGGGCCAGGGTTTAGAGAACAGCAAAGTATATCATGGAGTTCCCCTGACCCACAGCTTTTAATAGATTTTGGTTAACAAGGGCTCACTTTACAGGTGTGATGCAACTGAGATATTAAGTATTTTTAAACAAAAACAATGTTTATTCTCTAAATCCAGTTAACATTTTATAAACACACTGTAAACATCTAATCAACTACCAACACTGATACCCCCACAAAGATTCAGTACTCTATAGGTAACCCTTAATAACTTTCCTAACAACATCCATAAGTCAAAGACCCTTTTTAACAAAGACAGTAGGTTTGCATTCCTTACAGAAACAAGAGAGAGACCAAAATACACCTCCTTGGTTTGAATGCAGCTCTCCAACTGAAAATGAAACTGAAACTCCGAGCCAAAAACAGCTTCCAGCTCAAAACAAAAGTAAAAAGTAGAGCCAGTGCCCAGCTCCACCCACACAACGACATCGCTGCAGCCACTTGAGAAGGCAAACATTTCTTAAAGTGACATTCCCATGGCACTGGGATCACCGACCAGGTCCAATGCTGGTTGCTCACTGGCTGCCCTGAAGAGGCCGCGCTCATGGCCTCTGCCACCTAAGTCCAGGCCATGAGTTCGGCGTCGGGTGGCAGCCGCTCTGGCACCCTGAGAACAGCATTACCCGCCTCTCCTCCACACCGTCCTGCAAGGCCTCAAGCTCTGCGTCCGCAAACCAAGGTGCTGCTCTCAGAGCTGCCATCTTGTTGGCTGGGATGAGTGTGTGTGGGCAGTGGAGTGCTAATATGAGGCTGCATCTTGTCAGCCTCTCGAGTGGTAATCCCAACCCCGGCGAATTGGACACCGTTTTTCATTGAAATCAATTGAGTTCCACGTGGCGCTGGTGCTAGCCCATTAACGGATCATGAATTGCTCCGGGACCGCCACTAATTTAGTTCTCCTGGCAACCCACCGATTCAGTCAATGGCGTCAACACTTAATTTCTGAAATGGACAATCTTGCCTGTTGGCCTCAACTACTTTCCGTGGTGATGAGTTCCACAGGCTCACCATTCTCTGGGTGAAGAAATTGCTCCCTATCTCTGTCCTAAATGGTCTACCCCCATATCCTCAGACTGTGACTTCAGCCTTTGGACACCCCCATCATCATCAGGAAGATCCTTCCTGCAACTACTCTGCCTAGTCCTGTTAGAATGTTATAGGTTTCTGTGAGATCTCCTCTCATTCTTCTGAATACAATCCTAATCGACTCAATCTGTCCTCATACGTCAGTCCCGCCATAACAGGAATCAGCCGGGGAAACCTTTGCTGCACTCATATTGCACAGGTAAATCAAATGTAAATAATAAAAGCACCACTCAAAAAGGCAAGAATAAAATGACTTCAGGCTCTAAGAACAAGAGCATTCCCTCCGGAGCTCAGATGCATAGCCACGAATAACCTCTACTCTGTAGAATTCAGATCCAAATCAATGGTTTCAACAGCTGGAAGGTGAACTTTGGTTCTTTTCTCCAAGCCACAGAAACATGGTCCTCGTGGGTTTTCTAATTTCCTTTTCATGGGTGCCACAAACTTCACAACAGACGGGAAAGTATTTCATAAGACGGGTTTGGGAATCAAGTGGGCGGGTTTATTGACGAGCCAACAAGCGTTTTTTCAAATACTGCCACATTACGAATGAGCAATTTCAGGCAAATTATATCGTTTCGGACATCAGCAGGTGCTTACATCTGCAAGGAAAGCAAAAGGAGTTTCTGTAGCACAAAATTATATTGAAAAGTGAACAATCGTGGCTAATATCAACTGTCTTCACCCCACCCTCTCATACGATAATAATCTTTAGGGTCACAAGTAGGTTTACATTAACACGACAACAGATTTACTGTGAAAATCCCACTGTCGCCACACTCTGGTGCCTGTTTGGGTACACAGAGGGAGAACTCAGATCGTCCAATTAACCTAACAAGCACGTCTTTCAGGGCTTGTGGGAGGAAACCGGAGCGCCCGGAGGAAACTCACGCAGACAATGAGAGAACCTGCAGACTCAGCACAGACAGTGACCCAAGGCGGAAATCGAACCTGGGACCCTGCTGCTGTGAAACAACAGTGCTAATCGCTGTGCGACCGTGCCGCCCATGCTCCCAGCTGCATTGCCAAGGCTGAAAACAGTTCCCAGTGATGCGACCATCAATTCAACCAGGGACACGAGTTGGAGTAAACTGTGGCTTTAATCGGCTTACAACTGAGCCTGCCTGTGACTGTGCTGAACTGGAGGCAGACTCGCAGGACTTATACATCCTGAAGGGGGCGGAGCCAAGGGCGGAGCCCTGTACATGCTCCTCATCTCCCCCTGTGGGCAGAGCCGCGCAACGGCTCACAGATGGAGCCCACAGTAATGTACAGTGTGAATTATAGTAGTTACACATTCACCACACCCAGTAACAATCGTCAGACCCTGGATAGCGAGGAATGGAGGATCATATTTGGGAGGCCAGGAGGCCGGTGAGGTATGTTCCTTTTTGGGGTGTGGGGGAGCGGAGTGGTATGTGGTCAAAACTGCATAACAAGGGAATTAGCGAGGGCTTTAAACCAAATAGAATAGGGAGGGATGGTTCCGGAAAGAGGATAGGTAGGCTTACAAAGCGAAAGGATATGGCAGCATTGCAAGGCAGCTATTTAGGTAATGATATCCAGAATGTGACAGGAAGGCACAGAGTATACACACATTGACTGACAGCAGCAAATAGAGACAGGGGCAGGAAATATGGTTTAAAAAAAAGCACAATAATTGGCACATAAATGCTCATAGTATTCGGCATAAAATAAATGAATTAACAGCACACATTGAGGTTAATGGGTATGAGAGGCATTATAGAGATGTGGTTACCAGGAGATCAAATTTGGGTACTGAATATTCAGGGTTGTGTGACTTTTTGTGAGAGAAGGCAGGATGGAAAGGGTGGTGGCATCACATTGTTAGTTCCAAGAATATTGGAAAACTGCCAATGAAAAACCCACATTCAAAAAGGAAAGGAGACAAAAAAACAGGAAACTTAAGTTCGCTTCATGTCTGTCATTGAGAAAATGTTGAGTCCATTATAAAGGATGCAACAGTGGAGCATTGGCACAACATCCTGGGTTGGTGTGCGGTCAATTCCACCCCTACTTGACCCTCAGTCGCAACACAGGTGAAATTAGATTTTATTTAAAACACCCAAGGTCCTTTGCTGAGGCCAATATGCTACAGTCACCAGGGGCGGAATTCTCCGACCCCCCGCCGGGTCGGAGAATTGCCCGGGGCCGGCGTCAATCCCGCCCCCGCCGTGTCCCAAATTCTCCGCCCCCTGAGATTCAGCACGGGCGGGAATCGCGCCGCGCCGGTCGACGGGCCCCCCGTGGCAATTCTCCGGCCCGCGATAGGCCAAAGTCCCGCCGCTGACAGGCCTTTCCAGCCGGCGTGGCTTAAACCACCTCTGGTACCAACGGGATTGGCGGCACGGGCGGGCTCCAGGGTCCTGGGGGGGCGTGGGGCGATCTGACCCCGGGGGGTGCCCCCACGGTGGCTTGGCCCATGATCGGGGCCCACCGATCGGCGGGCGGGCCTGCGCCGTGGAGGCACTCTTTTTCTTCCGCCCCGCCATGGCCTTCACCATGACGGAGGCGGAAGAGACCCCCCTCCCCTGCGCATGAGCTGGTATGACGCCAGCAGCCGCTGACGCACCGGCGCATGCGCGGACTTCCGCCAGCCGGTGAAGGCCTTTCGGCCCCGGCTGGCGGGGCGCCAAAGGCCATTCGCACCGGCCGGCGGAGCGGGAGCCACTCCGGCGTGGGCCTAGCCCCTCAATGTGAGGACTTGGCCCCTAAAGGTGCGGAGAATGCCCCGCCGGGTAGGGGAGAATCCCGGCCCAGGTTTCTCACTTTTAAAGACAAGCAACATTTATTGCATACAGTATTATAATTAAACTGACCGAAAATATAACTGACTGTCTGATACCTCTTTCCCAATTTCTGTGATGACTGGAAGACTTTAGGAATATTGGATTCTAAGTATTGGGCAATTTAAGGGTTAAAAATCTGGGGTTATTGTGCGTTTGACTGCAGTGGTCATTTTTTTTTAGTAATTCTGTTTTGTAGGGCTTGAGTGCTTTCAGCAGCTACAAGGTGAAATTGACAAAGGAATGTGTTTTTCAGTCTGGACTAATGGACTGTTGTTTTGACTGGGAACGTCCCTGGGAGTTAATGTGCTTCGCAGCCTGCATCGATAATTTATTTTTCAGCTTGGGGAGATGAGCAGGTGAATTCTCTGCCTCCCCAGCCGTGTGTTTCACAGCAGCGAGCTGTTGCTGGAAGTGGGATACTCCGTTCCATCGCTGGCCAATGGGATTTCCCATTATAGTCAGCCCATGCCGCTGGGAAACCCACGGTTGTGGGTGTGCTGCTGACGGAATGGGGAATCCCAGCAGCGGAGAAAGCACCCTGAGGTCAATACTGGGTGGAGCAAATGAATGCAGAGAGACATTTTGTACAGCTGTATAGAGGCATTTGGAAAAGCTTTAGAGAGACCTTGGGAGAGAGGGGTTGATTTCTGATCTGCCTGATGCTGAGTCCACAATTCTCCCACAGTAAGATAGTTATAAAAACCTGGGGTTGGATTCTCCGCAACCTGACACTGAAATCGGCGGCCTGCGGAGGGGGGGGGGGGGGGGGGGGGGGGGAGAGGGGGGAGAATCTATTTTCCCGCACGGAATTGGGACCGGCGGCGGTTCCCCGATTCTGTGGGCCCCAGAAAGTGGCCTACTCAGCCGCGCCGCCTAGGGCCTACCTGGGGCCATTGATGGAGGCCCGCTCCGCCGTTCTCCATCCCCGACCGGTTGAAGTCCCGACAGCGTGGATCTAACATGGTCCAGCCGGTCGGAAAACTGGCAGACTCAGTCTTATACGCAGCCGGGCGGACATGGTCGGCCGCGCAGCCGATCGCGGGTCTATTTTCAGGGTCCAGCTCCGCTGTCCGAGTCCGCCATGGAGCACAGCGCTGCCACTGGAGGGCACCGCCGTGCACATGCGCGGCCTCTGACCTGGATGTGCGGGGGTCTATCTCTGCAGCAAAAGCTGCTGGATCTATGCCGGGTCCCTGCTATCCTCCTGCAGGGCTAAGAATATGTGGCCCTTTCACGCCAGTTTTTCTGACGTGAAACTCCACAGTTTTGACGCCGGCTTGGGGGAACATAGTCCCAATAACGGAGAATCCAACCCATAATATGTAAAGCAGAGCAGTATTGTCTGTGGACAAGGAAGAAGCTGAAACATGGCAAGTAAACTAGCTTTTTGCAGACATTCGGCCTTGTCTGAAGGAGTTCTGCCAGGAGCTGTATATTTCTTTTTTTGTTGTTCAATGGGAACTTGGGTAGTGGTGTTTAAGGTGTGATTGTAAGCTGCTCTTTTCGGGTGTGAAATTAAAGGGTGGGATTGTCGGTTGTCTGACGCAAAAATCGGGAAACGCGATTGGGCGGAGAATAGCTTCCGATGCAAATTTGATGCCAAATCGCAATTCTCTTGTCACCTCAACAATGGCATCAATGGGGTCTGGAACACATAGACAATAAACACCATTTACATATCATTACCGGTATTCTCCGTGCCTCCACGATTCTCCGCCTCCGATGGGCCGAGTTCCCAACGGTGTTGTTCACTTGTGCTTTTAAAGATCGTGATACCGGCATTGCGGCTGCTGAGGGAAAGAAAGGGGCTACGGAAAGTGTCCCAACTTTGCCATGGTTTGCTGACAGTTATCCTGCTGGCTGGGGGGCCTCTGCCATTTACTTATCATTTTTCTATTCTACTTCACTAGGAACAGTTGAAATTGAGCATTGTGGAATAATTCCATCACTATGGATCCAAAGCAGCTTTGAACGTTTGAAGCACCCGGAAGTGATTATCCACAGAGGCTGTTTCATTCTCAAAATGAAGGTGGTTAGTCACTTTTGCACCATACTGGGATGACTTCCAGTCATTGGGCGCTATTCTCCGCTCCCGGGAAAAATCGGGAGGGCCGTCGTGAACTCGGCGCCAAGAGTGACGCGACGGCGGCACCTATGTGACGTCAGCCGCGCATGCGCAGGTTGGCCAGCTCCAACCCGCGCATGCACGGCTGACGTCACAACGGCTGACAGCTCGAACCCGCGCATGCGTGGTGGCCGACTTTCCCCTCAGCTGCCCCGCAAGACATGGCGGCTTGATCTTGCGGGGCGGCGGAGGGGAAATAGTGCGTCCGATTCAGACGCCGGCCCGACGATCGTGGGCACCAATCGCGGGCCTGTCCCCTCCCGAGCATAGTCGTGGTGCTCATTCCCCACCAGGCCCCCTACAAGCCCCAAACGGGCATCTCATGGAGTTTTCACGATGGCAGTGACCAGGTGTGGTTGCCGCTGTCGTGAACCGGTCGTGAACGGCAGGCCGCTCGGCCCATCCAGGTCGGAGAATCGCTGGTCGCCGTGAAAAACGGCGACCAGCGATTCTTCCAAGCGGGGGGTGGGAGAATCGCGGGGGGCGCCAGGGTGTCGTGAAATTAGTCGGGGGGCCCTCCCGCGATTCTCCCACGTGGCGTGGGGAGTGGGGAATCGCCCTCCCTATCTTTCTGAAGTTCATGCTTTCGTTTTGGTACTTCTTCCTTCTAGGCTCGAGATGGTTTTGTCTGGCAAGGCTGTTCACCTTCGCTGCAGACTCAGCATCATTTCAAGTTCACAGCAAAGGATGTGCCAGCACTCGCTACATTCAATTGAGCAGTTCTTTCACTTCAGCAACCAGTAGAGAAAGAGAGCATTCCATTCACTTCTAAGGTCTGAACACCTCTGCTAAATTACCTCAGATAGCATCACGCAGGAACCAATCACTGATCATTTTCAGGCAGAAGACTCCCTCTCCAACCCACTGGTTGCCGGTTAACCAATCGAACAAAGCTGGTTCCTAAGATCCACATGATTCCAAAGAGTCTGGCTTCTCCTTTCCAAAATTCAAAATCTATTTCAACTTTGAATCTTTTGCTTAAAGGGACATCCCAATTATGGGTCAACGGACCAAAATAATGAAAGTAAAATAAAAGAAACGGGAACAAAGGAAATAAACAGGAAGGACTCTTACAGCATTTAGAAATGCATAATATGATCAAGCAGAGTCAGCACAGCTTCAAGAAGAAGAAATCAGAATTCTTTGAGGTAATAAGCAGGGTTGATAAAGGGAACCAACAGATGTAATACAATTGGATTTCCAAAATGCACCCAATAGGTGCTGCACAAAAGACAACTTAATTAAATAAGAGTCAATAGTGTTGTGAATAGTAGATTGGCATGGATAGACGAGTGGCTAACTGATCATAGTCAGAGAGTTGGGGTAAGAAGGGCATTTTCAAGATGACATCCTGCAACGAATGGAGTACCACAGGAATCGATCAGTTAGCTCAGTTGGCTGGACAGTTGGTTCATGATGCAAAGCACTGTCAACAGCGTGGGTTCAATTCCCGTACTGGCTGAGATTATTCTGGATGCCTTCTCAACCTTGCCCCTCGCCTGAGGTGTGGTGATCCTCAGGTTAAATCACCATCATTCAGCTCTCGCTCAAATTATCCTTTGGGACAGTGATGACATTACTAATAAGCCACGGGGATCAGTGCCGGGGCCAAAATTATCTACAATATATATTCATGACTTGGATAAGAGAAGTGAATGCACGGTTGCCAAGTTTGCCGACGACACAAAAATAAATTGGAAGGCAAGTAGTGAGGGCGACATAAAGAGTCTACAGAGGGATGTGGTCAAGTTAGGTGAGTGGGGAAAAAACGTGACAGATGGAATATAATGTAGAAAAATGTGGAGCTCTGCACTTTGGTAGGAAGAATAAAGGAGCTGAATGTTATTTAAATGGAGAAAAACTGCAGAAAGCTGCAGCTCAGAGGGTTTTAGGGATTCTCATGCATAAATTGCGAACTGTTAGCATGTAAGTTCAACAGGTAATAGGGAATAGAAATGGAATATTGGCCTTTATTTCAAAGGGAATGGAGTATAAAAATAGGGAAGTCTTGCTGAAACTATGCAAAGCACAAGTGAGCACACACCTAAAATTCTGTGAACAATTTTGGCCCTCTTATCTAAGGGAGAATATATTGGTATTGGAAACAGCCCAGAAAAGGTTCACTAGGTTGATCCTGGGCATGGAGGGATTTGCTTATGAGGAAAGTTGAGTAAGTTGGGCCTGTACTCATTGAAGTTTAGAAGGATGAGAGGTGACCTTAAAGAGACATCTAGGATTCTTGGGTGATTGACAGGGTAGATGTTGAGAGGCTGTTTCCCCTTGTGGAGACCAGAGGGCATAATCTCAGAGTAAGGAGTTGCCCATTTAAGACAGAGATGAGGAGAATTTCTTCTCTCAGAGGGTAGTGGTTGCACAGTGGTAGGCACTGTGGCTTCACAGCATCAGGGACCTGGGTTTGATTCCTGGCTTGGATCACTGTCTGTGTGGAGTTTGCACGCCCTCCCCGTGTCTGTGTGGGTTTCCTCTGGGTGCTCCGGATTCCTCCCACAAGTCCCGTAAGACGTGCTTGTTAGGTGATTTGGACATTCTGAATTCTCCCTCTGTGTACCCGAACAGGCACCGGAGTGTGGTGACTAGGGGGTTTTCACAGTAACTTCATTGCAGTGTTAATGTAAGCCTACTTGAGACATTAAAGAATATTATTACCAGAAAATCTGTGGAATTCTTTACCGCATGGAGCTGCAGAGACTGGGTCCTTAAATATGTTCAAGGCTGATATTTCATCAGTAAGGGAATCAAGGATTCTATGGGTAATGCAGAAAAGTGGAATTGAGGGGCGGAATTCTCCGACCAACCGCAGGGTCGGGGAATCGCCTGGGGCCAGCGTAAATCCCGCCCCCGCCGTGGCTGGAGCGGGAATCACGTCCCGTCGATCAGCGTGCCTCCCCGTGCCGATCGGCGGGTCCCCCGCGGCGATTCTCTGCCCATGATGGGCCGAAGTCCGGCCGCTGACAGGCCAATCCCGCCGGGGTGGTTTAAACCACCTCTGTGCCGGCGGGAGTGGCCTGTCAGCGGGCCCCCGGGGTCTTTGGGGCGATCGGACCCCGGGGATGCCCCCACGGTGGCCTGGCCCGCAATTGGGGCCCACTGATCGCCGGGCGGGCCTGTGCCGTGGGTGCACTCTTTCTCTTCCGCCGCTCCCACGGCCTCCACCATGGCGAAGGCGGAAGAGACCCCCCTACCGCGCATGCGCTGGTGGTGACGTCAGCGGCCGCTGATGCCTCGACGCCGGCCGGCGTAGCGACAAAGGCCATTGGCGCCGGTCGGCGTAGCGGGAGCCACTCTGGCGCGGGCCTAGCCCCTAAAGGTGCGGAGAATTCTGTACCTTTGGGGAGGCTCAACGCCGGAGTGGTTGGCGCCACTCCGCTACGCCAGGACCCCCGCCCCGCCGGGTAGGGGAGAATTGCGCCCGAGGATTGTCACATCAAATCAGTTATGATCTCATTAAATAACGAAGCACACTTGGAAGGGTTAATTCACCTACTTCTGCTCCTATGGTCTTATGGGTGCTAGTACCATAGCATACAGTGCCTCAAAAAGATGGACCCTTCCCTCAGTCAGAAAGGTTTCAGATTATTAGTTCTTTAAGGGCCTCAATTGTTCCTGTGCTGAGTTCAGACAAAGGAATAAAAACTGTATTTAGTCAGGAAGGCAACTGTGTAATCTCACAGGGAGACAAAAGCTTCATTGGGTGGCAGAGGATAAGAATTACACTGATCTGAATAGCCTGTGTACAGCACTACCTGGTGGCCTGCAATGGGATTGCACTAATCAGAACATCCGAGGGTGGGATTATCTGATCCTGGGGCTAAGTGTTGACGCCATTGTAAAGGTGGGAGCATTTTACGACGGTGTCAACGGGCACCCAGGATAAGCGATCCTGCACTGCACAGGGGGCCAGCATGGCACTGGAGCACCTCACACTGCTCCAGCTGCCGATACGGGCATCAGAACGGGGGGCACGTGGCCGTGCATGCACGCTACGGCCGGGCACGAGTCAGCGCGTATGCACTACGGCCAGCGTGAATTTGCGCATGTGCATGTGTTGCCTTCTCCATGCCATCCCTGGCACAACATGGCGGAGAGCTACTGGGGCCCAGTGTGGAGGAACATAGGTGTCAACCAGGATAGGCCAGCCCGCCGAACGTAGGCCCCGATCATGGACCAGGCCACCGTTGAGGCCCCTCCGGAGCCTGATCCCCCCCCCCCCACCGCACCAGGCCGCCCCCGCAACATCAACGCCAAGGTCATCTTTTACTCTTATTATTAGTAAACAGCTTGCTAATATTTTACTTATAAATCTGGTGTATGTAAAGGGGTAAATATTTTCGAAAAACAATGGGCCGGGTTCTCCCATCGGGCGGGTAAGTGTCGACGCCGGCCTAAAAACGGGAGTGTTTTACCCCATCATCGGCGTCCATTCCAGGACCCCATTCTCCGGCCCACAGGGGGCTAGCATGCCACTGGAGTGGCCCATGCCGCGGGGTTCGTGCATGCGCAGCAGGGCCAGCACCAACTAGCGCATGCGCTTGGCCTTTTTCCCCGTGCTGGCCCCGATGCCAAATATCGCAGGGCCACAGGAGACGGTGCGGAGGAAAGGAGGCCCCCAACCAGAGAGGCCGGCCCACCGATTGTTGGGCCCCGATCGTGGACCTGGCCACTACAGAGGCTGCCCCGGCGCCGGCGTACATCCCGTCCAGTGCCGCGCCGACCACGCCGGCACCGATGGCATTGATTCTCCGCTCTGCAGAGAATTGTGTCCCGGCATTGGTGCGGCGTGGCACAATTCGTGGGACAACGCAGAGGTCCGGATCTACCAGGATTGGAGCGCGGAGGTGGCAAACAAGAGGACCAGTTACAATCGAGCGAAGGCAGTGCTGCACAGCGGAGGGGTAAAGTTCGGCATGCTACAGCTGGCGCATCTGTGGGTCACCTACAAGGATCGATACCATTATTTTGAGTCCCCGGAGGAGGCCTGGGCCTTTGTTCAGGCTGAAAAACTGGACTCAGACTGAGGGTCGGGGGATGGTTGGGGATTGTTGTGTTGTGTTCCAAGGAGAGGTTCTTCCTTTGTTTTCTGGGGGTTGATAGGGCATTGTTTTGATAAGCCCCGCCGGATGGGCTCGTGACGAGGGGGGTAGGCAAACAGCTTGGGGGGTTGATGGTCGGTAGGGGTTGATGGGTCCTCACAGGGGGGGAGGGGGGGTGGCCTGAGATGGGGTTAGGGGTCCTGGGACTGAAAAGGGAGCTGCTCCAGAGGAGGGGGGTCCAGCCAAGTGGAAAGGGTTGAAGGGGGCGGGGCCAGAACTGGGAGGTGCGGGCTTTTTCCCGCGCTGGGAGTGGAATGGGAAGGACGAGAGCCTGGTTGTGGGCAAGGGAGGGGAGGGGAAGCTTTACACTGGGGGGTCGATATGCGGCGGGAGTGGCCGGGGTCAGCAGGAGTCAGCTGACTCACAGGAGTACAATGGGGGAAGCAACGCAGCTAGTGGGGGAGGGTGTGGGGGGGAAGGGGGGGCGGGACCGGGTTCATAGAATTATCATAGAATTTACAGTGCAGGAGGCCATTCTGTCCATCGAGTCTGCACCGGCTCTTGAAAAGAGCACCCTACCCAAGGTCAACACCTCCACCCTATCCCCATAACCCAGTAACCCCACCCAACACTAAGGGCAATTTTGAACACTAAGGGCAATTTATCATGGCCAATCCACCTAACCTGCACATCTTTGGACTGTGGGAGGAAACCGGAGCACCCGGAGGAAACCCACGCAGACACGGGGAGGATGTGCAGACTCCGCACAGACAGTGACCCAAGCCGGAATCGAACCTGGGACCCTGGAGCTGTGAAGCAATTGCGCTATCCACAATGCTACTGTGCTGCCCTACTGCTGCTGGAATGGCCAAGGGGGAGCTGGAGGTGGTAGAGGAAGTCGGGGCGGGGGTCTGCCACTGTGGGGAAAGGGCCGTGTGGGGACGCGGGCACGTGGCTGGCCTAGGAAGGACTATGGCTAATCGGCGGGGGGAGGGGGGGTGAGTAGCCCCCTGGTCCGGCTGATAACCTGGAATGTAAGGGGACTGAATGGGCCAGTCAAGAGGGCCCGGGTGTTCCCGCACCTGAAGGTGCTGAAGGCAGATGTGGCCATGCTCCAGGAGACGCACCTGAGGCTGACAGATCAGGTAAGGTTAAGAAAGGGGTCGGTAGGGCAGGTGTTTCGTTCGGGTTTGGATGCATAAAACCGGGGGGGGGGGGGGGTGTGGCGATCTTGGTTGGGAAGAGAGTGTCATTCGAGGCGTCGAGCGTTGTGGCGGACAATGGCGGTAGGTATGTGATGGTAAGTGGCAAGCTCGAGCGGGAGCAGGTGGTGTGCTGGTCAATGTATACGACCCGAATTGGGATGATGCGGGATTCATGCAGCGTATGTTGGGCCGGATTCCGGATCTTGAGACGGGAGACCTAATAATGGGGGGGGGGGGGGGGGGGGGGACCGGCGCTGGACCCGGCACTTGATCGCTCTAGATCTAGGACGGGCAGGAGGCCAGCGACTGCTAAGGTGCTGAGGGGATTTTATGGACCAGATGGGAGGGGTGGACCCATGGAGGTTTATGAGGCCGGGAGCCAGGGAATTTTCATTCTTCTCCCATGTCCACAAGGCCTACTCCCGGATTGACTCTTTTGTCATGAGCTTGACATGGTTGATTCCGAGGGTGGAGAACACGGAATATTTGGTGATAGCCATTTCTGATCACGCTCCGCATTGGGTGGACCTCGAGTTGGGGGAGGAGAAGGACCAATGTCTGCTGTGGCGTCTAAAGGTGGGCTAGCGGACGAGGAGGTGAGCGGGCGGGTCCGGAGGTGTATAGAGAGGTTACTGGAGACTAATGATAATGGGGAGGTGCAAGTAGGGGTGGTCTGGGAGGCGCTGAAGGCAGTGGTCAGAGGAGAGCTAATCTCCATTAGGGCACACAAGGAGAGGGGGGAGAGGCGAGAGAGGGAGAGGTTGGTTGGGGAGATGATGAGGGTGGACAGGAGGTACGCAGAGGCCCCGGAGGAGGGATTGCTGAGGAAGCGGCGTAGCCTCCTCGCTGAGTTCGATTTACTGACCTCCAGGAAGGTGGAGGCGCAGTGGAGGAGGGCGCAGGGGGTGGTATATGAATACGGAGAAAAGACGAGCTGGATGCTGGTGTACCAGCTTCGGAAACGGGAGGCAGCTAGGGAGATCGATGGAGTTAGGGATGGAAGAGAGAGCACGGTACAAAGCGGTGGGTATCAATGGGGTCTTTAGGAGCTTTTACAAGGAACGTACCGGTCTGAGCCCCCAGTGGAAGAGGGAGGGATGGGTCGCTTCCTAGACCGGCTGAGGTTTCCGAGAGTGAGGGGGAGCAGGTGGTGGGGTTGGGGGCGCCAGTTGGATTGGAGGAGCTGGTCGAAGCGATAGGGAACATGCAGACGGGGAAGGCACTGGGGCCAGATGGGTTCCCGGTTGAATTTTACAAGAAGTACTTGGACTTGCTGGGCCCGCTGTTGGTAAGGACCTTCAACGAGGCAAAGGAAGGGGGGCTCTGCCCCTGACGATGTCTAGGGCGCTGATCTCCTTGGTCTTGAAGCGGGACAAGGATCCCCTACAGTGTGGGTCAGAGAGCCGATGTCACTCTTAAACATAGATGCAAAGTTGCTGGCAAAGATTTTGGCCACAAGGATAGAGGGCTGTGTGCCACAAGTCGTACATGAAGATCAATCGGGTTTTGTGAAAGGGAGGCAGTTGAATGCTAACGTACGGAGGCTTTTGAATGTTATAATGATGCTGGCAGTGGAAGGGGAGGCGGAGATAGTGGCGGCGATGGATGCGGAGAAGGCCTTTGATAGGGTGGAATGGTGGTACCTGTGGGAGGTGTTGAAAAGGTTCGGGTTTGGGGAGGGGTTCGCCAGGTGGGTGAGGTTGTTATATGAGGCCCCGGTGGCGAGTGTGGCTATGAACAGAAAGAGTTCAGAGTATTTCCGATAGCACCGGGGGACGAGGCAGGGGTGTCCCCTGTCACCCCTGCTCTTTGCCCTGGCGATTGAACCCCTGGCCATGACGCTGAGGGAGTCGACGAACTGGAGGGGGATAGTGCGGGGCGGGGGGGAGGGGGGGTGGGAGGAGCATCCGCTATCACTCTATGCGGATGACCTGCTGTTATATGTGGCGGACACGGTGGGGGGAATGCCAGAGGTGATGAGGATCCTGAGGGAGTTTGGGGATTTCTCTGGGTACAAGCTCAATATGGGGAAGAGCGAGCTGTTCGTAGTGAACACAGGGGACCAGGAGAGGGGGATTGGTGAGCTCCCGTTAAAAAAGGCCGAGAGGAGCTTTAGGTACATGGGGGCACAGGTAGCTAGGAGCTGGGAGGCCTCACATAAGCTTAACTTCACGAGGCTGGTGGAGTAGGTGGAGGAGGAGTTTAAGAGGTGGGACGTGCTGCCACTCTCCCTGGCGGGCAGGGTGCAGTCAGTCAAAATGACGGTGTTCCGAGGTTTTTGTTCTTGTTCCAATGCCTCCCTATCCTGATCCCTAAGGCCTTTTTTGGGCGGGTCAACAGGAGCGTTATGGGGTTTGTGTGGGCGCAGAAGACCCCGAGGGTGAGAAGGGTGTTCCTGGAGCGGAGCAGGGATGGGGGGGGGGGGGGGGGGGGGGGGGGGGGGGTTGGCGCTGCCTAACCTCTGTGGGTATTATTGTGCCGCCAACGTGGCAATGATATGCACGTGGGTAATGGAGGGGGAGGGGGCGGCATCGAAGAGGTTGGAGATGGCGTCCTGTGTGGGCACGAGCTTGGAGCCGCTGGTGACAGTGCAGCTGCCGCTTCCTCCAAAGAGGTATACCACGGGTCCGGTGGTGGCGGCTATCCTCAAAATTTGGGGGCAATGGAGATGGCACAGGGGGGAGGTGGGGGCCTCGATGTGGTCCCTGATATGGGGGAAACCACCGGTTTATCCCGGGGAGAATGGATGGAGGGTTCCTGAGTTGGCACAGGGCAGGCATTGAAAGAATGGGGGACCTGTTTGTGGACGGGAAATTCGCGAGCCTGAGTGAGCTGGGGGGGAGGTTCGGCCTCCCCTCCGGGTAGCATCTTCAGATATATGCAGGTAAGGGCGTTTGTTAGGCGGCAGATGGTGGAGTTCCCACTGCTGCCGCCACGGCAGGTTTAGGACAGGGTGCTTTCGGGGATATGGGTTGGAGAGGGGAGGATCTCGGCAACGTATCGGGTGATGCAGGAGGAGGAGGAGGCCTCGGTGGAGGAGCTGAAGGCTAAGTGGGAGGAGGAGTTGGGTGAGGAGATCGACGAGGGGACGTGGGCGGATGCCCTGGGGAGGGTGAATTCCTCCTCCTCTTCGCAAGGCTGAATTAATACAATTCAAGGAGCTGCATAGGGCATACATGAACGGGGCAAGGTTAAGCCGGTTCTTTGGGAGAGAGGACAGTTGTGTTAGATGCTCAGGGAGCCCAGCAAACCACACCCACATTTTCTGGGCATGCCCAGCGCTGGAGGTTTTTTGGAGGGGCGTAGCAGAGACAATGTCAAGGGTAGTTGGATCCAGGGTTGAGCCAAGCTGGGGGCTAGCAATATTTGGGGTGGCAGAGGAGCCGGGAGTGCAGGACGCGAAAGAGGCTGGTATGCTGACCTTTGCGTCCCTGGTAGCCCGCCGAAGGATTCTTCTTCAGTGGAACGATGCGAGGCCCCCAGGCGTGGAATCCTGGGTCAACGACATGACAGGGTTTATTAAATTGGAGAGGGTCAAGTTTCCTTAAGGGGATCGGTACAAGGGTTCTTCAGGCGGTGGCAATCATTCCCAGACTTTCTGGCGGAGCGGTAGGCGATGTTCAGCAACAGCAGCAACCCGGGGGGGGGGGGGGGGGGGGGGGGGGTGAGGTGGGGGAGTTTGGGGGAGTGGGGGGAGTTCGGGGTGGGTGGGGTGTTCATGAGGGTTTGTTTGTTTTTCTTGACTGGGTGTGTATATTTTCTTTCATACCGTTTATCTTTGTTAATTTATTCTTTGTGTATTGGGGGGCTGTTCTTATTTCTTTGTGTTATTTTTATTGTTGACAATCTGTGAAAACTTGAATAAATTTTTTTTTTTTTTTAAATGACCTCCAGCCAGCAGGTGGAACCAGACACCCATATATATCGGGGGACAGGCAGGAGGTGGGAACTTAGTAGTACAATAGACAAGAGGACAGTCAGCTCCCCCCTTAATTTCACAGTAATGCAGACGGAATTAGTTGTACATAGAAATGCATGGTTACCATCAAGCATGCCAAGAATAAATACCGATAGCAATCATATCTTTGTGTTCGATGTGTACCTTCATGATCAAGGAAGCAATCAAGCACAACAGTTCTATAATAACTTAAAGGCATTCACTCACTGCCTAACTGTGTGTGAATAAAAACATATGAAACTATTCATCAAACAAGAACTAGAGCATAAAACAGTGTTGAAACAATATTGATGGTGGGCAATGAAGCATTTCAAAAATGTGGTCTGCGCGCCCCCAGGAAACTCACAAAACCTGGCTGATACTTAAAACCTCCCAAGTTGCTAAAGTCTTGGACAAAATCAAAATGATCGGTGTGAACCTGATCTGCTCTTTGTTGCAGTTCAAGTTAAGCTGCAGTGGTCACTTATTTACAAATAAATTTAGACAACCCAATTCTTTTTTTTTTCCAATTATGGGGCAATTTAGCATATCCAATTCACTTGCCTGCACATCTTTGGGTTGTGGGAGTGAGACCCACACAGACACGAGGAGAATGTGCAAAAATCCACGCGGACAGTGACCCAGGGCCGGGATTGAACCCGGGCCCTTGGCGCTGTGCGGCAGCAGTGCCAATCGCTGTGCCACCATGCCGCCAAAGCAGTGGCGTTCTTACAAGTTAAGCAGCTTGTCTTAGTTTTGTCTGTGAACAGAATATTGACGACAGACTGGATCAAACTTGTCAGAAAGAGTTCTTAAATTGAGTTCTTCTGTGGCTACCATTACTATTTTGCAAATAATCTGGGGAATGTTAAAAAGCCAGAAGGTAGGCCTGAATTTTGCACACAGCGGGTGCTGCATTTGATGGATCAGGCATGCTCTTCTAACCACGATCTGCCCTCGAGCGCAATTTCACACTGGCTGGCCATCCAGTGAGAAAGGAGCACTCTGAAGGCTGAGCGCTGCCGGGGATTGTGGGAAGAGGGTGGGTGCCGAGAGAAGTCATGGTGCAGGTGCGAATTTCCAATGAGCTCCCTGAAGGCTGACAGCTGCCTCCAGGAGATGTGGCATTGTTCCAATGACATTTGCACTAAAGAAATGTGGCAAACTCTCCCTGTGCAGTATGTAGCGAGGCAGTGGTATAGTGGCATTGTCACTGGACTAGTTACGCAGAGACCCATGTAATGCCCTTGGGACCCAGGTTGAAACCCCGCCACTGCAGATGGGGAAATTTGAATTCAGTAAAAATCTGGAACGAAATGTCTAATGATGACCATGGAACGTCAAAACCCATCTGGTTCACTAATGTCCTTTCGGGAAGGAAATCTGCCATCCTGGTCTGGCTTAACTGTGACTTCAGATCCACAGCAATGTGGGTGACTCTTAACCTCAAGACAATTCGGGATGGGCAATAAATGCTGGCACAGCCCACGTACCATGAATGAATCAAAATCATCTGGCAGCATAAAACCCCAATCCTGAAATATTTCCTTTCATTTCATTTCATGCCAGACATTTTATCCACTTTGAACTGGGAATGGTGAAAAAGCATGGACGCCGTCTGGCTGATAGGCTCGTGCGCTAAGCATAAAAGTGCATGGGCCACATAAAATGAGGGCCATGTTTAATATATTTAATTGCCCTTTCAATTTTCAGCAGATGATCTTCCGACGCTCACATGTGCCCTCTGACCGAAATATGGTATTAAGCCACCATGACCTATGGGACGTGCGCCCAATATCTTCTTGCACGATTTTACACAAGTGCAGGTCAGGCACTTGCTGGCTTAAGGGCCATAAAATTCTGGCCATAGATTTTTAGCTGTGGTTTGGAAGGTGTTCAGAATGACGTTCTGAATTCTCCCTCAGTGTAATCGAACAGGCTTGTGGTGACTCGGAGATTTTCACAATAACTTCATTGCAATGTTAATGTAAGCCTACTTGTGACAATAATAAAGATTATTATAATTATGCATCCCGCTTTCCCAAGGCAACAGGAGGTGTAGACAGAGTCAATGGATGGGAGGCGAGTTTGTGTGATAGACTGGGCTGTGTTCACAACTCTCTGCAATTTCTTACGGTCTTGGGCAGAGCAGTTGCCATACCAGGCTGTGATGCAGCCAGATAGGATGCTTTCAATGGTGCATCTGTAAAAATTAGTAAGAGCCAATGGGGACATGCCGAATTTCCTTAGTTTCCTGAGGAAGGATAGGCATTGTTGTGCCTGTCGTATTTCTCTCCTGAGAATCACATCGTACCTAAGCCCAATGAAATGCAACCATGTGTGAACTGAACATTAAATATAATGGAATAAATCCAAACATGACCTCAGTAAAGGGTGTAATAGAGACAATAAAAAGCAAGCCAGTGTTGAATAGGTTCCCATCAGTATGTATTTTTTGGCTGATAATACAAAGGAGGAGTTGGCCGATAATATCCTCAGAAGCCTTGTAATTGGAAAAGGATATGAATCTTATTTAAAAAAGCCCTGCTGTCTGTATCTTAACTGAAGGTAAAAGGTACCCAGTGGTCCGGTTGCCCAGCCTTCCCATTCGGCATGTGGCACAGTGGTTAGTGTTGGTACCTCACAGCGCCAGGGACCCTGGTTCGATTCCGGCCTAGAGTGAGTTTGCACGCTCTCCCCGTATCTGCGTGGGTTTCCTCCTGGTGCTGCGGTTTCCTCCCACAGTCGAATGATGCGCAGGTTAGGTCAATTGGCCATGCTAAATTGCCCCTTAATGTCCAGGTGTTTTTATAGGGTTACGAGATTATGGTGTTGGGGCGGGGCTGTGGGCCTGGGTAGGGTGCTCTTTCAGAGGGTCAATGTAGACTCGATGGGCTGAATTACCTCCATCTGCATTTTAGGGCTTCCATTTTGCTATCCTTAGCCCCATTGCTGTCTTGTGCAATAATCTATCAGGATGAGTTGGGAATGAATCCAGGTGAAGAGACTCCATCCTTTGTTGAAGTTATTGGCGTGATTTTTGTTGCCATCTAAAAAGCAGGCAACTAACAGTCGTGAACTCTGGAGGGGGAGACGATAGCTCAGCTGTCTCCTGTATGCCCATGGCCACTTTGTAGTGTTCAATAGTTTGTTTGTTCAATGGCTAATTATGTGTGTCTATTTGGCGCTCACTGTGCATATTTCCTTCAGCTGAGGTGTGGTTACTGAGGAGAAGCTATTGACCTGAGACAAGCTGTTATATGCACAAGAAAGGAGCCATTTCAAAGCTGAATAAAACTCCTCCCCACACAGAGACTCATTTATCATCTCTGCATATCCAGCAGGCTTAAAACACAACACAATTGATGCAGTTTTTAAGCATGCATGTGAATGGATGGACGCATGCACGCCTGCCTGAAATACATAAGCTTTCACATGGATGTGAAGGCCATGTGCCAGTTTTAAGACCACACTTCAATTTCCAAATGCACACAGTAGAAATGTACATCGCACATAATTTTCCTGGGACCACTTTAGAGAGAAATGGGGCCAAAACACATCATGGACAGCCTTTTCTCCCTCTGGATCTCCTTCAGGCTTTCTCACAGATCATGTGCAGACCTTAATAAGGCTGGAGGGGACATTGCCAGACTCCCTGATCATTTAGCTGCAAGTTTCCTTCCAGCACCCCAGAGGAGGGGCTCCTTGTGAGAAACCGGTGCAATGAACTGTCAAATCTCCCAGGAGAAATGGTCAGTTGGGTGGACAGAAGAGAACATCAGGTGCCCAGCGAAGCATGGCACAGCAAACAACCAATGGTGGTGGAATTGACCTTTGCAAGTTGTGTAAAACCACCTTGATGTGACTCGGCATTCATTTTGCACAGCGGTCACGAATCTCGGGGGCTTTTAGCTCCAGGAGGGCTACCTAAAGGCCCATTGAATTGGGCATGAGTGAACCGGGGTGCTCACCAAGCATCAAGCCCATTGCGAATCTCCTTGCCCAGTGTTCTTCAAATTTGTTTTTCCAGGAACCCATTTTTACCACCGGCCAACCTTTGGGATCCAACATGACTGACCTTCGTGACCCACGCCGGCCGACCCTCGCGACCCACGCCGGCTGACCTTTGCGACCCAGCTGGCCGACCTGCGCGACCCACCATTTTCTCTTACCTTGTTTGTTGCTGACAAAAATGGAGGAAATGGTTTTGGGTCCCTTTGTCCTTTTGGTCCCTTTGGCCCCCGAACTTGAAAAAAAAGGCTGCAAACATATTTTAAAATGCGGGCGCACTACATATGCATGCCCGATCATCGGTGCACATGCGCATAGTTTTGCGCATGCGCACTATGATCAGGCACGCATGCACAGTGCGCCCGCATTTTAAAATCTGTTCCTGGCCATTTTGAAGGCCGCTTTCAGCCGGCATTATTAAAAGCCGGCTGCTGCAGCTGTTGCGCATGGATTTGCGCAATCGGGAGCACCACGACGGCCGGCTCCGCGACCCTCCCGACTCCCGCTCGCGACCCACCGCTCGTCAGACCCCTGAGTTTGACAATGCCTGTCCTAGCCTATTGCGCGCTGTCCAATCAGATTCTCGGCCAGAGCAGGCACGAATCTGGTTGCTACTCATCAACATAAATTTTAATATAATTGCCAGGTTTATCATGGAATCCCTACGTTCAGAAGGAGGCCTTTTGGCCCATTGAGTCATCACCCTTTGAAAGACCACCCTACTTCGGCTCAACCCCCCTCTTTATCCCTGTAACCCACTCAATCTTTGTACACTTAGGGGCAATTTAGCATGGCCAATCTTCCTGGATATCTTTGGATTGTGGGAGGAAACCAGAGCACCAATAGGAAAACCGCGCAGACACGGGGAAATGTGAAAACTTCAGACAGACAGCAGTGCTAACCACTGTGCCACCATGCCACCCCTGAGGCAAGATGTTCTGTCTGATTACTGTCCCTGCACCTAGTCTTTCTCGGAAGCTCTTCAGAACAAAAAAACAGAACCTTCTTAAAAAATTGAGGGTAGCAAGAACACCAAAAGCGGAACTGCTCAAAAAAGGAAGCACTTCAGAGTTAATGAACTGTGAAGATCTGTAAAAACAAACAGTGCTGATCCGTCCTTTGCAAAAGCTTGAACCTGTCAATCAAGAGGCTTGTAAAAGGTAATGGACAATGAAATTGAATGTAAACCATGCAATCCAAAGCTTTTAGGCTTCTCAGCATGCCAGAGGCTTGAAAACGTTAAAGGAGAATTAGGTTGACTGTGAAAAAAGCACTTCAAAGTTTTCCAGCAAATCAAAGCGAAGACTTTCACGTTCATCTGACAGGCCTTTGATTTGACATGCTGAGAGAGACATCAAAGGGTTCCAAAACATCAGATGGAAGATTTTTAACTTTAATTTGAATTGATGAAAGACAGTTTACTGATTTTCAAAGCTACAGAAGGAACACATTCCACATGAACCCTATCCCAGGAAAGACTGAGCCCCTCCAGCCCAGCCCTTGCCCCTCCAATCCCCAACTCCCAGAAGGACCCCACCTGGCACCCTAGAGGCAAGTTTAGGGAGGGTACTTTCCCTTCTGTCAGACTTTCATAGTGCCAGGTTGGCATTGCCAAGGCACAGAACCTGAAGGGAAAACTAACAGGGGGGGTGGGGGGGTGGGACTGAAGAGGCGAGCTGAAGGAGAGAACTGAGGGGTGTCCTGAAGTTGGGAACTGAGTGGAGGGGCCTGAAGGTGATATTTAGTGGGGGAGCGGATGAAAGAGAGGGCTGGGGTTGCCTGAAAGGGCTGACTGAGTGGGGACACTAAAAGGAGAAGGGCATTTGGTGAGCCTAATTGTGCGTCTCTCACTTGAGGGGAGGGAAGACTTGCCAGTGTTTTGGGGAGCATGCAATTGATTCAGAGGGCTTTGCCAGTGATTGGCTTGGGTGCCTTGTCAGTGACTGGGGGAAGGGGGGGGGGGGCTTACAAGCAATTTAGGGAGGAGGGGGCCTTGCCAGTGATTTGGGGGACTTGCCAGCTATTTGGGGGCAAGGGGGCCTTGCCAGCGATGGGGAGGAATCATACAAGTGATTGGGGTGCTTTGCCAGCTACTAGGGGAGGCCTCGCCAGTGATTTGGGAGGGTGGGTGTCTTGCCAGCGATTCAGAGAGGGGCCTTTCCAACAATTAGGGGGTGAGGCTTGACAGTGATTCAAGGGAGCCTTGCCAGCGATTGCAGGGGGTGCTTGCCAGTGATTCGGAGTGGGCCGGATTACCAGCGATTGGGAGGTGCTGCTGTGTTAATGTTGGATAAAAGGCACCCCAACCTCTGCGGAAGCAGAACCTGCCAGCGTGTTTAGGCTCCTCACCCCTTTCATGGCCAGCGCTAACCCTACTCCTCTCCACTAGAGTTTCAAAGTGCAGTTGAATTCCACCTCAGCAGCGCTCCAAGCACCAACGGGAAACATACCAGTTTTCCCACTAGCCGCAGCATTTACATTTGATTTGGGAGAATCACCACCAAAGCTATTTTCGTTTTGGCTGTTGCTCGATGGAAAACAATGAGGTGTCAAACAGGCTGTTAATAAACCAAAAGTGCTCCGTGCACAATGGACAGGAATTTGTTTCACAACAAGATATTCAAGGTAAAATACAAAGGAGACAAATGGTGAGAAAAAGAGGGTAATGTCTCTCTTCTTTTCAATCTTTCATTGGATGTTGGTTTTGCTGGTAAGACCTGCATTTGTTGGCCAACCCTAATTGCCCTTGAAGGTTCTGCTGAGCCACCTTATTGAACTTGTTGCAGGCTGTCTGGTGTAGATACACCTAAATGCATTTAGAAAGGGAGTTCCAGGATTTTGATCTGGTGATAACAATATAGGAACAATGATATTGTTCCAGGTCAGGATGGTAAACATTGATGGGGCTACACTTACTCAGCTTTAAAGGTGATGAAATAATCAGGTGAGTATTTCATCACCTTTCTAACTTGCGCCTTGTGGACGATGGACAGGCTTTGGGGAGTCAGGAGGTGAATTTCTCGCCTCAGGATTCCCAGCTTCTGAACAGCACTTGCAGCCTCCGGATTTATATGGATGGCCCTGATCAGCTCCTGATCAATGGTAACCCTCCAGGGATATCGATAGTGGGTGATTCAGCGATGCCATGCCATTGAATGACAAGGGCAAATGGTTAGATTCTTTCTTACTGGAGGTGGTCACTGCCTTCCACTTCTATGGCATGAATGTTACTTGTTGTTTATCAGCCCAAGCCTGGATATTGTCCAGGTCTTGCTGAATTGAGGCATGGATTGTTTCAGTATCTGAGGAGTCACAAATGGCACTGAACATTGTGCAATCATCAGTGAACTTCCCCACGTCTGACCTTGTGCTGGAGGGAAGGTCATTGATAAAGCAGTTAAAGATGGTTGGGCCTTGGTCACAACCCGTGAGGAACCCCTGCAGCAATGTCTTTGGACTGAGATGATTAGTCTCCAACAACCACAACCATCTTCCTCTGTGCTAGGTGTGACTCCAACCAGCAGAGTGTTTCCCATTGATTCCCGTTGACTCCAGTTTTGCTAGGGCTCACACGCTCAGTAAAATGCTGCCTTGAGTTCAGCTCTTATGTCCATGTGATGTACCATCGATTGCACGCGAGGCGAGTGATTTACCAAAGTCTGGCTTTAATTGACTAGAACACAGCTCTGCGATCGTCTACAGTGGAAAGGGACGATCGTCAGGCGTCTGAGCATTTATACCTCGTTAATAGAGGCGTGGTTAACTCAGCCTCTCGGCCAATCGGTCGAGAGGCACATGACCGACCAGGGCCAATGGTAAGCCGACGTTCTGGCCCAATTGCAGACGAGAATGCAGATCATATCATCACACCATGTTTGTGTCAAGATGGTGATGAGGTCACAAGCTGAGTAGCCCTTGCAGAAGACAATCTGAAGATTGTGAGCAAGTTATTGCTGCGCAAGTGCTGCCTGATAGCAGTTTTTAGGACATCATTCATCACTCCACGGACAGGCTGACGGAATGAATTTGTCTTACTCTTTGCAGACAACGCATGGCTGAACAATTTTCCAACTGTCAGATAGATCCCCATGTTTTAGCTGCATTGGAACAGCTTTGTTTGGAATACCATTAGTTCTAGTGTACGCTTCTTCAATACGGCTTCCAGGATGTTACCAGGGCCGATAACTTTTGCCGTATTCAGTGTCTTCAGTCATTCCTTGACATAATGAGGAGTGAATCAACTTGGCTGAAGAGTGGCATAAGTGATGCTTAGTACCCCGGGAGCCAAGATAGATCATTAATTTGGCACTTCTGGCTGTTCTAGTTCTGAAGGAAAGAATTAACCAACCAGTTGGGCCATATGGTTCATTGCACGGGACAAATTACTCAATGACATGCATCAGCAGGATTCTACCAGAGGCAGTGGCGTGATAATATTTTCGCTGGACTAGTAATCCAGAGACCCAGGGTAATAAGCTCTGGGGACCAAGGTTTGAATCCAAACATAGCAGATGGTAATAATTTGACATTCAATAAAAATATGGAATTAAAAAGTCGAATGAAAGGGCAGCATGGTGGCGCAGTGGCCTGGGTCACTGTCCGTGTGGAGTTTGCACATTCTCCCCGTGTTTGCGTGGGTTGCGCCCCCACAACTCAAAGATGTGCAGGCTTAGTGGATTGGCCACGCTAAATAGCCCCCTAATTGGAAAAATGAATTGGGTACTCTAAATTTTTTTAAAAAGCCGAATGATGATCAAGAATTGTCATTTTCTAAGGAAATACCGAACAATTATAGGCCAGTTAGTCTTCAATCTGTGGTGTGCAAATTAGTAGAATCAATCCTGAGAGATAAGGGCTGGGATTCTCCCCTACCCGGCGGGGCGGGGGGTCCCGGCGTATTGGAGTGGCGTCAACCACTCCGGCGTCGGGCCTCCCCAAAGGTGCGGAATTCTCCGCACCTTTAGGGGCCAAGGCCTCACATTGAGGGGCTAGGCCCGCGCCGGAGTGGTTGCCGCTCCACCGACCGGCGCAAATGGCCTTTGGCACCACGCCAGCTGGGGCCGAAAGGCTTCGCTGGCCGGCGGAAGTCCGCGCATGTGCCGGTGCGTCAGCAGGTGCTGACATCATACCGTCGCATGCGCAAGGGGGGGGTCTCTTCCACCCCCGCCATGGTGAAGGCCATGGCGGGGCGGAAGAAAAAGAGTGCCTCCACGGCGCAGGCCCGCCTGCCAATCGGTGGGCCCCGATTGCGGGCCAGGCCACCGGAGAAATCCGCCCCTTATCTCAGGTTTAATTCCTCATTTGCTCTCATTGTTTTCTAATTATCAGCTGAGACCTGCTGGTTTGTTCAAATGGATGTCTGTTACCTAGAGGATGATTTATTAATCAAACATCGGGCATTACTTAAGACTGACTGGTGCCTATCAAGACTAGCTCAGCTTCTGCATGCGTAGTCGTAGGAAAATTACTGGATATGTTTCTCACGTCACAGCTTGGCCCGGAGACCTTGCTGTAATTAGTTGATACCTTCTTATTGCTGAATACATTGTGTACAATGGTTGATTCATCATGTGAAACATTGACTGAAACAATGTCTGGATTCCCACAGTCAAGACATTTTTAATAATTTTTACCTCTCTGATACATGCATTCAATTAGCACCTAAAACTATGAATAAATAAATGAATCAATACTCTATCAACTATATATGGGTGGGGTTAGGGGAGAGGGTGAGGGATTGAGCCTAGGTAGGGCTCAATCCTTTTGGAGGATTGGTGCAGACTTGATCGGCCAAATGTGGCCTCCTCCTGCACTGTCGGGATTCTATGATTCACAGGCACATATATTTAATGAAACCAACGGAGCTTCAAGTGTACATTCACCCACAAGCACTCTGTAAAATGAAAATGTGCAATGGCTCCATCAAATATATATTAACATGAACACTTTCATCTAATATATAAATAAATTTTAACCTAAAGGTACAATTGACTCATAAACGTAATGCAGCTTTTAATTGCTTTACATTGAGTCAACCAAATATTTCATCCAGTCTTTTTTAATAAACTATGGTTTATGATTTTCCATCCTTAAGTTGTGTCTCCCTAGAGACCCGCATTATAATATAAATATTTTCTTACATGATTATGAGTGGAATTGCAGTTGATCAAAGACATATTAATTGGCAAAATAATTTGTTCAATGAAGGATTAAACTGTAAAATCAAGGTTACATATATTGACCCAGGAGCCATATTCGGGGTATCGGACTTTCCGGAGCTCCAGCCAGAGGCACGGGCAGATATCTTAGCCTTTGTCTCGCTAGTGGCAAGGAGGCGGATCCTGTTGGGTTGGAGGTCAGTTGCTCCACCCTATGGCTCAGTGTGGCTGGAAAACGTAACGGAGTTTTTAAGCCGAGAGGAGGTTAAATTTAGCTTAAGAGGGAATGAGGAGAGGTTTCACAAAAAATGGTGTCTGTTCAGATCTCACTTGAAGGAATGAGCCTCAGTCAGCAGCTAAAAGAGGGTGGGGGGGGTTAGTTAGTTGATAAAACACGGTAGCATTGTGGTTAGCACAAATGCTTCACAGCTCCAGGGTCCCCAGTTCGAATCCCAGCTTGGGTCACTGTCTGTGTGGAGTCTGCACGTTCTCCCCGTGTGTGCGTGGGTTTCCTCCGGGTGCTCCGGTTTCCTCCCACAGGCCAAAGATGTGCAGGTTAGGTGGATTGGCCATGCTAAATTGCCCTTAGGGTCCAAATTGCCCTTAGTGTTAGGTGGGGTTACTGGATTATGGGGATAGGGTGGAGGTATGGGCTTGGGTAGGGTGCTCTTTCCAAGAGCCAGTGCAGACTCGATGGGCTGAATGGGCTCCTTCTGCACTGGAAATTTTATGAAAAATGGTTAAGGGAGGCATTGTTAAATGTTAGTTAAATATGTGCAATATAAATTATGTAAAAAATGTTAAAGCTAATAAAAGTATTTGTATTGAAAGAAACTCAGGAACGGCAGGGTGGTGCAGTGGTTAGCATTGCTGCCTCACAGCACCGAGGATCCGGGTTCAATCCCGGCCCTGGGTCACTGTCCATGTGGAGTTTACACATTCTGCCCGTGTCTACGTGGTTCTCACCCCCAAAACCCAAAGTTTATAAGGTATGCGGATTGGCCACGCCATATGACCCCTTAATTGGGAATTTAAAAAATATATCTTTGAGTGTTAAAGCTCACTGCTTTTAATTAATTTTTGAAAACACATTCTGTTTCTCCCTCAATTGCTTTCGTGCTCAGTTGAACAAATATGTTCTGGTTCAATCTTTTGCTGTAAGCAGCAAAGTCTATTTGCTAAGAATCTAAATTTGTTGGCTGTTTCCAATTATATTCCCATTTTTTGTTCAACCTGCCAGAAAATTGCAGAACAGCTCAAGGTTTTTCAATGCTTCCACTTTCAGTTGGCTGGCCACCCATAAACACTTCATCCATCAAAATTGACACATGGCAAGAAAAGTATCACAGCGGTCCCATAAAACATCCCCCCCCCCGGCCTGCCCTTCCAAATATTAGCTTAACAATTGATGTATGTGCGTTTTAGAGATCCATAAATCAGGGTCCAGTCCACAAGGTTCAACTTTATTATGACTCCAAATTTGGCCAATAATAATAATAATCTTTATTAGTGTCACAACTAGGCTTACATTAACACTGTAATGAAGTTACTGCCTTGAATACATTTAAAAACCAGCCTCGGTAGCTCTCTGCGGTAAAGAATTCCACAGATTCTCGAATAATAATAATATTTATTGTTGTCACAAATAGGTTTACATTAATACTGCAATGGAGTTACTGTGAAAATCTCCTAGTCGCCACATTCCGGCACCTGTTCGGGTACACTGAGGGAGAATTCAGAATGTCCAATTTCCCAGATCTTTTCCCATTGGATCTTATAAAGTCAGGAATTTTAAGGCCTAGGTTCTTCAAACTAAAAGGGGAGTCTCTCTCTCTTGTTGAAATTTTCTAAATTTTTGCCACCTATGGGCTGTTTACACATGAGAATGTTAGGTCCTCTTCATGATCACGACTCTATCCTAGTAATTTGGGGGAGCCAAGTTGTCTGGAGAGCTGGGCTTGTAGATAGATACTCATTCATTGCACCAATACTAATGAGGCAGGAGTAGAGTTCCTCGCCTCATTTTCCCAAAGGATCATTGGTTAAACACTTCGGCATCGAGGTATTCCCAAAAGCATGATGTTGTGTTCACCGAACAAACAAACTGCTAACTGAAGACAGATTTCATATGGCGTCTTTCTTCATATGAATCAATTCATCAAATGTTGTGGATTTAAGTATCACTTCACAGCAAGTAATCTCAGCTGACATTTCTGTGCAGTGCTCAGGAAACCCTGTAATGTCTGAGGTGCCAGCCTCTTGATCAGAAACTAAGCCAAGTCTTTGTCTAATCTCTTCTCCCAAAGGTGGCATCTCTGACAGGGCAGCACTCGCTCAGTACTCTATTGCCGAGTCAATCTAAATTATATGCTCATGTTGCGGGAGTCAGGTTTGGGAATCAGCTTCTTCTCATTCAGAGGCAAAAGCGCTGCCACTGAACTATGGCTCCATGGTATAAATGCTCAAAAACTTGGCCATACAATTCCGGGTTGGGGGGGGGGGGGGGGCACTTTGGTACTTTTCTTGCTATGTGAAATTTTTGATGGATTAAGTGTTTATGAGTGACCAGCCAACTTAAAGTGAAAGACTTGAAAGACCTTGAGTGTTCTGCAATCTGCGTCAGGATAAGCGAACAGCCATTTAGGACTAAGATGGGAAGAAATCCCTTCATTCATGGTTTGGAACATCTCACTACAGAAAACATGGATGCTTCGACATTGTGTATATTCAAAACTGAGGCCTAGATTTTCACTATGATGGAAAGGCTCTCCGTAATGGTGAAAATCCTGAAAATGGCCAAAAAATTAAAGTCACGCCAATGAACGTGGCATTTCTTAATGAGATGGCCCCCCAATTTATTTTTTGACAATGGTCATTTCCAAGGCACCACGGGTGACACGCATGGCATTTCACAGGCTGCTGCACACAGGTACATGCCGGAGGTGATCAAAGACGTCTTTCTACATATGAATCAATTCATCAATTATTCCACAACTGAGATCAGCCAGCTAGATATGGACAGCCTGATGATAAAAACATTGGGCTTTAGGGTCATCACTCAATTCCCTGTGGTCTAAGAGGTCATCAACTGCACTTATGTGGCTATCAGAGTTCTCAATGACCAGTGGCACGAAATGAAATGAAAATGAAAATCGCTTATTGTCATGAGTAGGCTTCAATGAAGTTACTGTGAAAAGCCCCTAGTCGCCACATTCCGCCGCCTGTTCGGGAAGGCTGTTACGGGATTTGAGAATCACAAAAGGGCTTTCACTCTTTCAACGTGCAGCTGGTCTGACTCCAGAGGCAAAGAATCCTGCATGTCTTTTCTCATTACCTATGGAGCTTTCCTGACCCATGCATGTTGCACATCTTGCAGGTCCCAGAACTTTTTAAGGCCCAACCCAGGTTGATGGCTGGATCCTGTTGATAAAAGCTAACCCATCCAGATTCAGTTGATGATACCAGGTGAGACATCCCCAAAGTGCAGCAGAAGAGTAGCACAATGCAGCTCAGGGGTCCACCTCAGCTATCATTGAGCAAACCATTGGCTTGCCGAAAATGCTCTTCCAGTGCCTTTACTGGTCTGAAGGAGCTTTGCAGTCTGTACCACAGAGGGCATCAATAGTCACAATGAATAGTCACAACATGGCCAAACAATGCGAAAAACCGATGCAATGAGGCAAGAGGAAGGAGGAGCTCTCTGCCTCAGATGAGGGTTGTTATGGGCCAGGGTTTAGAGAACCCCAAAGTGTATCTTGAAGTTCACCTGACCCACAACTTTGAATAGTTTGTGGTTATGGGGAGCACACGGGCCTACTTTATAGGTGTGATGCAACATAAATCTACAGTACTTTTAAATTAAACCAATGTTTATTTATGAAACCAGTTAACACTTTATAAACCCCCAGTAAACATCTTAACAACTATCAACACCAATAAATCCCCCAAAGAATACAGTACTCTCTAAGTAACTCTTAATCTTTCCTTGCAACATCTATAAGATGAAAATAACCCTTTGTACAGAAATACATCAGGTTTAACACCACTACTGAGAACAGTTACCACGTTGAAATCACCACATGAACATTCATAAGCTTGCAGAGATTCATACATATCTTGCTTTGACTACAACTTCTCCAAATCTAAAACAAAACCAAACACACGCTGTAGCTGCAAGCCCAAAGTGAAAGTAAAAGCAGACAGACAGCTCGACTCCACCAACACTCTGACATCACTGATAAACACCCATTTCTTAAAGGTACATCAACTACAGCTATTTTATACACCCTCATTTCTTGAAGGTACTCTCACATGACACCTCCCCCCCAAGAAAAATAAATAAACCATCAACTTCAAGGTGGTTTCATTTTTCACCTTTTCACTTTCCTTTAAGAAATATGGACAACGAATATTTTTTCAACAAAACAAAACACGCAAACATTTAATAATAACATAGTCCATTTATGTTCTTCTTCCTCCAACTGGAATCCTTCTCGTTTGACAGTCTCTTGGAAAAAGAAGGTCTCTGTCGATCCATCCATTTCTCTACGCCTCGGCATGTCTCTTTAATGTGTGCGAACCATGAGGCACGCCCGTACATTTAGCACTTTGACTAAGCTAGTCCTGTGAAATGCTAATGATGCATACATGAATAAAATGAAAGCAGTGAGGTCCAGGTGCCTTGTCCCCCTCTGACCCATGCACTGCTACATGAAGTCCTTGGACAGACTGATGAGAAACAGGTTAAAGTGTCTATGGATTATATGTGGACCCTCTATGACAATCACCATCCTCTCCACTCAAATTCCAGACAAATTACAGAATCCATGGTCATCTTTGGTCTCCTCAATCACCCAAGCCTTGTGCAGCCTTTGCAATCTCCTCCATTTATTATCCTAACATTTGCTTTTTTCCAGCAGGCTTATTGTGGCCAAAATCAGAGGTCAATCAGCAGTGTGGGGTTCCGCAGTGGCCTGGTCCCTAGCAGTCCTCCTCGTGTCAGAGGCCCCAGCTGTCACAACCTCTGGGAGCTGCTGGGATTGATTGGAAACCTGTGGGAGTTGTGCCTGACATGAAGGCAAGAGAGGCGCCCACCTCTGGTTCCGTCATTGGGAACACTGCACCACTAATTAAATCCCAACCCTTGAAATCTAAGAGAATGAAGAAATATTGGATGCAGGCTGGAAAGTGGAGTGAGGTTGGTAATCAAGCATGATGTTATGAATCATTCAGGAGGCCCACGGTTAAATTGTGCCCATGTCCTCTTATTTCTGGGGTCTGGAGCTGCGAAGTGTGAACATCTGGACCATTTCTTTATTCGGATTACTGTGTACAATTGAATTTATCAAATGTTCGATTGGTAGTAAAGTTGTCATCGTCCCAGATGACCATAGACTGCTGCTTTGTCCTTTGAGGGGGAGAGCTGGCTGGTGGTGATTTAACCTGAAGATCACCACACCTCACCTTAGCCGGTATGGGGATTGAACCCGCATATTTGGCCTCGCTCTGCATCACAAACCAGCTGTCCAGCTAACTGAGCTAATCCAGCACCCAGTATTGAAAGCGGGTCTAACCAGTGTAATGTTCTTTCCTGGCATGCATATGTGCTCAAACATTTTTAGCAATATCTTGGGATCTACATTCTCTTCATCTGTTTAAAAAAAAAGACCCAAGTTTCTCGACTGCCTCAGGCTCACAAAATTTAAGAGAGTGTATGCCTGTACCTTCTTTGATTTGTTTGATAGGCTAACAATGTTACCTCCTGGTGATTGGCTGGTAGGAATAAGTGCACTAGAGAACATCTAGTTTGTGATTAGTTAAATGTTTTATTGTCAAACAATAACGTGGGTTATTCTGAGAAAACTATCAAAATCTACTAACTACAATAAACTATCTAAGAGTTACTACAAATGTGACTATCCACAATGATGACTGTCTCCAGACTATCAGAGGTAAGTGTCACGTGGTTGTTCTGTACTGCCACCTGCTGGTTGGAGGTTGTACATATTACTATTTATATGATTTCTTATGCATATCATCACATCCCCTTTCCTTTGGAAATGCATAATATTTACATACAATATTTGAATTAAATATACAATACATATGATATGCATAATTATTTTGATTATTTACATTTTTACAGTCCGTCACAAATTCAATCTGTCTGGCTTCCTTCTGTGTCTTGTTGACCTTCTAAGCATTGGTTTAACTTGTGAGTTTGCTTGATTTTCATTTGTTGTTGAAGACCTTGCTGTGTTTTGTACATTTTCAGCTTGTTCTGTTCCTGTTTGCTGAGGTAGTGTTTGCTAAGTTGTCCTTAGACTGCTTTCAACATCATCCTATGGTTCCAAAACAAATGTTTGCTGAACCTTCAGCAAGGCTCTCCTGTTTTTTCTTAGAACTTGCCCTTCATCGGTGACGATGATGTATGACTTAGGACCTGCCTTTTTTGTAAATTTTATATACTTCAACCATCCATTGCCATCAGGATCTTCTACCCTGACCGTTGTCATTCTTTGCCAACAGTTGCAGACATCTTGTGGATTTATCATAATACCTCTTCTGCCTCCTTTTTTTTAAAGTTAGCTTCTTCACAAACTTGCGATTGATTGGTTCCTGTGGAATGTAAGGTGACGTTGTTCTGAGCTGTCGATACATCAATAATTGTGAAGGAGATAATCCATTGATTAATGGTGCTGCTCTATAGCTAAATAACGCGGGATGTGGATCTTCACGGCTGTCCATAGCTTTTTTAAGTAGCTGCTTCACAATGTGAACATCTTTTTCAGCAACTAAGCATGATGTGCACCGCAATAACCCCGATTTGGAGAGGGAGGAGCATCACGAACCGCCATCAAACCGCACCTGCAGCAATGTCATCATCGGTAGATATTCTCCGCTTGATCGCCATTCCCAATTTCGGCATCGGGCAACAGAGAATTCCGCCCCATATCAATGAAAAATGTGTCTTTGTGATATATCTCATCAATCATGTTGATGGATTTTGGTATTTCCTATTTTCTCTTTGAGAAACATTGGGCGGAATTCTCTGACCTCCCGCGAGGTCGGAGAATCGGCGCGGCACTGCCGCCCCGACGCCGGGACGCAATTCTCCGTAGTACGAGCCCAGATGGGCCGAGCGGCCATCATCAAAAAGCCAAGTCCTACCGCCGCTGTTCTAACATCCTCTGAGCCGGCGGGACCTTTGCGTTGAAGGGTCCGGGGGTGGCCTGTGGGAGGGGGGGGGGGGGTTCCGACCCTGGGGGGGGCCTCTGTAGTGGCCTGGCCCACAATCAGGGCCCACTGAATGGCGGGCCGGCCTCTCTACCCCCGGCCTCCTTTCTTCCGCACCGGCTCCTGCAGCCCTGCGCCATTTGGCGTCGGGGCTGGCGCGGGGAAGAAGGCCACTGCGTAAGCGCTAGTTGGCGCCAGCCCAACTGTGCATGTGCAGACCCCGCGGCGCCAGGTTCAGGTCGGGACCGGCTGCTGGAGCGGCATAGCCCCTGTGGGCTGGAGAATGGGGTCCCAGAATGGGCGCCTACGCCGGAGTAAAGCACTCACACTTTTACTCCGGCAGACTCGATGGGACGAGTGGCCTAATTCTGCTTCTATGTCTCATGCTCTATGGTATGGTCCATGGAGCACAGGGAGTGGACCATCTCCATCTGGAATTGCACAATATCACCCATTGACTGTGCCGCTACCGTCTGGGTCTGTCTCACATCAGTCAGTGACTGCATCATCTCCTTTTGGGGCTGGGCCACCTCCTACTGCACCTGCGCCATGTCAGCCAGCGCCTGGGCAATGCCGTCGATGTTCCCAGCCATGGCCTGCTGTGACTGGGCCACGCTCAGGAGCGCCGCTGTGATTTCCAGGTGGCTCTGGCACATAGTCGCCTGTGAGTTGCCAACTCTGTCTTGGACCACGGCCAGCACCTGCACAGAATGTCCCAGGCCTTGGACATGCTGAACCATAGCCAAAACCCCTGTGCATTGCTTGCACTGGGGACGCCACGCGTGTGGTGTTGGCCTGGATGGCATGCATTGTTGGCATCACCTCCTGCTGCTGCACGCAGTTGGTGTCCACCTGCAGGTGCTGGATGCTCGCTGACAACCCCTCATGTAGTCCCTGGCTCTGCGTCTGCATTTCCGCAATCAACGGGACTGTCCGTTCCAGAAGCCGGAAACTCGTCTGGAAAGCAGCTAGTCCCTGGGTCAGCCCACCCTCCGACCATCCACCCCCTTGTATGCTCCTACCTCCATCTGATGTATTGGAGCATCTGTGTGGTGCGCACCAGAGAGTGTTCCAGGAGCCTCTTCACTAAAGTGCCCAATCGAGGTGAGTATCTCTGGGATGGTGGAGGGTGTTGGAGACAGCTGTGACGGGAAATCACTGTCATCCTCCGACATGAGCTCCGGGGTCTCCTGAGTCTCGGGCGGAGGGTTGGTGTCCGGTCTGCTCTTGTCGTCACTGCTAGGCTCATGGGGGGGGCTCCAGCTGTGGTACTGGCTGGGGACAGGGAACACCAGATGGACCCACCCCATCCCCAGCAGCTCCTGCAAGTCACAAGACAGGACGCATGGTGAGACCGCAGGCCGGGGGTAGTGGGGGTGAGTGTGTGGGTGGGGGGAGGGGGTGGTGAGAGTGCGGGTGGTGTAGGGTGAGGGTGGTGACAGTCCGACTCATGCCGCCAAGGGGATGGGCATCTGAAGGCCTCAGTGGCCGGGGCACCCGGCCATGGAAGCCCGTATGGGTACCGGCATGTGGAGCTGGGTAGTGGTCCGGCCGCTATCCGGGTGGGAAGAGTCGGGTTTTGCGTATGTGGTGCTAGGGGCACGGTGCTGCCTACTCACCGTGGCCACCCTGAGAGAGTCCATTCAGTTTTTCTCGGCACTGCTGGCCGGTTCAGAGGGTGCAGCTAGTGCTGCTGACCGCCTCTGCCACCTGCGCCCAGGCACAGCGCAGTGGCTGGAAGCCTCCTTCCTGGGCCAGGTACAGGGTCATCGCCTCTCCTCCACAGCGGCTTTGAGGGTCTCAAGCTCTGCGCCCACGTGTCTTGCTGCCATCTTGTTGGCTGGGATGGCGTGTGTGGGGACTGAAGTGTGTGCATGCAGCTGCAGCTTGTCAGCCTCCTGAGTGTCAATCGTAAAGCCAGCGAATCCCGCATTGTTTCCCATTGGAATCAATTGTATTCCACGTGCCGCCGGTGCTAGCCTCTTAATAGTAGCTGAATCAGTCCACGTGCGCCGGTTTTGTTGTCGTGGAATTCCACAAATTCTATGTCGGCATCAGTATTTAGTCTCAGAAACGGAGAATCCTGCCCCCAGTGTAATGAGTTTATAGAATAGACTTAATACAATAGATACGCTAATTATTTCTGTAGACAATGGGTGGCATTCTTCCATTTTGAGACAAAGTGCAGTGGCAAACAACTCTGCCGGCGCTTATCGCTTTGACCAGAATGGCAGGATCCCACGTCAGGTTCAGCATTTTCATACACAGGACGGGGCAGCAAGGTGGAGCAGTGGTTCGCACTGATGCCTCACGGCGCTGAGGACCCGGGTTTGTGTCTGGCCCTGGGTCACTGTCCGTGTGGAGTTTGCACATTCTGATCCCCACAACCCAAGGATGTGCAGGTTAGGTGGATTAGCCATGCTAAATTGCCCCTGATTTGGAAAAAAAATAATCGGGTACTCTAAAAAAAATTTTTTTTTAATTATGCACAGGTGAGATCGCCTCTGAATCTCCTGACTGGCCGGCAGCAGATTCGTCCACTCACTCTCAGGTGATAGGAACAGACAGAGAAAATCCAAACAGGAGGAGGCCATTCGGCCATTCAGTCCTTCGAGCCTGCACCGACATTCATTATGATCATGGCTGATCATGAAGTTCAATACCCTAATCCCCCCTCACCCCATACTCCTTGATTATTTAGCCCCAAGAGCTATATCTAATACCTTCTTGAAATTACTCAACGTTTTGGCCTCAACTATTTCCTGTGGTAGCGAATTCCACAGATTCATCACTCACTGGGTGAAGAAATTTCTCCTCATCTCAATCCTAAAAGGTTTACCCCTCATGCTCAAACTATAACCCCTAGTTCTGGACTACCTCACCATTGGGAATATTATTTCTGAATCTACCCTGTCTAATCCTGTTAGAATTTTATCAGTTTCTATGAGATCCCCTCTCACTCTTCTAAACGCCAATAAATATAATTCTAACTGACTTAGTCTCTCCTCATATGACAGTCCCGCCATCCCAGGAATCAGCCTGGTAAACCTTCGTTCCACTCCCTCCATTGCAAGAACATCCTTCCTCAGATAAGGACACCAAAACTGCACACAATACTCCAGGTGTGGCATCACCAACAATTTGGGTAAAACATCCCTATTGCTATATTTAATTCTTCTCACTCTGAAGGACAACATACCATTTGCCTCCTTTACTGCCTGCTGTACCTGTGCGCTTCCTTTCAGTGACTGATGCACGAGGACACCAGGGTCTAGCTGAGAATCCACCTCTCTCAATTTACACCCATTCAAATAATAATCTGCCTTCCTATTTTTGCTATCGAAGTGAATAATCTCATATTTATTCACATTATACTGCATCTGCCATGCATATGCCCACTCACTCAGCCTGTCCAAATCCTGCTGAAGCATCTCTGAATCCTCCTCACAGCTCACTCTCCCACCCAACTTTGTATCATCTTCGAATTCGGAGGTAATACATTTAGTTCCCTTGCCCAAATCATTAATGTATAATATGAACAGTTGGGGTCCGAGCACAGATCTCTGCGGTACCCCACTAGTCACTGCCTGTCAATCAGAAAAAGACCCATTTATTCCAAGTCTTTGCTTCCTGTCAGCTAACCAACTTTCTATCCAGCTCAAGTCAAGAACTACCCAAAATCCCATGCCCTTTCACTTGATATAGTAATCTGCTATATGAGACCTTGTCGAAAGCCTTCTGACAGTCTAAATAAACCACATCCACCGGTTCTCTCTGGTCAACTCTACTAGTTACATCTTTGAAGAATTCCAGTAGATTTGTCAAGGTTGATTTCCCTTTTGTAAATCCATGCTAACTTTGTCTGATTACACCAAATAGAAAATGCTTTGTTGCCGACTCGGATCAGGACTGCGCCCCCGGTTGGGAGTACAGGAGGCTCCCTCCTCCTGGTGCCGCACACCAGAATCTATCTGGACAACGCTGTGCTGATGAACCCATGTTGCCACCACAGCAAGGGTCTGAAGCTCAACCAGGAGTGGGTTGCACAATGAGGGCAGGGCGTTAAGCAGACAAAAACAAAGGGGGCAAGAGGGATGTGGAAGTAGGGGGAGTTGGTTACATGGCTCACGGTGACAGAGAGACAGTAAGAAGGTCGATGAAGGAGATGAACAATGGAAGGCAGAGGGAAGACCTAGGGGAGGGAGCTGGACCCCAACATTTCCAAATGCTTTGTTGTGAAATCCTTAATAATGGATTCGAGCAACTTCCCTTCTACCAACGTTAGGCTCACTAGCCTATAGTTCCCTGTTTTCTCTCTCCCTCCCTTTTTGAATAGCGGGGTTAGATTAGCTATCCACCAACCTGTAGCAAACATTCCAAAGTCCAAAGAATTTTGGAAAATGACCACCAATAGATTTACTATTTCTACATCACTTCCTTAAGTACTCTGGCATGAAGATTATCAGGCCCTGGAGATGTATCCGTCCTCAAACCCATCGATTTTCCCAAAACATTTTTCTACTAATACTGATTTCCCTCTCGTGTTTCTCAGAACTTCAGGTACATTGAGTGCGAAATAACTAAATGGGAACAATGTCCCATAGTGAACGCAATGTGCTTGACACTTAACTGCTCCCTCAAGAGCAATTAGGAATGAGCAATAAATGCTGGCCCAGCCTGCGATGCCCATGACCCAGGAACGAATAAAAAAAAACCTCCCTCCGAGCCTATCACCCGCATGGTGCCCATGTCTCACATGGGCCTGTACCCACTCTATTTTCAGGTTGTGTGCGCTGTCCCTTGCAGAATTCACCACCCTCCCATGAGTGCTTCACATAACTACCGCCCTTCTATCCCCCCACCCTCCATGGATTATGTATTCCCCATCTACAGGCAGCAGATTTCCACCATATCCATCACCATATCCTCTGTAACCCAGTAGATAGCCCAGAACCCATGGATATTCACTGTAGGACAGCCTGCACATCAAGCTATGCCATTTTCCTGTGGAGTGCATAGCCCTTGCCCCTCCCTGCAGATGGGGTACACCATACTTCTAATGATTTCTCCTGTTGCACGTCTGCATTTTGCACTCACCTCAAAGTCCCTGGCGAACTGAGGGCTGTCTGGCTCTCACCACTCTTAAGCAATCAGCTTTGACGTCAACATGATTTCCTGCTGGCTTGAGGCAAGGTGGGAAGGCCAGCTGTTTTAATGAGAATTCATGAGGTGAAAATGAATGCAAATGGTATTCCCAGTGGGAAAGCTGACCCTGCCATTAACCTGCCATTGTGAGAATTGCGGCGTGATTTTATACTGTCGGGTTTCTGACGTATTTGGCTTCCGCCAGATTCTCCGCACCATGGATAATGGTGGCAACACAAAAGAAGCTTTTTTAATTATTAAAAATCTTATTTTAGTAATCAATCGAATCATTTAATGACTCGTTTATCCACATATATAATTTATTTTTCATGGCCAAATCAGTTCTTCAGCAAAAATTGTTTCTCAGGTCACCACTAAAATCCCTCAGTTATACCTCATTGAGACATAACATGGCGTTCCAAAAGTGATAAGAGAACCGAGACGGAAGGTTCACACCAAGATCAATTGATTTCATTGATTGCTGGCACTGAGAGTTTCCAAATCCTGTGCCAGAGCAGTTTATGCTATTTAAACAGGTTAATGAGGCTGAGTGCCTCAAACATTTATCTGCTTGCAGATTTAATTGCTGAAGGCTGTGTTTCCCACGGCTCAGACGATCCTTTTTTTTGAACAGTGACCCCGATTCCAGATTCTGCCACAAGAGGAAACATCTGCTTCACAGCCACCCTATGCAAATCCCTCAGGATCTTATATGCTTCAATCAAGTCTCCTCTTACGCCTCTGAACTCCAACAGATGCAAGCGAAGCCTGTCCAGCCTTTCCCTTTAAGACAACCTGCCCATTCCTGGTATTTGGTTGGCAAGGGACCAATACCATACACAGTGCTCCAGATGAGGTCTCACTTGTGCCCAGTACAACTGAAGCATAATCTCCCTGCAATAAACGATAACATAGAACGTAGAACATACAGTGCAGAAGAGGACCATTCAGCCCATCGAGTCTACACCGACCCACTTAAGCCCTCACTTCCACCCATCCCCGTAACCCAATAACCCCTCCTCACCTTTTTGTTTGGACACTAAGGGCAATTTAGCATTGCCAATCCACCTAACCTGCATATTTTTGGACTACGGGAGGAAACCGGAGCACCCGGACGAAACCCACCCAGACGCAGGGAGAAAGTGCAGACTCCACACAGACAGTGACCCAAGCGGGAATCGAACCTGGGAGTTTGGAGCTGTGAAGTAACAGTGCTAACCACAGTGCTACTGTGCCACCCACAAGGACACCCAAATCTCTCTGCACCTCAGAGCTCTGCAACCTCTCCACCATTTTGGTTATAAGCTTCCATGTTATTCTTCCTGACAAAATGGACAATTTCACTTTGTCCCATATTTTTCTGCACTTCTCAGATCTTTGCCCATTCACTTAATCTATCTAGATCTTTTTGTAGCCTCTTTATGTCCTCCTCACAACTTACTTTTCAACCTATGTTTGTGTTGTCAGTAAATCTTGCAACCATCAAATCCATCCCTTCATCCAAATCATTTGTATAAATTGTAAACAGTTGAGGTCCCAGCACTGATCCCTGTGGCACATCACTTGCTACATCTTGCCACTCTGAAAAAGATCAATTTATACCTACTGCCTGCTTTGTGCTAGCCAGTCAATTTCTATCTATGAAAATACGTTACCCCCTGTATCATGAGCTTTTAGTTTTTGCAATATCAGCGTTTGTTGTGCCGCTTTATCAAATGCCTTCTGGGAATCTAAGTACAGTACATCCACCGGTTATCCTTTATCCACAGCACATGTTATGTCCTCAAAAAGCCACCTGCTTCAAGAAGACCGCTATCATACCAGTGCCAAAGAAGAACTAGGAAACATGCCTCAATGACTACCATCCGGTGGCCATGACATCTATTATTATGAAGTGCTTTGAGAGTTTATTTATGAGACACATCAACTCTAACATTCCAGGTTGCCAAGATCCACTGCAATTTATCAACCGGTCCCCAGCAGAAGCTATCTCCCTTGCCCTACACTCATCCCGGGAGCATCGCGACAAGGCCACCGATGTCAGACTCCTGTTCATAGACTACAGCTATGCCTCCAACACCGTAATTCAAGCCAAGCTCATATCCAAACTCCAAAGCCTAGAAACAGGCTCCTCCCTCTCTAACTGGATCCTAAACTTCCTGACCCACAGACCACATCAGTAAGGATAATCAACAACACCTCCTCCATGATAGTCCTCATTAGGCTGACTACTTAGCCCCCTATTATACTACCTATACACACGCAACTGTGTGGCAAAATTCAGTTCCAATTCCATCTAAAAGTTTGCTGATGACACAACCGTATTGGGTTGGATCTCAAACAACATTTGGCAAATAGAGAACTTGGCATGGTGTAATGCCAACAATCTTGCCCTCAATGTCAGCAAAACTAAGGATATGGTCATCAACTTCAGGAAGCAAAGTGTCTTACACTCCCATGTCTGTATCAATGCTGTTGAGGTATGTGACATTATCATAAATGTAAAGAACTGTAAAGGTTAATGTAATGTCTAAATCAACCACAAGAGGGAGCTAGATGTACAACTATATAAGGCATCGTGCTAAGCCTTGTGGGTGAGAGGTTAGAGGAGAAAGCTAAAATACAGACTGAAGGAAGCATAGGGTTGGATTCACTGTTTGGAGACTAAGTCCCCACGCCAGCGTGCAAATGGTGGTCTTTTATGCCAGGAAAACTGGCACAAAATGGACACCGATTCCCCATTTTGCTGGGGGCTAGCAGACAGGCAGCATAGATCTCCCACCTGTGGCTGCCGATATATCCCTGAGCACTTCTGGTTCAGTTGCCATGAATGTGGACTCAGCCCGCGGACCCAGACTGCAAAAGTTGTGCCCACCTTCGGCCGCTCGCGTGCCCCGGACCGCCCGCCCACAGTGCCCCCAGCCCCGAATGAGGGCCCCCTGCCCACTGATCGACCCTCCCCCTGACTGTGGTGGCCCCGGACAGAGTCCGCAGCCGCCACGCGAGGTTCCCGGATGGTGTGAGCACATGTAACCCACGCCATCGGAAACACGGCCGGTCAGGGACGGAGCATTGCGGGGCGGGTCTCAGGCAATGGCCTGAGGCCGTGGATACTCCTAGAGTACGCCGCTTTTCAGGGGGTGGAGAATACAAAAACCGGTGCCGCTCCCAGTATTGGCAATTTCGGCATCGGGGAGCGGAGATAACAGCCCATAGTGTGAGTGAGAGCAGATCATAGTTAATGTAATAGTGTAGAGATTAGTTGTAGATGAGTGTAGATATGTTTAGTATCAACTGTGTATTATATAGGAGTAAATGTCAGATCCAATTAAGTAGTGTTAATAAATGTTTAGCTTTGTTCAAGTTAAAAGCTTTGTGGTCTTTGTGAACACTACGCCAGCCATCCTTAAAATTAACAACACAAAGAACACCACTAGGTGGAGATTGTTGACAGCTTCATATTTATAGGTGTAAACATCATCAACAATCTGTCCATGTCCACCCATGTTGACACTACAGCCAAGAAAGCACAACAGCGCCTATACTTTCTCAGGAAATTAAGGAAATCTGGCATGTCCACAATGACTCGTACCAATTTTTCTAGATGCACCATAGAAAGTATCCTATCTGGCTGCATCGCAGCTTGGTATGGCAACTGCTCGTCCCAAGACCGTGAACACAGCCCAGTCCATCACGCCAGCTCGCCTCCCATCCATTGACTCTGTCTACTCCTCCCACTGCCTTGGGAAAGCGGGCAGCATAATCGAAGACACACCACACCTGGGTTATTCACTCTTCCAACCTGTTTCATCAGGCAGAAATGCAAAAGTTTGAGAACACGCACAAATAAATTAAAAAACAGACTCCTGAATAGCCCTCGTATGGACTGAACTTATCTTTCTACGCATCTTCTCCACAGTTGTAGCACTTTTTTCCGTATGCTGCATCCAATGTCTATGTCGATGTATTTACATCATGTACGTTGTATATTTCTGTTTTCATGTATGTTTTCATGTACGGAGCGAACTGCCTAGACTCTATGCAGAACTATACTTTTCACTGTACCTCGGTACACTTGACAATAAATCGAAATCCAAATCTGATTGCCTTAAACCCATTTGAGTGCCTATAACGTCTTTAATAATAGCTTCTAATATTTTTCTCAGGACAGTTGTTCAGCTTACTGGCCTGTAGTTTCCTGCTTTCTGTCTCCCTCCCATTTTGAATAATGGGGTTACATTTGCTCACTTCCAATCAAATTGGTCCCTCCCTGAATCTAAAAGGGTTTGGAAAATTAAAACCAATGCTATCAACTATCTCACTCAATACTTTTCTATGACCCCAGCCTTTCCTGGACTTCCTGGCGGAACGGTAGGGAAATAGGCCGGCAGCAGCAGCAACCCGGGTTGGGGGTGGGTGGGGGGGTTGGTTCGGTGGGAGGGATAACTGTGTACATGGGTTTGTGGGATGTGGCGGGTGTTATCTCTTTCCCTTATGTTGTTTGGGTGTTTTTTTGTTTTTTCTTTTGTTTGCAGTTGCTTTTGAAGTTGGGTGGGTGTTGTTCTTGGATTTTTACCGCGGTTGTTCTGTTAATATTGTTGTGATGTTTATATTTTGTAAAAATCTTAATAAAAATTATTTAAAAAAAAACTTTTCTATGACCCTATGATGAGGTCCTTCAGAACCCAGGCACTTTTTAACCTCCAGCTCGAACAATTTACTCAGCGTGACTTCTCCAAAGATTGTGGGCGCAATTCTCCGCACTCACGACGGTGCGGAGAATAGCGGGGGTCGTAAATTTTTACGGCCACGCTAGTCCGACACCCTCCCGCTATTCTCCCCCCCCCCCCACGCCCAACTCCCGACACGAATCGCTGCCGCCATTTTTTTACGGCCAGCAGCGATTCTCAGCTGGCCGATGGGCCGAATTCCAAGCCCTTTACGGCCGTTTTTACGAACGGCAAACACACCTGGTCTGGCCGTTCGTAAAAACGGCCGTAAAGTCCCGATCTTGGCAACCATGGCACCGATTGGCACGGCAGTACCACGGCCGTGCCAAGGGTGCCAGGGGCCCGCGATCGGTGGGCACCGATCGTGGGCAGTGGATACTTACCCCGCGCACTCTTTGTCCTTCCGCCGCCCCGCTGTATCAATTCGCGGGGCGGCTGAGGGGCATCCCGGCCCACGCATGCGCGGGTTTCGCGCAAATGCGCGGCTGACGTGTCAGCCGGCGCAAACTCTGGCAAGCGGGCTTAACGAAATTCGTTAAGCCCACGATGCCGGAGTTCACGGCTGCGGCATACTAGCCCCGACCGGGGACCAGAATCGGTTCCCGGTCGGGGAGGGGGAGGCTGGCGTCAAACCCGCCCGGTTTTGACGCCAGCCTTACGATTTCTCCCTGTCTGGGAGAATCGCGCCCTGTAATTTTCCGGAGTTCATATCTCCCCGTCATTCCCTGGTTTTGGCATGTTCCTTGTGCCGTCAATAGTGAAGACCGAGCAAAATGCCTGTTCAATTAGAACATAAAACATACAGTGCAGAAGGAGGCCATTCAGCCCATCAAGTCTGGACCGAGCCGCTTAAGCCTTCACTTCCACCCTATCCCTGTAACCCAATAATCCCTCCTGACATTTTTTGGTCACAAAGGGCAATTTAGCATGTGCAATCCACCATGGACTGTGGGAGGAAACTGGAGCACCCGGAGGAAACCCACGCAGGCACGGGGAGAACGTGCAGACTCCGCACAGACAGTGACCCAGCGGGGAATCAAACCTGGGACCCTGGTGCTGTGAAGCCACAGTGCTATCCATTTGTGCTACCGTGCTGCCCACAATTAATCCACCATTTCCTTGTTTCCACTGTCAATTCTCTGGACTCACTTTCTAACTCTCACTTTGTTAACATGTTTCTTTTAAAAAATATTTATAGAAACTCTGACATGTCTGCTTTTGTATTTCTGGCTAGCTTTCTCTCATAATCTAATTTTTTCCCTCCTTATTAATCTTTTAATCATCCTTTGCTGTTCCTTATATTCTGTCCAATCTTTTGATCTGCCACCTGTCTTTACAAATTGATATGCTTTCCCAGGGCGGCAATGGTTACCACTGCTGCCTCACGGCACTGAGGACCTGGGTTCAATCCCAGCCTCGGGTCGCTGACCACGTGGAGTTTGCATGTTCTCCCTGTGTCTTTGTGGGTCTAACCCCCACAACCCGAAAATTTGCATGGTAGGTGGATTGGCCACGCTAAATTGCCCCGGGGATGTGAAGGTTAGGTTGTGAGGTTGCAGGAATAGGGCAGGACATGGGTGGAGTGCTCATTCGGAGGGTTGGTGCAGACTCAATGGGCCGAATGGCGTCCTTTTGCACTGTAGGGATTCTATGACTACCCTATGAGGTTGGGGGCTGCTCGTGAGAGGGGAAGGTGTCATCTGGGAGGGAGTTCTGTGGGGGAGGAGTGGGGGTTCTGTGGCGGGGGAATTCCATGTGAGGGTGTTCTGTCGGGGGTGGTTATTCTGGTCGGGGGGTGGGGTTGTGTTGAGTGGGGATGGTATTCTGGTTTAAATATGTTGTATTGGGACTTCATTTAAAAACTAAGTTGTTGGCTGGTTGAACCCCACCCCACAGCGTGATATCGTGGGACCCACCCCTTCACTCTATTTTACTAAGTCCCTCACAATATGGTGGAGGAAGCCGTGCTTGGGGCCGACAGCTACCACTCCGTTTTTCTTACCCGTGGCGTCACTCTGCAGATGTCTCCGATAAAATTCCGCCCAAAGTCTCCGCCCCACTCCTCCCTCCCTCAGATTGAGTATAAAATTCAATCGTATTATGGTCGCAAATATGAGGCATCATTCCGCTGTTAGTCCAGTTGGAGAAAATGACTGCTAAATGGGCTGTGGAGACTCAGCTCCTCAGGATCAGTGAACGATTCAATCATCAACGTCAGCCGCTCTCCACATGTTCCCAATCTCAAACACTGATCAGGCTGACTTTGACTTGCCCTTTCTCTAATCCAGACACTGCTAATTATAGCACATCTACTGTTACCTCAGTTGACTGGACACAGGTCGAAAGGTTAAAGCAGGACGAGGTCGGTCTCCATTAAACTTCCACATACCATCCAAGTCTCTCGTGAATGCGCCCAGATGTTTGTCACAATCTGGTTTGATTATAAAATGTAATTTGAAAGTAGGATTTGTTTGTTAACAGATTCTGTGCACAGAATTGAAGGTACAAACTTTATTGCTTGCTTTGCATGTGATTTGAAGCTTTGCATTTGAACAATTGCACCTGTTTTCAGACTACAAATGTGTTGATTCTCTAAATCGATTGAAATGTCAATGGATGTCTTGGATAGCTCAGAAAACGCATGTCCCCAACCTTCAACCTAGGCCAAGAGGGCACGTTAAAAATCTCAAATCCTGAAATGTATTTTGTTTTGAATTTCTCCTCTTGAAAGCCAAGATAACAAAAACTGTAATTACTGCAATGCATCATTGCCAATAACGTTTGGCAATTTAAATTAAGAAATTATTCTCTGACTTTTTATCTATTGGAGTATTGCCAGTCAGTTCACAAATGGGTCAATATCCTTTTTTTCCTTCAATTAAATCACATTGAATAAGACAGTCTCATGGTTCAACTGAAGGACAGCAACTTCTAGACCAGGGGAGCGATTCTCCGTTTCAGAAACTGTTGACTCAGGGAGATTCGGTGGATTGCCACGACAACTAAATTGGCACCGGTCCCGGCGGAGTTCATGATCTGGTAATGAGTTAGCACTGGCGCCACGTGGAACTCGATCGATTCCAAACAGTGACCGATTTGGTGGGGTCGGGATTGCCACTAGGAAGGCTGACAAGCTGCAGCCGCATATTAGCGCTCCATTCCCGATACACAACCCCTCACCCGCGTGGTGCCTTAAGTGTGTCGGGAACCACCGAGTGTGCCAGGATGAAGGTGTCGTGCAAACTACCCGGGTATTGGGTGCAGACGTGCATGATGTGCAGTTCATGGTCACACATCAGCTTCACTTTCATCGAGTGGAACCCCTTTCCGTTTGTAAAGACCGGCCTGTCAAGGGTCGGTGCTCGTAGGGTGACATGCATCCGCTGATCACCCCCTGAACCTGAGGCATCCTGGTGATGGTGGCAAACCCTGTTTCCCGGGCAACCTGGTGGGCTCAGTCCACATTGAATTTGATGTATTGTGCCGAACGGGCATAAAGGGCCTCCATGACTACGTTGATGCCCTATGCGCTGAAGTCTGTGATATCCCAACAGGTCTCTGTGGTGATATAACCACTGTAGATATGTGTACTTGCAGTAGGGGGATGTATGGCCGTACCTGTAATACAGCTTCCTCCGGTAAGCCCCTGCCGGCTAGCTCTGCCCACAGGGAGCTGGTGTATAAATATGCGTGTGAGTCACTGAGATCCTATTCTACAGCTGCCGCCGGAGGAATAGCATCACACAGCAATAAAGCCTCGATTGTACATGTCTCGAGTCTTTGTGTGCAATTGTTAGCGCCACAGTCTCCACACCTGAAACAAGTTAACACTAATCGATACATTCAATGGAAGGCCAGACTTTTCGGCGCCAAAGAAGCCCAAAACAATAAGTCCCAAGAACCGCCCCAGTGATCGAGATACTGCCCCGTTATTGGGGAATTCAAATCAATCGATTGGGAAGAGACCCAATCGATTGCGAGTGTATAGAGGGTCCGCCCAGGTGGGCGCAAGACCCTGAGAGGCGTATAAGACGTAGGCCGCGACCCTAGCTCTCTCTCTCTGCCAGCCTCTCCTTGACCAGCCAGCTCTCCCAGCAGAACACCGTTGCAGCAGAAGAACCTTGAGGAGGAGAGGTCTGGTCAGCAGCCGCCAACAAGTAAGTCACAATGCATGCTACGAGAGTAGACACTCCTGACCCCCTGTAGTCCATAACTACTGGAAGCCTGCGGACCCAGGACAAAGTTAGAAGCCGTTGTTCCCTGATCCGGCAGTCCCCTTATCCAGATATGTATTTGGCCTATTAGCGGTAGGATTAGCCTAGTCTTATAGTTTATATGCATGATTAGTAGATTATTGTAATATAATAAACGTATCTTGTTTGAACTTACTAATTGGTGTATGGTTTTATTGCTTTGAACTTGACCTTGAAACTTGTGGCCGTATCTTAACGATACCTGGCGACTCCAAAGCTAAGTAATGAAACAGAGCCCAAATGAGTGTTAAGCACACTCACCCAGAACGAGCAACATTTAGTGGAGACATCCGACGGGACTCGATTAGAAGTGGCCCCCTACTCCGAGAGAACCCAGAAATTTGAATCTGAAATCCAATTGGGAAAAGGAAAAACCACAAGTGTTCAAGTAGTTCAAACCAATACCCATAATTCGTAAGTGTGTTTTTGCATGCGTAACTAACAGGGTTGTAAGGTTAAACCGAGAGATTTTTGTTGCGACAAACTGTCGGGAGTTTTATAAGTCGGAACATAGCGAAAGCCGTACCCGTATTTTATAAGCATTGCCTTATTATCCCTCGTTCCAAATTTAAGAGAGCATAGGAGAAAAAGAGATGGCCATGCAGGCAATGGAATGCCTCATGAACCCAGAGCAGTTCGTGGTTGCAGCGACCAACAGCAGCAGAGTAGGTCAGTGTCCCGTGTGGGAGCTGGAACTCAGGAAGTACCTCAAAGGGAAAGGATGGCCCCTTTGGAGTGAGTTTTGTGTGAATGAGGAGACAGGTCCCGGGAGTATAGGACATACTTGGTGGGAGAACCTATCTGGAATTCACAAGAAGAGTTTAGGTAAAGCACTTAAGCTGATGGCAATTGTGTCCTGCTTGGCACAATTGCGAGGCACAGAGGAGGTCGTCAGGACGCTCCGAGCAGAGTTAGAGGAGAAGAACAGAATGAGCAAAGTGGATGTCAGGGACATCGAAAAGGAGAATATAGGATTAAGGCAACAACTGGCAGATAAGGATAGAGAGGTGGATGATGCCAAGAGGACACATCAGTCTTGTCTAGCCCATCTGAGCAGCTCTCAAGTTCAGTATGAAAAAGCCTATCAAGATGTGCAGCGTGCAGTCTTGATAAGAGAAGAGTCAGAAAAGCAGGTAGAGACACTGAAGAAGCAGTGTAGCAACCTAAAAGCAGCTTTAAGGGCACTCCATGCTGCCACCACTGAGCAAAGGCAAAGCACAGTGGACCACACGAAATGTAGGAAGCAGATTGCGCAGCTGCAATCTCTGCTTTCTGTGCAGAATGGCTTCCAAGAGACATTTGGGACACAGTTAGAAGAAGAAAATGCCCCAGATTGGCAGGAATTAAGTGAAACAGCGCAGCGATATGTTCAGGGAACATGTGCGCCAGCAGCGCAACAGAAAAGGAAAGCGCCCCAACCCCCCACAGATCAGATAGCACCCGCACCAATGAACCCAGTCACCACCCAAAGAAAAGCAACCGCAGAAGGCGCACCCGAGATCACGTATACCACCCCCTTAACCGTAACGCAACTAAGGGACGCATGTGAGAAAATCACCCTGTTCCTCCCCACTGCAGACCCTCACCAATTATTCGCACGAGTGAAGCAACAGGCGACCATGTACAGCCTGGATGAGTGAGAGCAAGTTAAGTTCACAGTTTTGAGTTTAGACTCATCAGTTGTAGCAGCCCTCCCCGACCCACAGAACATTGGCGGAGGCACCCTCGAAGAGATGCATACAGCTATTTTAGATGCGATAGGGTACAATAGAGGAGCCCCAGTCGAAGGCCTAAATAAATGTAGGCAGAAAAGGACCGAGCACCCCACAGCATTCGCAGGAAGGCTGTGGATTCATTTCACTGCCGTTTTTGGTGATTTAGACCGCGCACATTTAACCCGAGATAATATGGTTAAATAGACCCGCACAATCATCTCCCACGCCACAGATGCAGGACAGAATGTCTGCTCCACTTACGACCCCTCAGAAGAGGCCCATAATGAAAAATGGGTATTGAAAAGATTGTCCCGCGCTTGGGAGCAATCTGTCCACGGCAAGTAAAGAACCCCGAAGAAGCTCAGGCTGCAGCAGATATCCAAGCAGTGAGAGCAAAACCCCGCATGGGTAAATGAGGGAAAGAACAGCCCCCCACAGAAGTCACAAGAATGTTATAACTGCGGACAGTTAGGGCATTTTGCTAGGGAACGCAACGCCCCGCAGAAATCTCAGAGAGGCCAGCAGACAGGCACTCTGAACAGGAACAAAGCTAAGCCTATCCACAGTATAGGGACGCAGTCAGGACAGACCAATGTGGACGGAACAGACTGACGGTGTTCGGGCTCCCCCACTTGGGTCTGTGACACCCTCTGGGACACATCCGGAAGACCGGTGGTCACGGCGAAAATTCCCCTAACCCTAACCCTAACCAAAGCAGCATACAGAGGCTGTGGAAGAGTTAAAGAAAGCCCTTAGCGCAGCACCCGCGCTACAAGTTCCAGACCTGCTCTCCCCCTATGCAATTGAGGTAGCTAGCACAGATCTGACCCTCTCAGCCGTGCTCCTTCAGGAACGGCACGAACAGTATAACCAGTGGCTTATGCCTCACGACTGTTAGACCCCATGGAGCAAGGTTTCTCAGCCTGCGAAAGGCACCTGCTCACGGTATTCTGGGCAGTACAATACTTTTCTTACATTACCGGACTCAACCCCATCACCATTTTGACCGAACACACCTGCACACAGTTACTTTTAGACGGATGACTGAAGGACAGTTCAGTGAGCCAGATAAGAGCAGCTAGATGGACACTTCTGTTACAAGGACGGGACATAACAGTTAAACGGACCAAGACACACACATTTTTAGCGGACAACCTACAGTATCCAGGACTACCCCATGAATGCGAAATAGTAGCACCCCTACAGGAATGAAATGACTGCCTTATTCCATGATGGTCATGGAAACCAAGGGATCGACCCTACCACAGCCCACCTTAGACAACTCTGTTGGTGGCTCCATTTAAGAGACAATGTAACGCACTACATCGAGAACTGTTTAATTTGTGCTCAGAATAACCCGGAGAGGTATTCAAAGAAGGCACAACTCAGCCACACTCGCCCCGTTAATGGCCCCTGGACAAACCTCCAGATCGATTTTATAGGTCCATTGCCCCCTTGCAGGAATGGCTATAAATATGTTCTGGTGGTCATAGACACGTTTACGAAATGGGTAGAGGCATTCCCATCTCGTACGAACACAGCAAAGACAGCCGCAAAGATCCTGACCCACCACATTTTTACTAGATGGGGACTCCCCAGAAGTATTGAATCAGATCAGGGATCTCGTTTTACAGGACGGATCATGAAGAACGTCCTGACCATATTCGGCATCAAACAAAATTTCCACATTGTGTACCACCCCCAGTCAAGCGGAATAGTGGAACGTGTGAATCGGACTCTAGAATCGACCCTCAGGAAAATGGTACAGGAGAACAATTCAACTTGGGATTCAGTGCTCCCATTCGCACTTATGTTTATACGAAACACTGTTTCAGCATCAACAGGTTTCACCCCACACACACACATGACCGGACGCCCTATGAAAGGTTCAGAATTCCTTTTAGGACTCGACATGACCAGCCCAGAAGTGACGGCCCTCACACACGAGACAGCAGTAAAACAATTACTTGAGACTGTAAGGTCGGCTCAGTTAGCAGCCGCAGTAAAATTGGGTAAAAAGAGGAAACAAAGCAATGCCTGTTTCAACAAAAATGTCCATATCACAGAATTTCAGGTTGGGCAACAGGTGATGTTATCTGTGTATAACCCCAGCACGTTTTTGGCCCCAAAATTTTCCGGCCCATACTCAAGTTCGGACAAAATCAGCCCGTCAGTTTATAGGATTAAGTACCCAAACGGGAGGACTACGTAGTTCCATATTAACCAGTTAAAGGCTTATGGAACACAGTCAAACAATTCACACCATGTCCTGCTAGATGCAGCAGAACACGAAGCCCCGCCCACAAGAGACTCATTTCCACCCTCCCCCTCACAGACCAGTTCCTCATCGGACTCGACCTCGACTCCGCCCACTGACTTCAGACCATGCCCCGAAACGCTCACAAGGTGCCACAGCAGAGACAGCGACTGTGACTTGGACGACAGCTGCAGCACGCCTCTCTACTGCCCTGATACAACAGACCCCACACATCAACTACAACCCTGACTACAGTGATTTGGAGATCACTTACATTAAAACTCCAGACCCACACCCAACCCCACCGCCCAACTATGACGACCCCGAAAACGTTCATTCAAATTTAGACCCCACGATTTGGCACAGGGACAATTCATGGAGACTTGTCCGCAATGACGAGAGTGACCCCCGGTCACACAACGCTATAATAGCATGCCTGATCCATACAAGGGTATGGGATCCGGGAGAAGAGGGTGACTTGATGTCTGACTACCGACACAGCAACCCCTTGGTGACCCTGTTCGCAGAGAATGAAGAGAAGTGAGGTGTCCAGATGATGTAAAAAGAGGAACCGCTTGAGAGATAAACGGTGTCCTTTCTGATGGAACCTGCACGCATGTTGTTGATATTTGTTTGTGTGTTAAGTGTTTGATTTGGAGATTGGCCACTCGCTTTTCAGCCGAAAAACTTGTGACCACCTCACAAGCACGTTAAGTTTGTCCGCAGATAACTCTGAGAACTCGACTCAGCTGCAATGTCTGGAGCCCAACTTAAGGCTTTAATGAGGCGATACCGGGCGATCCCCAGGCACAATGGAAACAAGTTAAACACAAATCGATACATTGAATGGAAGGCCAGACTTTCCGGCGCCAAAGAAGCCCAAAACAATAAGTCCCAAGAACTGCCCCAGTGATCGACATACTGCCCCGTTATTGGGGAATTCAAATCAATCGATTGGGAAGAGACCCAATCGATTGCGAGTGTAGAGAGGGTCCGCCCAGGTGGGCGCAAGACCCTGAGAGGAGTATAAGACAGAGACCGTGACCCCAGCTCTCTCTCTCAGTGCCAGCCTCTCCTTGAGCAGCCAGCCCTCCCAGCAGAACACCATTGCAGCAGAAGAACCTTGAGGAGAGGTCTGGACAGCAGCCGCCAACAAGTAAGTCACAATGCACGCTACGAGAGTAGACACTCCTGACCCCCTGTAGTCCATAACTACTGGAAGCCTGCGGACCCAGGACAAAGCTAGAAGCCATTGTTCCCTGATCCAGCAGTCCCCTTATCCAGATAAGTATTTGGCTTATTAGCGGTAGGATTAGCCTCGTCTTATAGTTTATATGCATGATTAGTAGATTATTGTAATATACTAAACGTGTCTTTTTTGAACTTACTAATTGGTGTATGGATTTATTGCTTTGAACTTGAAGTTGAAACATGTGGCGGTATCTTAACGACACCTGGCGACTCCAAAGCTAAGTAACGAAACAGAGCCAAATTGAGTGTTAAGCACACTCACCCAGAACGAGCAACATTTAGGTTTAAAGGATCGTCCCTATGGTCTGAGATGGTGTCCTCTGGTTCTAGTTTTCCGACAAGTGGAAACATCCTCTTCACTTCCATTCTATGTATCCTTGCAGTATCTTGTAAGTTTCAATATGATCCCCCCTCATCACGGTCTCATTGAACCCCAAGGGTGACAATGATGGAGACAGTCATCGGTTTGGCGGTGTGGAGCCTAGACCAGGCATAGGGTCCACTCATTCCCCCCCCCCCCCCCAACATCCATCCACTCCCCCCCCCCTGGATGGGCCCTGCTGCTGCACAGATATCCCAGGTATTGCGGTGCTTCCCATGTGCACCAGGAACAGGATTTGGGTGTGGGGAGGAGTCAGAGGTGCTGCGGCGTTCCAGCACCTCCGTTGCAGGAGTCACCGGCATGGGCCCCATCACTTCCTCCTCCCTTGTGGTACCTGATAGCCCCCGGGCTACTCCATTGAACAGGGCTGTGAGCGGAGAAACCCCCTGAAGCTCCCTCGCCACCTGCCCATGCCAGTCTTGGAGGCCCGCTCTGGTCTCAACCAGGGTCTGCATGCTCGGGACCATGTAGCACAGGGAGTGGACCATCCCCATCAGGGATTGTGCCACATCACTCATTGACTGAGCCACCACCTTCTGTGTTTGTGTCCCATCAGCCAGTGACTGCGCCATTTCCCTCTGGGACTGCGCCACATCCATCTGTGTCTGCGCCACGTCGGCCAGCAACTGGACGATGCTGTCGATGTTCCCAGCCATGTCCTGCTGTAACTGAGCCACACTCAGGTGCGCCGCGGCAATTTCCAGGTGGCTCTGGCACATGGTTGCCCTGTCCTGGGCCTCGGCCAGCACCTGCACAGAATTCCCCAGGACATCCCCGATGGACATCCATAACCAGGACTGTCACCCCCAATGCCTCCACCGTGGATGCCACCCTTGCGGTGTTGGCCTGGGTGGCATGCATTGTCGCCACCTCCTCCTGGTGCTGCACAGGATTGGACTCTTCCAACTGCACCTTCAGGTACTTGAGTCTCACTGGCCACCCCTCGTGTAGTCCCTGGCTCTGCAACTGCATCTCTACTATAGACGGGACTGTCCGTTCCAGAAGCCCGAGGCCCGTCTTGACGGCAGCCAGTCGCTGGGGTCAGCCTGCCCCAGGGTGTTCCTACCTCCACCTGCTGTACCGGAGCAGCTGTGTGGTGCACACCAGAGAATATCCCAGGAGCCTCTTCACTAACATGGCCAGCCCAAGTGAGTGTCTCTGTGATGGTGGAGAGTGTTGGAGACAGCTGTGACGGGGAGTCAGTGTCATTCTCTGACCCGAGCTCTGGGTGTCTCCTGAGTCTCGGGTGGAGGGCTGGTGTCCGAGCTGCTCTCCTCGTCGCTGCTCGGCCCACAAAAGGGGGAGGGGGTGGGGCTCCAGCTGTGGGACTGGCTGGGGGAGAGTGATGCCAGATGGACCCACCCTATTCCCAGCAGGTTCTGCAAGACACAAGACAGGACGCATTAATGGGCCAGGGTACAAGGTCACCCTCCTCGCCTCCATGGTGTCCAGGAGGGTGTCCAGCTCAGAGTCTGTGAAACGTGGGGCTGCGGGTCTTGCTGCCATTTTGTTGGTTAGAATGGTGTGTGCGGGAAGTGTAGTGTGTATATGCGGAATGGTGTGTGCGGGGAGTGTAGTGTGTATATGCGGAATGGTGTGTGCGGGGAGTGTAGTGTGTATATGCGGAATGGTGTGTGCGGGGAGTGTAGTGTGTATATGCGGAATGGTGTGTGCGGGGAGTGTAGTGTGTATATGCGGAATGGTGTGTGCGGGGAGTGTAGTGTGTATATGCGGCTGCAGCTTGACAGCCTCCTGAGTGTCAATGACGAAACCGACAAATTCGACAGCGTTTATCATTGGAATCGATGTGTCCACGTGGCGCCGGTACTAGCTCTTTAGCGGTAGTAAAATCGGTCCAGGTGCGGTAGCAGTTTTTCAGTCATGAAAGTCCACGGATTCTGCATCAGCATCATCACGGTTGCTCGGAGAATAGCCTCCGATGCCAAAATCGCGGCATGTACCAGTTTGACGCCAAATCAGGACCCTCCAGCACCCCGAAAATGGCGTAAATGTGGCACTCGACGCCCGCCGCTTAAGCACCGTTGGCATGTCATTAACGTGCATGACCCTCTATTCTCCGGGGCTTCCACAATTCATCACCAGCGAATGGCCGAGTTCCCGACCGCACGGTTCACTTGTGGTCTCAGCTGTCGGGGACCCTGCGTGGCGGCAGCGGACTGTGTCCAGCGCCGCCACAGTTGGCCGGGAGCCGCGCTGCTGGCCGGGGGTTGGGGGGGGGGGGGGACAGTATTTGGCAAGTCGGGACCGCGCACGGTCGGCGCCATGTTTCACAGTGCGACTGCTGCAGGCCGTCGCCGTGTGCGTGCGCGGCCACGGACCCGGCCAGCTGTTTTTGCCGTGGGAGCCGGGGTTTTCACTCAGCGCGGCTGCTTGCCCCTCACCGGTCATAGGATCGGTGAGGGTACAGTGCCAATTTTTCCGTAGTAAAACATCCACAGTTCCCATGCTGGCATCGGTTCTTGGCAGCCAAATCGGTGAATCCGACCCTTAGTCTCAGAAATGGAGAATCCCACCAATTTATCATCACAAACCTGTCCTGGATGATTAAAGCACAATTTCTCACTTACACTTTTCACACATACTATCAGACACACATAGATAGACACAGGTGAATGTACGCAATATGGTTACAACTTTTACTTTGTTCATTTACAGGATGTGGGCATAACTGGCTAGGTCAGCATTTATCGCCCATCCCGAATTGCCCTTGAGTTGGTGGTGGTCAGCTGCCTTCTTGAACCGCTGCAGCTCATGTGATGTAGGGACACCCGCAGTGCTGTGGGGGAGGGACTTTCAGGATTTCGACCCAAGTGCGGTATTGTGTGAAGCAAATAATGGCATGATGGGAAAAGTAGTCATGTTTTCTTGGTACAAGTGAATTTAAACTGATTTTCATATAACCTAAGGCCCAGAATACACATAGACAGCATGTCCTGAGAACTGGGTGACTCTGAGAGTCTAGATAAGGTATGAACCTAGAAGCAGTCTCAATAAATAACAAGCTGAACAACTGTCTCTTCCTGTATGTAAACAAATTTGTCCTTTTCTTAAAACAAAGGCAAGATAATGATATGAAACTCCATTCCCCTAAAGGTCAGCAAGGTGACGCCATTGTAACGATTATTACTTATGTTTTACTTTCGATTAAATTCCTGACCAAGTTGTATTCATGTTATCTTGATCCTATAATGTATAAGAATCGCCTTCTTTTTCTGTAATATCGCAGACTTGGGACGGACTCAGCAGTTTGTAATTGACTGCCTTCCGAATTCAAGTCTCAGCCATTTACTGCTAGCAGTCAGTTCTAATTCGGAAATAAAGTTCAGTTTTGCTTACCTAATGAATCATGTTTGTATTTCTCTATCACAGTCAAGACGCGGGGAAAATATTGAATACAACACAGGGACAGTGAAGGAAAGGCGATATATAATGACCCAGTTGATATAAAATCATCCCTTTGAATTAATTTCAGGAAATGGCATTGAGTCAACATCAGTCTGGAATGTAATAGCCCGAGGTATCACCGATGATGCTTCTTGTTTAACGAAGAGGTTTGTTGGACAACAAGTCTGAACTCTATCGGCGCAGCGGTATCTCTTACAGGTCTTCACTCCTACCTTCCGGGCTCCACGCTGCCCAGGCTCCTGCTCCCAGCGTCCCGCGCTTTTCCCCATTGGTCAGGATTCACGCGTGCTCTCACCCGAGAGGGCCATGCGGCCCGTGAAAGATTGCCCCTAGTAACGGTCATGTTACCACAGGATCTTTTGCTTCTCCTTACACAAGAGAATACATCAGGCCACAAGGGAAGTCTGGTGGTCCTTGCTGGCCATCCTTTTGTAACTGTAATCAGTTTAAAACATAAACATTAGTTGGGAGGTTTCAATATTCTAGAAAATAACAAGATGCAGTGATCACCTCTTGCTACAATTTTGAATGTGAAGTATCCATTGCTCAACAAATTATGTGTTCAAAAATTATTATCTTCAAAAAATGGTGTGAATAAATATTTAAGCAGACAAAAGTTCAAGCTATGAAACAACAGAGTTGGGAAATTCCATTCATACAGTTCTTTCCACAACTGCAGAAACTGTTGAGATGAAGGAAAAAACAACAGATGGCATTTTGCACCCCCATCCACGGAGGGATATGTTGAGAGGGAGAGGTTGTTTGGCCTGCCCACTCTTTGCCAATCGAAGTCATCAAGTGAGCATTTAATGGCAATTTAAGGGCCTCTTTCTCCCTCCACTGGTATCTTACCCGTGGCATGGGAGCACTTTGCCACCTGGAGGAGGATGCCCAGTAAAGGCCGACACTTGCTGTGACTGGTCTCCCCAGCCCCTGTCCAGCCACAATGGAGCCGAACTAGCCACAAGGATCACCCCACTGTAATTCAGCACAGGCCTTCACAGCTGATCCCTTACGCCTTGCTAGGGCTGCCTGATTAGTCCGAATGATCCCCCCAGGCACAAAAAACAACTTGCTAGTAACCAGTTAATCTATTTTAAGGGTGTTGGTTGAGTGTTAAATGTTTTTAAGTGTTAAATGTTGGTCACGACACGGGGGGGGGGGTTGAATAGAATAATAATAATAATCTTTATTGTTACAAGTAGGCTTACATTAACACTTCAATTAAGTTACTGTGAAAAGCCCCCAGTCGCCACATTCCGGCACCTGTTCGGGTACACAGAGGGAGATTTCAGAATGTCCAAATTACCTAACAGTACATCTTTCGGGACTTGTGGGAGGAAACCAGAGCACCCGGAGGAAACCCACGCAGACACGGGGAGAACGTGCAGACTCTGCACAGACAGTCACCCAAGCCAGGAATCGATCCAGGGACCCTGGCGCTGAGAAGCAACAGTGCTAACCACTGTGCTACCATGCCGTCCTCTATTTAACATTACTCTGGGATCTTCCACATTAACCTGAATGGGTGGTTGGGCCCGAATTTAGCACCTCATCTCAAAGGTGTAAGTGGCAGCTGCAAATTCCTTCCATGGATTTTGGCTGGGGAGGGGTGGTGGAGGGCAGTGGAGCGATAATTCTCTTTTGAACCCCCATGTTTCCAGCTGTTTTTGTACAGTGATTATCTCTCAGGCACGTGGATTGTCATTACCACGATGGAAAATAGAGAATTATCGCCAGAGTCTCTGCCAATACGCAAGTGTACTTTTCAACTATGTTGTTCAGGGAAATCATATTGTTACAAACTTCTGGGCACCAATTCTATTTGCGAGAGACTTTAACGGTGATTTTCCAGGATCATTCGCCACGGATGCAAAACCCATGAAGGCCACTAAATCTCGCGAGAGGGCATAACGAGTTTTGTGTCAGGGCAATCTCAGTTTGAGATCTTCTGTGTGGGCCGTTGGCCTCTGTATTGTTTCTCTGAGTAATAAATATCTTCCCTATTTCTAATGAAGTCTGTAAAAGTACATCATCACATCTGACAACGAGGATAAAATTACCATGACACTGCCTCTGACCCGACCCCGCTGTTTTAATCAAAATCTGAAGAAAGAAGTGCACAGCAGAATGCCATTTGAGACACTGAGAGACTGCCAGACTCTGAGTAATGTAAAATCGGAAAAGGTGGACCGTTCCAAGTTGCGTGGGCAACAGAAAGAAAACAGCAAGACCCTTGAGTCAGAATTCCCAAGAAGGGTGAGCAAAATACATACTTCCACTTACATTGTAGACAAGGTTATCAGGGGGGGCTCAGTGCATTGGAAAGGCTGAGGGACAGACGCAGAACAAACCTGAATTGACCTGTGAAAACAAAATGCCTCTAGGGAACTACGGCGAGTTCACCAGAAGGGCGGGTAAATGAAAGCGGCTGAAGCTGACAGGCTCGCGATCGGAGCCGAGCCTGCAAGGGTTCCGTGGGTAGGGTTTGTGCCCTTGGACCTCGAGAATTTTGGATCTGCCAGCAAAATTGACAAAAATGGACGCTCCAAACGGGCAGAAGAAGAAAAAGAAACTGGAGATGGCTGAGCGAGCTTTCCATCAGTTCAAGTGAAGCTTAAAAAATGTAAAAGAGCAACAAAAGTAGCCTGGTTCCTGCCAAAAATACAAAAAGCACAGGAAGAACACAGAAAGCAAATCAGCAGCTACTGACAGTTCAGTGAAAGAAAAATGCAATTTTAAACTGGTAATACATTTAAAGAGGCAATGCAAAATCATTGAATTTACAGTGCAGAAGGAGGCCATTCGGCCCATCGGGTCTGTACCGGCCCTTGGAAAGAGCACCCTACTTAAGCCCATGCCTTCACCCTATCCCTGTATCCCAGTTACCCCACCTGACCTTTTTTGGACTGAAAGAGCAATTTTATCATGGCCAATCCACCTAACCTGCACAGCCTCTGGACTGTGGGAGGACACCGGAGCACCCGGAGAAAATTCACGCAGACACAGCGAGAAAGTGCAAACACCACACAGTCACCCGAGACGGGAATTGGACCCAGGTCCCTGGAGCTGTGAGGCAGCAGTGCTAACCACTGTGCCGCCGTGCCGTGATTCAAGATCTCAAGGAGAGGCAATGGAAGACCTCAAAGAAGAGGCAACATAGAATGCAGAGAGAGGGCACTGAAATCCACCAGGAGAAGGGCAATAAGAGACTATCATAGTGGAAACAAGTCAACACTTTGTCAGAGACAGATGTCAGGAATTTGGAAAGTTAACAAGATTAACTGTGAACTTGAGATGAAAATAAAATAACAGAAAAATAGCAACAGTAGCAGGCACAGCGCGAAATAATGAGATGTGACTTGCCCAGTAACAAGATTAGCAGGAGTCTTGAGACTTTGAGGTGCGAGTGACAATATCAAAACCATAGGGCGTGATTTAGCCACCGCGTTACGTCCGACGCGCATTTGGGCGCACCAGTTAAATAGCGGGAAAGGGACTTTCGGTGAGGGGGATGTGCTGAGTGGCACAGGGAAGGTGGCTCTCCTCCGGAAACTCCAAAAATCAGCAATTTTTATACAAAAAGAGCCCGCCAAACCTGTTGAATCCCCCTCCCCCCCCCCTCCCCGCCCCACCACCTGGACGCAGAAGTAGCAAGGCTGGTGGCGAAGCGAGGGACACTGAAGGAGAAGGTGAAGGCCAGGAGAATCGGTCGTGCCATCAGAACCTCCGTATCATGGGCCTGCCGGACGGCATCGAGGGCAGGAGCCCCACAGAATATGTAGCACAGATGTTGGGTAACCTGCTCGGAATGGAGAGCTTTCCCAAACCCCAGGAGTTAGACAAAGTCCACAGGTCATGCCAGCCAAAACCTAAAGCGTAATAGTGAAGCTGCACCGATACCAGGACCGGGAAATGATCCTGAACTGGGCAAGGCAAACTTGGTCCTGCCAGTGGGAGGGCCATTCAATCTGATTCTACTAGCAAGTTGGGGCCAACCTGGCCAAGCATCGTGCTGAATTTAATAAAGGGGTGGGGTGGGAGCAGAGAGGTGCAGGAACCGATGAGGGTGGAGAGAGGTGGAGGAAGAACACAACGGGTGAGGGAAAGCAGGGATTTCACCCAGGGGAGGGTCACCACACTAGCAGGCAAGCCATTACAGGGAGGTGTGGGTGAAGGAGGGTGGGCTGCGACACATCTTCCGACATGGGAGGGATGTCAGGCAGAAGGGCGTGGGGGGGTGGGGAATAGCGTTAGAAAATGGGGGAAGAGGGGAAAAGACAGATGGGGGGAAAGAGTGGTGGGCCCACAGGGGCATGGAGAGTGGGGGGCAGGAGGGGAGGATAGACTCAAGAAGGGGAACCGGAGGGGCAGGGGGAAGGGCAGAATGCTGTCGGCGACAGGTTGCACATGGTGGCAGCGGAAACGGCGATACCAAGAGAGGCCATCTTGCTGGACCCCAAAGGAAAGGGAAACACCAGAGTGCAGGGCTCAGAATGGCAAAGGTGGCCATCTTGAATTGCCCCTGGACAAAGGGAAACCCTGGAGTACAGGGGCGCTCCGACATGGAAAGTACAGTGTTCGCGGCCACCCTGGATGGCCTCAAACAAAGGGAAATACCGTAGGGGTGCATCCACAAGGTAAGTATAGTTTACCCCGCAGGAAGTGGGGGGCATTAAACACCCCATCAGAATAGTCACCAGGAACATCAGGGGACTCAACGGCCCAGTGAAAAGATCCAGAGTCTTTGCCCACCTGAAAAGCGGCCGGTGTTATCTTCCTCCAGGAGACATACAGGACTGCGGGTAAGGAAGAGCTGGGTGGGTCATACTTACCAATCATGTTATGGGACAAGGGCTAGTGGGGTGGCCATACTACTGAACAAGAGGACAGCCCTCACTGCGACACAAACGGGTCTGGACCCAGGGGGTCGGACGTCATGGTTGGTGGTGTCCTGGAAGGGGCGCCGATGGTCCTGATAAAGATATACACCCCTGAACTGGGGCGATGCAGAATTCAGGAAAAAAACCATGACAGAAGTTCCTGACATGGACATACACAGACTCATCGTGGGGCAGGGGACTTTAACCGCATACAGGCCCCAGGGACAGACAGATATACCCCCAAATTGGGGAAACTAACAAATATGGCAAAGGAGCTGAACACTTTCAAGGAGCAGATGGGGCAGTGGAGACTTGGATGTTACTTCACCCAGGAGAGAGAAAGTTCTCCTCCTCCCTGGTCCACAGAGTCTACTTGAGGATCAACCTTTCTGTAGTGAAGCACCACTAGAACTGGGGGAAGTAATTGAGAGCATCAACACCATGCAAGCGGGGACAATGCCGAGGCCAGATGGGTTCGCAGTGGACTTCTACAAAAGATTTGTGCCAGCACTGGCCCCGCACTTGCAGGCAATGTTCGCAGATTCGCTGGTAACGGGCAACTTGCCACTGACACTTGTTCAAGCTTTAATATCACTGATACCCAAAATGGGCAAAGACCTGACAGAGTGTGGGTCCTACAGGCCCATCTCTCTACTTAACGTGGACACAAAAATCCTGGTGCGGGCCCTGGTGAAGCGGCAGGAGAACAGAGGTAGTCTGGAGGACCAGACAGGCTTTCTCAAGAGCAGACAGCTAACACCGAACAGCAGTCACCTGCTGAATGTAATAATGACCCCATACAGGGAAAGAACGCCAGAAATGATCATCACCCTGGACTGAGAAAAGGCCTTTGACAGAGCTGAGGTATTGGAACGGTTTAGGTTTAGGCCAGAGTCCACCCCGTGGGTGAAACTACTGTGCAACGCTCCCATAGTGAGCGTCCGGACAAACACCAGCAGTTCTGGATACTTCCAGCTGCACAGAGACACGAGGCAGGGGGCCCGCTGCAGTTTGTTCAGGCAACTGAATCACTGGCGATTGCCCTCAGAATGGTGAAGCAATGGAGAGGTATCTAAAGGGAAGACAGAGAGCATAGTGTCTCACTCTATGCAGATGACCTGCTCCTCTACATCTCAAACCCCCGAACCAGCATGGAAGGATTAATACAACTCCGAAAGGAGCTCGGAGCCTTCTCAAGTTACAAGTTTAGCCTGAGCAAGAGCAAGCTCTTTGCTGTGAACCCGCAGGAGTGGGGGCGGGGGGACAGAGCTGGGGGGGGGGGGGGGGGACTGCCGTTCAAGCAAGCCCAGACCTTCGGGGTATCAGATAAGCCAGAACTCTTCATTGGGGGGAGGGGGGGGGGGGGGTGACGTCCAAACCTTTGCCACTCTGATTGCCCGCCAGAAAATCCTGCTCAGCTGGCAATTGGCAGTACACACCCAAGGCTGCAGACTGGCTGTCCGACTTGGCGGAATTTCTCAGGCTGGAGAATATAAAATTTGCCATCCGTGGGTTGGAAGGAGGCTTCCATAGGACATGGAAACCATTCACCAACTTGTTTTAAGACCTGTTCGGAGCCAGCAACCAGCAGAGCAAGGGAGGTGGGGTGGGGGGTGGGGGGGAGAGACACAAGCAAGCCACAGGACAGAGAGGAAAACAACAGGGGGGCTGGAGGGAAGAAGGGGGGAGGGGGCGAAAGCATGCAAAAGGAATGCGAGGGACAAGCAGAAAGGACAAAGCCACAAGGGACTGGTCCGTGGACAAGCTAAGGCCCGAACCAAACTGCATATTAATGCCTGTAAATATGTGTTTTGGCCTATTGGGGGGGGGATGTACAATATGCTGAAGGCACTGGATACTGCAAAGGCTATGGGTCCTGACAATATCCCGGCAATAGTGCTGAAGGCTTGTGCTCCAGAACTGGCCGCACCCCTAGCCAAGCAGTTCCAGTACATCTACAACACTGGCATCTACCTGGCAATGTGGAAATTGCCCCACTGTGACCTGTACACAAGAAACAGAACAAATCCAACCCAGCCAATTACCGCCCTATCGGTCTACTGTCCATCATCAGCAAAGTAATGGAAAGAGTCATCAACAGTGCTATCAAGCAGCACTTACTCAGCAATAACCTGCTCACAGACACTCAGTTTGGGTTCCGCCAGGGTCACTCAGCTCCTGACCTTATTCCAGCCTTGGTTCACACATGGACAAAAGAACTGAATGCCAGAGGTGAGGTGAGAGTGACTGCCCTTGACATCAGATAATGAAGCAGTCCATGTCCAAATGCAGCAGGTTCTGGACAATGTCCAGGCCTGGGCTGACTCGTGGCAAGTAACATTCACGCGACACAAGTGCCAGGCAATGACCATCTCCTACAAGAGAGGATCTAACCATCGCCCCTTGACATTCAATGGCATTGCTGAATCTCCCACAAACAACATCCTGGGGGTTAGCATTGATCAGATATTGAGCTGGACTAGCCATATTAATACTGTGGTTACCAGGGTAGGTCGAAGGCTAAAGGGAAAATTAAAAGACGTAAAATAATTAAACTTGCGAAGAGAAATAAAAAGGGCATGAGATGTGTAAAAGATTAATGTAGAATTAGGGTGCATGTCCAAATGGACAGGATTCTCTGTTTGGGAGACTCTGAGGGCTAGATTCTCCGGTCCCTCAGCCACCTTTTGCTGGGCAGTGCACGCTCACTGGCAGCGGGATTCTCCTCCATTCCTGTGACCTGCCAATAGGAGTTCCCTTTGCGGCCACCCCACGCCACCAGGAAACCCATGGCCCTGGGTCCGCTGCCAGCACAACGGAGAATCCCACCAGTGGGAATCCAGTCCTTTGTTCTCCCGACAGAGCTGAATTGCACAAGTTTTACAATCGATCTGTGGTCATAAAGTAGGCTGCAATTCTGTATCCCTTGCCACGAATGGCATGGATAACGAGGGGATTCCCAAGGGCCACCCGCTCAAGTTGACGGCCCGACAGCGGTGTCCCCGACCATAAACCCCCAACACCACAGATCAACCATGATCCCCCCACCCGTCCCCCTCCTCCCGCCCCGCATAGCAAATCAGCCACACGCACCTCTCACACCGTAAATCAACCATGACTCCCACACTACAGACGGACCCCCCGCCCGCTGCAGACCAGCCCCGACATCCCCCCGCACTGCACCGCAGCCCCTGTCCCTGGATCATATGGGTCCCCCCTGTGACATTATGGGAATGTTCGGAATACAAAGGATTAATGTTGTATCATAACTAACCACTAGATGGAGCTAGATGCAGAAGTATATAAAGCAGTGACTCATTGACTTCTGGGAGAGAGCTGGAGGAGTGCTGGAAAGAGGTGTGATGTGGAGATGCCGGCGTTGGACTGGGGTGAGCACAGTAAGAAGTCTTACAACACCAGGTTAAAGTCCAACAGGTTTGATTCAAACACGAGCTTTCGGAGCGCAGCTCCTTCCTCAGGTATGACAGAGAGGACAGTACAGTTATAGATAGAGTATAGAGAATACTGTTAGTTGAGTGTACATTGTAGATTACTGGACTATTGTTTACTATAGGAGTAAGTGGTCGAGTTTTAATTAAGTAGTGTAAATAAATGTTAACTTTGTGAATGAACTTAGCTTCTGTGGTCTTTGTGAACACTACAACATCCATCCTGAGAACAAAAATCACAAAGAACACCACATCCCCCTACCCCCAAGTACTAGGGTGACCCGACTGGCCTGCCCTCTACCCCTGTAAAAGGGGACCCTCCCACAGAGGCCCCTATAATAGTGGGACCCTGACAAAGGATCCCTGGAATTGCGGGACTCCCCCAGGGGTCCTGTAACAGGATAACCACCCACAGGGACTCCCTAACTAACGGAAACACCATAGACAGACACTTCCATTCACAGACACCACAACAAAGACTCCCACCCCCAGTAATAAGACCCCACCTAGAAGCTGATGAGAAATCCAGGCAGGGGCAGTGGAAACCATCATAGCTGTGCTTCTTACCTTGCAGCTCCATGTGTCCATTCCGTGAAGGGAAGCAGCTGTGCCTGCATATGGTTTCACAGATTCACTGTCTGCAATTCATTTATGGCTTTCAAGTAGTGGTTTGTGATTGACAGCTCGTAAAAACTATTTGCCGCTTTAATTCATTCATCTCTCTTCACGCTTAAGTGGTGAAATCCCAATGTTTGTAACCATTCTCCACATCAAAGAGAGGTAAGTGCGGTGAAATCACACCCTTAAATGATTGGAATGCACCAAGTGCAACTAACATCTCTTTGGTGCCCCCTTGGCCCACTACAAGTTTCACCACGTCAGGTTCACAATTGTTGAGACCACCAGTGAAACTTAACAGCGTTATTCCCGGCCGTGGAAACCAAAGAATCTCAGGAGGCTGGAACATGGGACCCCGAGTCTGCTAAATAGATGCAAATGGGTCATTACGATCCATTTGCATTTATTTCCATGTTACTGCTGGTGTGCGAAGTGGAACCCATTCACACCGACAGCAAGTGGTCAGAGCATGGCATTGGGCATCGACCCCGATTTTGCCCCGATGCCGATTCTCCGTCCCATCGGGGAACGCATTCTGGGCATCCCGGGGACGGAGAATCCTACCCATGATCTTTAAAGAAATTAACAGAGCATAAGGAACATATTAGATGAATTGCAGATTGTGGTGATCACAAGTTAACCAGATGCAACACAACTGAGCGACCACTAGAGGGAGCACGGGAGAGCCATATAAATAGATCAGGACAGGAAGTGAGGACACACTCTTCACAGCAGGCGGGCTGGTAAGCAGGACACACAGCAAGCAAAGCTGGTAGTTAGCACTGGAAGGTAGTTCTAGGTCGAGCTCTGGAAACTGAACGAACTCACAATAAAGCATCTTCTCCACACTTGAGACTACGAGCTTTATTAAGACACGAGGAACAACACATGGTACCAGCAGTGATTTCAGGACGCTTACGACAGGACAACTCAGCTGCAGATACAGAAAGCACAAAATGGCATGGAAATCTCCTACTGGACATTTGACTGGGGAAGACATCGCTAATTCGAGGATGTGGCATGGATACCCACCTCAGCTGGACACGACTGGTAATGTAAGAAATGTCTGGAAAAGGTTTAAACAAATGTTCGATTTTTATCTCATAGCTAATGATGTAGCAGAAGCCTCAGACAAAATTAAAATAGCAATTCTCATCGAAGGGCCTGTCAATAGGAAAGTGTATAATGGATTTAAACACTCAAAAGGTGAAGACAGGAACAGCTTACAAACGTTACTAAACAAATTTGAAGAGTACTGTGAGAAATTTGAACAGCAAGGCATGCTCACAGTCCAACCTGCACAGAGACTGAGTGATGCAAGACTTAAAAAATCACAAAAAGATCAGGAAATCGCGAATGCACAGTACAGATCAAAAAGAAGAAATAACATGAATTTTTCACAAAGCCAAAACGCTGAAATCCGCGATAAAATGGCGTCGGAGCACATTTTGCAGTCTCTGGGAAGCAAAGAACTACAAATCGCGTTTGCGCATGCGCCGGAACCGGAAGTCGCGCATGCGCCGGAACCGGAAGTCGCGCATGCGCAGTTTACAAAAGATCGCGGCGCCGATCGTTATGCGCATGCGCAAGCCGCGCATGCGCAATGGACACCGAACCGCACAAGGAAAGAAAGCCGATTTGCGCATGTGCAAGTCGTTCCTACGCGTGACGTCATGACGTCTGAGAATCCTGACCACGCCCACTTAAAAGGGAAATGCCCGAAAATTGAAAACAAGACACTTAAAGTGGTAAAACCAAATTTTCTTGCCTCAGAACACAGAAAAAACGCCTGAACTTAAACCAACAGTGAAAAACAACTTGCACAAAACCTTGGAAAAAGCTGCCTTCACCACACACAGTGAAGCGAACAAAAAGAATTCCGAAACAACAAAAGATGATTTGTTTTTCGACGATTACCTCTCAGACCTGACTGGGTCAGTCGGATATGCTTATCACAGCATCAGCAACACGGTCGCAAAGTTCAACACGAATCAACTCGTGGTAGAAGAATCCAACCAGGATGATTTGGTTTTCGGAGAATACTACTCAGACACAGCTGAGTCAGTCGGATATGCTTATCACAGCATCAGCGACACGGTCGCAAAGTTCAACACGAATCAACTCGTGGTAGAAGAAGCCAACGAAGATGAAATGGGTTTCAAAGAATACTACTCAGACATGGAGGAGTTATTTGGACATGCTGATCACAGCATCAGCGACACCGTTGCAAAGCTCAACACGACTCTACTCATGGTGGATGAATCCAACACCATGGTGCCATGGCAGCTCGTCGATACATTGGATGACAGCAATACCCAAGACGAAGACGACGCCACACAGAGAGCACAGGAAGACTCCACGGAGCGAGCGATGACAGGCTCCACAGTGCGAGTGATGAAAGACGCCAACAGGGATGCAAGCAAACACTCCCGGGCGGACACCAAGCATGAACAAGACCATGAAGGTAAACCCGCTGTACCTGAGCAACCGCAAGCAGACTATGAAAGTCTACCAAGCTCACAGGAACAAGAAGAAAGAGCGGACTATGAAAGTCCAACACGCTCACAGGAACAAGAAGAAAAAGCAGACTATGAAAGTCCAACACGCTCACAGGAACAAGAAGAAAGAGCAGACTATGAAAGTCCAACACGCTCACAGGAACAAGAAGAAAGAGCGGACTATGAAAGTCCAACACGCTCACAGGAACAAGAAGACAATGCACCTCTGCCCACTGCATGCGAAGACAGTGACAAGGTGATCACACTCAACGTACAGGATCACAGTGAGACTGACAGTTCTCAGCTTGTCTGTACCGAAGCACAGAGCGAAAACAGTGACAAGGTGCTCGCACTCGACGTACAGGATCACAGTGAGACTGACAGTTCTCAGCTTGTCTGTACCGAAGCACAGAGCGAAAACAGTGACAAGGTGCTCGCACTCGACGTACAGGATCACAGTGAGACTGACAGTTCTCAGCTTGTCTGTACAGAAGCACAGAGTCGGGCCACCCAACAGTCCAGAGAGACGATGCCGAAAGAAAACATGCAGATTTTGACTCCAGAAGAGGAGCACCTGGAGTCCACAGAGACAATGCCGAAAGAAACCATGCAGATTCTGACTCCAGAAGAGGAGCACCTGGAGTCCAGAGACATCAAACAAAAAGAAACCATGCAGATTTTGACTCCAGAAGAGGAGCACCTGGAGTCCAGTGAGATAACATCAACAGAAATCATGAAGATTTTAACTCCAGAAGCGGAGCACCAAGAGTCTAGAGAAACCACGTCAACTGAAATCATGCAGATTTGGACTCCAGAAGAGGAGCGCCGAGAGTCCACAGACACCGCGTCAAATGTAATCAAGAAGACTTTGACTCCGGAAGACGAGCACCAAGAAAGCAAAGATGCGGAATCCAATTCTCCACAACTGATTGATGTCACCTGCACCGATGCAACATCAGATCATTCGCACCACTCGCGAGAAGACGAGCACCAAGAAAGCAAAGATGCGGAATCCAATTCTCCACAACTGATTGATGTCACCTGCACCGATGCAACATCAGATCATTCGCACCACTCGCGAGACGGAATGCTCAATGACTCAAATTATCCACTCGGGACACTCATAGAGTATAACAAGAAAAACAAAAGTCAAAAGAAACACAGCAAGAACAAAAACAACATGAAGCGCGACAAGACCAACAACAATAGCAAGAAGCACAGCAGAAACGAGAACGACAACAGCAAGAAGAAAAGCAACATGAAGCGCGACAAGACAAACAACAATAGCAAGAAGCACAGCAGAAACAAGAACGACAACAGCAAGAATAAAAGCAACATGAAGCGCAACAAGACAAACAACAACGTCAGGCACAAAGATAGCGACAACGACAGAGGCAGAAACAACAAGAATGGCAACAAACACAACAAAGTCAGGAGCAAAGATAGCGACAACAACAAAGACGGAAATGACAAAAACAGCGACAAGTACGGCAACGGAAACAACAAAAACAGGAACGACAGAAACAACAGCAATGAAACAACGACTTGTACACAATGGCACTACTTGGCACATGATGGACGATGCCACAGCACACTGCAAAACGATAACAAGACTACAAACATGTCATGGGATGACAACGAATCGCACAAACTCACGTCTGCTCCAGAACAAGCAAGCACACCAGCATCCAAGGCGGATGAGACAATAAATCAACACCACAAGCACAAAAAAAAAGTCCATGCCAGTCAACATCAGTGATGTGACCATGCAAACACCTCGGGATGACGCATTGGGTACTTAAGATAACAAGGAACACCAACAACATTCACAGCGGACTTGCAATATCAATATCACCACGTCATCAACAACAAAAAGAAAAGAAAAAAAGCTCTGAACAAATTCATCAAGTTTGGACTCATAAATGTGTTTATTAAGTTTGGACATATAAATACATTGGCTTTGTTAACTAAGGCAATAGCATCATCACTTGTATAGACACGCATATCATAAGTTACTGTTTTGTATAATTTTCCTTAATGATGTACAGAAACTATGTAATGAGAAAGAGGGGGATGTGGTGATCGTAGATTGACCAGATACAAAAACAACAGAGCAAACATGAGCGGGAGAGCTATAAATACACTGGGACAGGATGTACAATTTTCTTTAACGATGTTCAGAAAATATGTTAAGAGAAAAAGGGGGATGTGGTGATCACAAGTTAACCAGATGCAACACAACTGAGCGACCACTAGAGGGAGCACGGGAGAGCCATATAAATAGATCAGGACAGGAAGTGAGGACACACTCTTCACAGCAGGCGGGCTGGTAAGCAGGACACACAGCAAGCAAAGCTGGTAGTTAGCACTGGAAGGTAGTTCTAGGTCGAGCTCTGGAAACTGAACGAACTCACAATAAAGCATCTTCTCCACACTTGAGACTACGAGCTTTATTAAGACACGAGGAACAACACACAGATTAGTTATTACTGAGGCATAAGAACAGGCAATGGTTCGAAATAAGGGCAGGTCAAAGGCTCCCACATTACACGCTGCTCTTTCGTGATGTGGCCGCCCACCTCAACCCCTAACGGCGTCAATTCCCATCCCAATGATGTCAAGCACTGCCCGCAATGACGTCAAGCTCTACCCCATTACCCTCCTGACCCTTCCCACCCTCATCTCACACAATGCAAGCCACAAAAAGCCAAAATCACTGCTTAACTGCTTTAGTGCTCTTTAAATTATGGGAAAAAGCCAGTAATTGATCAATTGAAATCCAAGCCTACCTATTGTCAGCATGACAGAGATGGTGAATATTGTGATCTGTGTGTCTTGAGGCGAGCAAACATAAACTGGTTGCTATGCAACGGGATGGAGAAATCAGCCAATGATATGACTGCAACTTAGCACAGGTCAGTGCAGGGCCAGAATGAGTCAGAAAAAGTCCAGTGCAGGAGCAAATGCTCCAATGAAGTGGAGTGTCCAGTCCAAGTCTAATATCAGAGGCTTTGCTGGCAACTGTCAGGCAGGATTCTGTTCTAAGTCTGGAAGAGAAGAGACTTTCTGAAGGTCAGTATTGAGAGCGATGGGGGTTGGCGTTTACAAGTGGCCACCAGCCATTTTATCAGACCAGCATATGTTCTCTTTCGAAGACCATAATTTAGACTGCAGCACATGGCAGAGGGACAGATATTTTAGATTTTCTTACTTCATGAATTGTTTTTCTTCTGCACCTTTTCTTCACAAAATCATCAATAACATAATCGTTGGTAACATCTTGAAAGGATGCATTTTCTTTTTTAAATTTAGAGTACCCAATTATCTTTTTTTTCCAATTAAGGGGCAATCTATCGTGGCCAATCCACCGAACCTGCACATCTTTGGGTTGTGGGGGGGGGGGGGGGGGGGGGGGGGCTGCTGCATGGTGGCGCAGTGGTAGCACTGCGGCCTCAAGGCGCCGAGGTCCCAGGTTCAATCCCGGCTCTGGGTCACTGTCCGTGTGGAATTTGAACATTCTCCCCGTGTTTGCGTGGGTTTCGCCCCCACAACCCAAAAATGTGCAGGCTAGGTGGATTGGCCACACTAAATTGCCCCTTAATGGGGAAAAATGAATTGGATACTCTAAATTTAAAAAAATATATATATATCTTTGGGTTGTGGGGGTGAAACCCACGTAGACAGGGGGAGAATGTGCAAACTCCACACGGACGGTGACCCAGGGCCGGGATTGAAACCCGAGTCCTCAGCGGCGGAGTCCCGGTGCTGTGCCACTTGCCACCCTCAGATTTTCAATCATCAGTATTACTGGACTTGTCAGATATTCCTGACTCATTGTACTTCACAGATAATTTTTAACTCTTTTCAATATGGAGAAAGAACATTCATTGGGAGCATCTGTGACACGTATTGCTGAAAGTATTTTCGGAATGGTTCCACATTTGGCAAGATTGTCTATAAACCATCACTTACAAGTCGGTACAAATCAGCTGGTGATCTCGAAGCATTATTGATGAAATGAAGGAATTGTTTCACTTCATCTTCAAAAATGTTGCGTCGATGTCACCCCGGTAGAAAACAATTAATCTTTTACTGCAATGGCTCTTAGCATTCTCAACCAATCTTCTGTCGAAAAGAACCCAAAATGATTCTTCAGTATTCTTCAGAGATATGCTCCTGCTCTGCCAATCCATGACTATTGTCTCACAAATAAAATTAACCGTCTCAAAGATGATCTCTTTCGCTGTTGAAGTGATTTCATTGTCTCCAGCATCACTAAATAATTTCCTGTGTCTTGGATGCTTCTCATCATCAGAGGAACCTCTATTCTTTGTTATTGTTAAGGTCGCTACTTCCACAGAGATACAATCATTTTGAAATTCCGTGACCAAACTTCTAACTGAGACTAACAATTGCGAAGCATTCAATATAAAGTTGATTCCACATTTTGCAGCGATTTGCTGATGGCACTAATTCTTTCAAGTAAACAATTCCACAAAACAGTAAAAACTGCAATATTGTTTTTCAAACTCCTCTGCTAAAGATTTAGTTTCATTGTCTCTCTGAATTTGATATGACTATTTCTGATGAGCATTCTTTTTATTAACAAAGTTCAGTCTCAATGCCAAAACAGCATCTGCACAGGGGCCTAATTGGAGTCAAAAGTTCTGGTGACTGTCAAATGTTTTCCATGTGTATGCTCCAAGAGAGATTGCAACATATTCCGCTGATGCATGGAAACACAAAAAAAGCCTCCAAGTTTTGAACAAAGATAAAAAAAGTACGGTTGCCTCACACGATGCAGCTGCAGCATTGCAGACTTAAATCAGGTAGTGATAGGGCGGCACCATGGTGCAGTCGTTAGCACGGCTGCCTTACGGCACTGAGGACCGGCGTTCGATCCCAGCCCCAAGTCACTGTCCGTGTGGAGTTTGCACATTCACCCCGTGTCTGCGTGGGTCTCACCCCCACAACCTAAAGACGTGCAGGGTAGGTGAATTGGCCACGCTGAATTGCCTATTAACTGGGGGGGGGGGGGAATGAATTGGGTACTTTAAAGTTACTTTTTTTAAATTCAAGTAGTGACCGGAACATGGGGTGAATAATGCACAGGGTTTTGCACTGTTCAGTCTTGCTTGTAGACCTGTTATATTTACCTGCCATATTTGCAACATTATCGAAGCTCTTTTCAATAGAAGTTTGGATGAGAATGTGGGATTGTAGCTGGACAAGACAGAAAAATCGCTCTACAACTTCAGCATCGCTGCTCGCATATCTTAAAATTAATGTTAATTCATCTACATGACTCACATCTGGGCCGGGATTCTCCCCTACCCGGTGGGGCGGGGGGTCCCGGCGGGACAGAGTGGCGTGAACCACTCCGGCGTCGGGCCTTGGAATTCTCCGCACCTTTAGGGGCTAGGCCCGCGCCGGAGTGGCTCCCTCTCCGCCGACCGGCACAAACGGCCTTTGGCACCTCGCCAGCCGGAGCCAAAACGCCTTCGCCGGCTGCCGGGCGTCCGCGCATGCGCTGGCGCGTCAGCGGCTGCTGACGTATCACCGGCGCATGCACGGGGAGGGGGTTTCTTCCGCCCCTGCCATGGTGAAGGCCATGGCGGGGCTGAAGAAAAAGAGTGCCCCCACGGCGCAGGCCCGCCCGCCGATCGGTGGGCCCCGATCGCGGACCAGGCCTGCCGTGGGGGCATCCCCCGGGGACAGGTCGGCCCGCACCCCCCCCAAGACCCTGGCGCCCGCCAGTGCCGCGAATCCCGCCGGCACTAGACGTGCTTTGATTCCCACCGGCAGGAAAGGCATGTCAGCGGCGGGACTTCGGCCCATCGCGGGCCGGAGAATCGCGGCGCGGCGCAATTCCTGCCCCCGCCAATTCCCGGGTCGCCGAGAATTCAGGCCACGGTGGGGGCGGGATTGACACCGGCCCCGGGCGATTATCCGACCCCTCCCGGGGGTCAGAGAATTCCGTCCCTGATCTTGAATCAACTATTATGGGACAGTATTTGGCATCTTTCACTTCATTGGTGAATTGGTTTCAGATTGTAGCGATAAAGTCATTCTAGGTTCTGGTGCATCAAAAAGTTGGTCTTCCCCGATCCACAATAGTGATAACTTTTCAAATGCTCTTTGTCAAATTCACGGAGATATTCAAGGCAGGCTAAAGAAATTACCTCTTTGACTTGACGCTGGTGACTCATCACATTCTCTCAGAGGTAGTCCCAAGGAAGACAGCAGTCTTACTGTGGCAACAACATGTCTCAGCACTTTCCTCCAATAAGAATACTCCTTTTCAAACTGAACCGATAATGCAGAATCGATTCTTCCAGATAGGTTACATTTGGATTTAGATTTGGATTCATTGTCATGTGTAACGAGGTACAGTGAAAAGTATTTTTCTGCGTACAGCCCAGACATGAAAAACCTGGGACATATGATAAATACAAGACATAGACATCGGGTGAAGCATACGGAGCGTAGTACTACTCAGTGGAGAAGATGTGTGGAGAGATCAGTTCAGTCCATGAGAGGGTCATTCAGGAGTCTGGGGACAGTGGGGAAGAAGCTGGTTTTGAAACTGTTAGTGCGTGCTCTCAGACTTCTGTATCTCCTGCCCAATGGAAGAGGTTGGAAGAAAGAATAACCAGGGTGGGAGGAGTCTTTGATTATGCTGCCCGCTTTCCCAAGCAGTAGGAGGTGTAGACAGAGTCAATGGATGGGAGGCGGGTTCGTGTGATGGACTGGGCTATGTGCACGACTGTAGTATTTTACGGTCTTGGGCCGAGCAGTTGCCATACCAGGCTGTGATGCAGCCACATCTTTGAACAAATACACACGTCGCCTAATTATGAGCTTTGGCGGTTTTCTGATCAGCAATATCTCTTTCAACATTTGTCCAGTTAGAATACCCGCCAAAAAATGATTGTTTCCCTTTACTAGGTGTCTTGTTATGCTCTAAGTGTGGCATAAGCGGCTTCCTTGTGGTGCACTCGACAAAGGAAGATTCAGACGTGGAGATAACTTCAACACGTTTATTAAACTATGTACACTTCTATCACTCGGGTTCGACACTACTGCTAATCCTACTACAGCTACTCAGACTGACTAACCAGTCTGCTACAATCCACGTGGTGGGAGTGATATTGAATCAACCCTGTGTCTGTACTCACTGACTGTCTCCACTGGAAAGAGGCAGATCATGTGTCTGGTGCCTTTTATATATGGGTTGGTGTAATGCCCTCCTGTGGTCGTGTCACCTCTGTGTGTATCGTGAATGGCCTTTGGTCGTGTCCTATCTAACTGATCTATTGGTTGAGTGTGTGTGTGTGATGTCTCTGGTGCTCCCTCTAGTGTCTAGTTAGTCTACATGTATTTACGTTTACCCCTTGTATATTTACAGTGATGCACATCACCACATCCCCCTTTTTTATATATTGCACATTTTCTGTACACTTTAAGAAAATTGAACAAAAAACAGGTAGATAAGTTAAGGTATATACAAGTCATGGGAACAGTGATGAAACAAGTCCAAATCATTCGTGTGAGTCCAAAAACTATCAATCACCATGGTCAAATGTCTCAATTGGTTATGAATGCCATCAATGTCCCTGTGCCACAGGTACCAAGAAGTGGTCAAATCACTTCACTGTCTGTTTTGGAGTCCCTTTTTTTTTGTTTGTGATGGTGATGTTGGATGGCATCTTGTAGCTGATAAGGTGTTGAGGTACCAGCAACAGTGTCATTCGATGTATGTGCCATATGTTGAAGTTGGAAAATACTGTACATACTGGTTCTGGCCACATGCTGTGCAGGAAGGGTGATCCTGATGAGAACCGTTGAAGCTTGTCGAATCGGAAAGAGAATCGCTGCTCGCATAAATACCCGGTGATGGTGTGAGACTAGAACCTTGCATCTGATAGGAATATGCCGCCTGGCCAGGCTGGGGTGCAGCAAATCCTGGGCTGTAACTAAGGCATCCAGTCTGCAGTGCAGATTGCGCTTGCGGTCGTCCTCCTTCGGTCTTGATTCCATTAGTGGGCAATCCGTAGTGCTGGCCTGTTTGAGAATATGCTGCATAGACTGCAGGCTGCTGCATTCCTGAATACTGGGTTTGTCCAGCATAAGCTGTCATTGGCTGCACTACTGGTGTGGAAAAATGTGTGGATATATCTGCGGTGAATATTGGCGTATTCCTCTTGGACTGCTTGTTATTACTGACCCAGTGTAATTGTCAAGTGATCCATCCCCTGTCGTTGTTGCATCTGCTGTCACCCTGAGCGTGCCGTCACTGAGGTTGCGGCACCCCCTGTCTGGAGTAAAGTCCGGCTTACGTGAATCAGTGTCGGCGTTTGGTCGCTCCCCATCTGGAGTCTGGTCCGTTTTAACTGAGTCAGTGTTGGTCTGTTGATGCTCCCCATCTGGAGAGTCTGGTTTGTGTCACCTGAGTCAGTTGTGGTTTGTCGGTGCCGCCCGTCCGGAGTCTTAGCAGATTCACTGGAGTCAGGTGAGATTTCTTGAAGCTGCACGTCTGGAGTCAGAACGTTCAGAAATGCATTGACTTGTGGAGAGGTTTGAGCGAGTGAGGTTGGAGGTAACGTGGTGACACCGGAGTCATCAGTGGTCTCACAGTGATTGTCGAGTGCCTCTGTACACACTAGCTGAGGGCTGTCACTTTGCACGTCTTGCATGGGAAGTGGGATGCTGTCGTCACTCGTCTCACATAGAGTGGGTAGAGCCTCAGTAGCTTCTTGTTGTTCACTTGGGTTGGGTAAATTGTCAGAGTCTTCATCTGGTGGCACAAACAATGTGGGTGGACTGTCATTGTCTTGCTGTTGTTCTTCATTTGGGCTTGGACTGTCATCGTCGCTTTGTTCTTCACTGGAGCATGATAGACCACCATGGTCGTCCTGCTGTGCACTGGAGTGTGGTAGACTGTCATAGTCTTCTTGCTGTTTACTTGAGCATGGCAGATTTGCATCGTCTGCTAGTTGGTCAGAGGAGGTTGCCAGACCCTCATGGTCTTGTTCCTGCAAGGACTGCGTTCTGGAGTCTTGCGTTGCTTCTATCGTGGAGGCTGTCCACGAACTCGCTGTGGAGGCTTTTGACACTCGAGTCACTTCTTGTTCGTGCAAGGACTGCGCTCTGGAGTCTTGCATTTCTGCAATCGTGGAGTCTGTCCACGAGCTCGCTGTGGAGGATTGTGACACTGGAGTCACTTGTTGCTCATGCAAGGACTACAGTGTGGAGTCTTGCGTGTCTTCTATCGTGGAGTCCGGAACCCTTAGTGGTGCGTGGACCACTCTCTGTGTGGCAGCAGGCCGCTCTCTGTGGGCTTGTACCGCTTTCTGTCTCTTGGTTTCAGGCCGCAGCATCATCCGGCACTAACGAGTCGGGATGTCATATATACTGGGCTGAAGATCCTCAAATCCGAAGAATGAATCCGCGTCTGTGTCGGATTCAGTACGGGAGTTGCCATTTCTAATGAAAAAACCTTTGCCGGAGTCGTAGTCTTCAAGGACCATATCAGCACTGTTTGCGTCGGAGCTTGCATTGGGCTCGCGAGGTCCAGAGAAAATATAAAGGTCGGTTTGGGCGTAGGTAACTGCTTGTTGCAGGGTTCTTTGGAGGTAAATTTCATTTTCTGGTTCAATTTGAGGCATTGTGCAGTCATTCCAGGTGAAAGAGGGTCGTTTAACGGCTTTAAGAGATTTTTTTCTTTGATTTGGGACGTTTCCCCTTTAAATGGGCGTGGTCCGGGGCCTCTGACATCATGACGCATGTGACGTCAGACGTAGGAAGCGTTTGCGCATGCGCAAATCGCTGTTCCTGTACCAGGGGCCGTTTTCGCAATTGTGCATGCGCAAACGGACCTTCCCGTTCTGTGCGCTTCTCGCACAACTGCGCATGTGCAGTTCCTTTAGAAAGATGGCCGCCGATCAAAATTGTTCTCTGCTCTGGGATCTTGGCCTCGTGGTGAGTACTGATGTTTCTCTTACCTTTTCTTGCTGGTTGGTATGTTTTCTGCACAGTATTTACCGAATTTGTCCAGGACTGCCTGGAAGTTGCTCCTGTGTTGCTCTTTTGAGAAGTTGAATTTTTAAAAGATCGTGAGCAGAAGCTCTGTCTTTTCAGCATCGGTCCCTCTTGTAGGTCGGCTGCTACCAGGAAGATTTGAAACCTTTGCCGGAATGCCGGGCAGTTTTCGCGGAGATCGCCGTGGCATTGGAGCTGCTGCAGAACCGGGATCTCGAACATCTCGCCTGGGTATTGTTGCTGGTTGTCACTGTACGCTGAGTTTTGCTATATGGATTTAAAACAGTTCACTGCTAGTACCATGCCTTGTTATGCTCTAAGTGTGGCACAAGCGGCTTCCTTGTGGTGCACTTGACAAAGGAAGGTTCAGACGTGGAGATAACTTCAACACGTTTATTAAACTATATACACTTTTATTACTCGAGTTCGACACTACTGCTAATCCTACTATAGCTACCCAGACTGACTAACCAGTCTGCTACAATCCACGTTGTGGGAGTGATATTGAATCAACCCTGTGTCTGTACTCACTGACTGTCTCTACTGGAAAGAGGCAGATAATGTGTGTGGTGCCCTTTATATATAGGTTGGTATAATGCTCTCCTGTGGTCGTGTCACCTCTGTGTGTATCGTGAATGCCCATTGGTCGTGTCCTATCTAACTGATCTATTGGTTGAGTGTGTGTGTGATGTCTCTGGTGCTCCCTCTAGTCTAGCTAGTCTACGTGTATTTACATTAACCACTTGTGTATTTACAGTGATGCACATCACCACACTAGGGTCAGGGAATTATTTGCAAACATAACAGTAGACCGCCTCAGAGATTTACAAATAAAATCAACCAATTTCTCCTTTCTATCATGCCATTTCTCTGGACCCTCAGAAATTGGCAGTCACAAAAACCTCTAAACTGCTTTCAACCTCCAACCTCCAACTCTTTTCTCAGATTTCCAATGTTACCTATGCTCTGTGGTCTATTTATTATGAAATACTCAATCATGCCCAGCTCCAGCATTGGGAAAACAGTTCCTTTAAATTGATTGATTGTGCCTGTCACTCCGATGTTTAAAAAAAGTGAAAAAAACAAACTAGGGAATTACAGAGGAGTTGTCTTAACATCTGTTGTTGGTAAATTACTGGAGGCTGAGAGATACAATAACTTAACAATTCTCCGATCCCCCAGCCATGTGTTTCTTGGCCACAAGCCGTTTGCTGGCAGTGGGATTCTATCTTCTCACCGCTTGTCAATGGGATTTCCCATTGAAACAACTCCACACCACCATGAATCTCACGGGTGGGAATTCGCTGCCAGTGGGAAAAAAGAATCCCAACGACCGGAGAATTTCAGCCATTGAAAATTTTCAGCTGATCACAGAGATCCAGCATGGATTCCTAAAGGTGGATCATGTCTGACAAGCCTGATTGATGTTTTTCTAGAGTTGGCTAAAGTAGTGAGCAGAGGAATGCAGGCAAATGTTGTTGATATGGACTTCCAAAGATATTTCATATGTTCCTCATAAAAGACTAAGTGCCAGGGAATACAATCCCAATGTGTGTAATCAATTCCAAATTTCTACCACCTATTAGTGTAAAAGTGGTTCTTAATTTCACTCCTGAAAGACCTGGCTGAAGAATTTTAGAAGAATTCCTAAATTCATCTGAATTAATTTATTCCCTCATCCTAGATTCTCCCTAGTTTGTCTCTCTCTACCCTACCTGATCCCCCCCAATGTCTTGACAACTGATCTCCCCAAATGCCTTGACAACGTTGACTGGGTGGGATGCAAGGTGAGGTGAGGGTTGGGAGCTGCAGCTGATGAAGACAAGGGGGTGGGGGGCAATGTGGAAGGAGGGCTGTGCAAGGGTGGGCGGAAAAGGTGAGGGGGCACAATGGCAGGCAGAGGTGCAAGGAATGTGGATGAGGACGATGAACAGTGCTGGACAGTGGGAAGACCTAGTGGAGGGAGGCTGGACACTGACAAGGCTGCATGAAGAGTTCACAAACAAGGAGTTCAAAAGGATAAAAAATTGTTTGGGGGAATGGGAATGCACGCAGACTCCAGTTGGGGTAGGTCGACGTCTATGTGGGGCTTGGGTGTTTCGCAGCTGATGGGCTTAGGAGGCGGGGGTGGGAATGTCCACCATAACACTGACTGGATCCAGAACGTCTGAAGGGATGGATACCAGGGATAAGAACCACCCACTTAAACAGTGGCTGATGACTCCAGTGCATTGGCCTCAGGCTCCGCAGAAGGAAGGTACAATGCTGCTCTACCTCCACACGCTCTTTCATAGAGCAGACCAGAGGACGTCTGAAGGTGCAATTCAGAAACGTGGACTGCTCAGATGGCTCACTACAATCCTCACTGCAGAGAGGATTTCCCGCACGATCGTAGTTTGCTGCGCCCTTCACAATCTGGCTGTACATAGAGGTGAACCCTCCCCAAAAAGACCATAGGACGGAGTGTGAGCAACATGACCAATGATTGGTGGTAATGTGAGACAAACGGATGAGTGTTGATAAGTGTATCCCTTCAATGGATGTGTGAGATCTGTGAAGAGAGTTAACATATTTTTTATTCATCATGAGGTGTAGCTGTCACTGGCTCGGCCAGCATTTATTGTCCATCCCTAGTTGCCCTTGAGAAGCTGGTGGTGTGCTGCCTTCTTAAAGGGAGTTCCAGGATTTTGACCCAGGAAGTGAGGTACTTTCTGGAGGAGTCTTAGCCTTTGACCTGTTCTTCTATTTGAATGGCGAGTCCAGTTCAGTTTCTGGTCAATGATTAACCTCCAGGATGTTGATAGTGGGGGATTCAGCGATGGTAAGGTCATTGAATGTCAAAGGGTAATGATTAAATTCTCTCTTGTTGGAGATGATCAATGTCTGGCACTTGTGTTGTATGAATATTACTTGCCACTTGTCAGCCAAAGTTTGGATATTGTCCAGGTTGTTTAACATTTGAACACAGACTACTTCAGCATCTGAGGTGTTGCAAATGGTGAAGTCATTAGCGAACATCCCCATTTCTGACCTTTGGATGGAAGAAGGGTCAGTGATGAAGCAGCTGAAGATGGTCGAGCCTAAGTGACTGACCTGAGGAGCTTCTGCAGTGATATTCTAGAGCTGAGATGATTGATCTCCAACCAACACAACCATCTTCCTTTGTGCCAGGTGTGATTCCAATCAGCGGAGAGCTTTCTCCCTGATTCCCCTTGACTCCAATTTTGTTTGGGCCTCTTGATACGATACACAATCAAATGCTGCCTTGATGTCAAGGGCAGACACTCTCACCTCACTCTGGAGTTCAGCTCTTTTGTCTATATCTGAACAAAGGCTGAAATTCGGTCAGGAGCTGAGTGATCCTGGTGGAATCCAATCTGAGAGTCAGTGAGCAGATTATTGCCGAGTAAATACACAATGCCATGATAAGCGTTTGAGCCGATTTACCCTGGCGGAGTGGGTAGATCATCCATTTACTTCCTGCATGATGTGGTGCTTAAGATATGGTAGCTATTTACTCTGGCCACCTCATCAACAGCCTCTCAGGCCAGAGAGATTAGTTTGATGTGCTTCCTGGTGCTATCCTTTGGGTAGACAACATGCCTGTGTGGCCGGACTCCTCGAATTAAGGCCTTGAGGGCATGATGGTTGAATGGGCATGCAGAACGTGTCTTCGAACGAACCTTTTGTCTCTGGGTTCCAGACATCCTGCACGATCCCGTGAAGACAGGTGAGACGGAGGGAGTGATAGGAGGGAGCTAGACTGCTGTTTATATGTGGTGCACGGACCTTCGAACTCTCAAACTGAAGGTAGGCGGATGAATCAGCTCCTGACCTGTCTGGTGACTCAGAGATGCTCGCTCATCCATAAATAATGAAGCTGCAAGGACGGAATCTGGCACCCTTTAAATGGCCGACACATGTTCCTACAAATAATTTCAAACGGATTAACAGCTGAAACAAACACCAGGAAGTCTAATTGAGGCCAGTGCTCCAGACCCATTCAAGAAATTGTCAGCTCTTTCATCAGGTAGCCGTTATTTTGTTAAAATGAGATGAAATGCAGAGAACGGAATTCTTCGGCTGAAAGGTAACCTGTGACCTACCCACCAACCTAGTAGAGTAACAGCGTCCACACAGGAGAGTATGTGGCGCTAACAATTGCACACAAAGACTCGAGACATGTACAATCGAGGCTTTATTGCTGTGTGATGCTATTCCTCCGGCGGCAGCTGTAGAATAGGATCTCAATTCTACGCATATTTATACGCATATTCACACGCATATTTATATACAAGCTCCCTGTGGGCGGAGCTAGCCGGCAGGGGCTTACCGGAGGAACTTGTATTACAGGTACGGCCATACATCCCCCTATTGCAAATACACATATCTACAGTGGTTATATCACCACATTCACCCCCTGTAAAAAATTAATCCGGCGGGGGTGACATGTAACTATAATACAAAGGATGATCTATTTACAAAAGGGTTCAAACAAAGAAAACCAAGAGTCCATCCGGTTAGCAGGTCACAGGTTGAGCCGAATCGGCGGTCGAACGTTCTGCTGTGATCGGCTTAGCAGTGGTGGCGATGTCGGCACAGGCGGTGATGGCAACGATGGTGCAGGTGCTGGCGGTGTTGGTGCTGGCTGCTGGCGGGATGACTCCTAGAGCGAGCCGAAATCTTCCGTTTCCTCCAGTGTGGGTAGGGGGACGAGGGATGGACCTGGTGGGGACGAATAAGGGGGCGCCGGGGACAAGGAGGGTGGCGCGGGGGGGAAAAGGTGCGTGGGCATGGGATCGGCACCTGAGGGAGCCAGGTCCCGGAGCGAGACTGTGTCCTGGCGGCCATCGGGGAACTCCACGTAGGCATACTGAGGGTTGGTGTGGAGTAGGCGTACTTTGTCCACCAGGGGTTCCGCTTTGTGGTGCCAGACATGCCTACAGAGAAGGACTGGGCCCGGAGTCGTGAGCCAAGTCGGGAGCGACACCCCGATGTAGACTTCCTAGGGAAGGCAAAAACACGGTCATGGGGTGTACTGTTAGTTGCGGTGCACAGTAGTGACCGAATGGAATGGAGCGCGTCAGGGAGGACCTGCTGCCAGCGAGCGGCTGGGAGGCTCCTGGACCGTAGGGCCAGCTGGACGGCCCTCCATACCGTCCCGTTCTCCCTCTCTACCTGCCCGTTTCCCTGGGGGTTGTAGCTGGTCGTTCTGCTGGAGGTGATACACCTGCTGAGCGGAACTGACTCAGCTCATCACTCATGAACGAAGATCCCCTGTCACTGTGGATGTAGTCGGGGAAACTGAACAGAGCGAAAATGGAATCCAGGGCCTTGATGACGGTGGCAGACGTCATATCCGGGCATGGGGTGGCGAAGGGCAACCTAGAAAATTCATCGACCACACTAAGGATGTAGGTGTTGTGGTCGGTGGAGGGGAGGGGTCCTTTGAAATCCACGCTGAGGCGTTCAAAGGGGCGGGACGCTTTCACCAGGCGCGTGTGGTCTGGCCGGTAGAAGTGCAGCTTGCACTCGGTACAGACCTGGCAGTCTCTGGTGACTGTCCGTACTTCCTCAACCGAGTAGGGCAGATTGCGGGCTTTGATTAGTTGGTACAAGTGAGTGACCGCCGGATGGCAAAAGCTCTCGTGCAAGGCACGGAGCTGGTTCACTTGTGCACTGGCACATGTACCTCGGGGGAGGGCATCTGGGGTCTCGTTGAGCTTGCTGGGACGATACAAGATCTCGTAGTAAAAGGTGGAGAGCTCGATTCTCCACCGCAAGATTTTGTCGTTCTTGATCTTGCCCCGCTGCGTGTTGTTGAACATAAAAGCTACCGACCGTTGGTCAGTGAGGAGAGTGAATCTCCTGCTGGCCAGGTAATGTCTCCAGTGACGCACCGCTTCAATGATTGCCTGGGCCTCCTTTTCAACAGAGGAATGTCGAATTTCAGAGGCATGGAGGGTGCGTGAAAAGAATGCCACGGGTCTGCCTGCCTGATTCAGCGTGGCGGCAAGGGAGACATCTGAAGCGTCGCTTTCTACTTGAAAAGGCAGTGTCTCATCTACTGCGTGCATCCCGGCCTTGTCAGGTCGAATGTGGGCGAAGGCCTGTTGTACCTCGGCCGTGAGGGGAAAATGTGTGGACTGGATAAGTGGGTGGGCCTTGCCCGCGTATTGTGGGACCCACTGGGCGTTATAAGAAAAGAACCCCAGGCAGCGTTTGAGGGCCTTGGGGCAGTGGGGGAGTGGAAGCTCCATGAGGGGGTGCATGCGGTCGGGGGCGGGCCCCAGTAGTCCGTTTCGGACTACGTAGCCGAGGATGGCTAAGCGGTCTGTGCGGAACACGCACTTCTCCTTGTTGTACGTGAGATTAAGGAGAGATGCGGTGTGGAGGAATTTAGAAAGGTTGGCGTCATGGTCCTGCTGGTCATGGCCGCAGATGGTGACATTGTCGAGGTACGGGAAGGTGGCCTTGAGTCCATACCGGTCAACCATTCGGTCCATTTCTCGTTGAAATACCGAGACCCCATTCGTGATGCCGAAGGGAACCCTAAGAAATTGCTACAGACGACTGTCTGCCTCGAAGGCAGTGTAGGGACGATCCATTTTACATTTGGGGAGCTGGTGATAGGCGGATTTCAGGTCAATAGTAGAGACGACCCAGTACTGTGCAATCTGATTGACCATATCAGAAATGCGAGGGAGGGTGTACGCGTCGAGCTGCGTGTACCAGTTGATGGTCTGACTGTAGTCCACGACCATCCTGTGCTTCTCCCCGGTCTTAACCACAACCACCTGGGCTCTCCAAGGACTGTTGCTGGCCTCGATGATACCCTCCCGAAGCAGCCACTGGACTTCGGACCTGATGAAGGCCTTGTCCTGGGTGCTGTACCGTCTGCTCCTGGTGGCGACGGACTTGCAATCTGCGGTCAGATTGGCAAAGAGGGAGGGAGGCTCGACCTTGAGGGTCGCGAGGCCGCAAACGGTGAGGGGAGGTAGGGGTCCGCCAAATTTGAGGGTGAGGCTCTGGAGATTGCATTGGAAATCCAGGCCTAGTAAGAGTGACGCGCAGAGGTTGGGGAGAATGTACAGACGGGAACGGTCGAAATCCACGCCCTGTACAGTAAGTTTAACCAGGCAGAAACCCCGGATCGGGACAGAGTGGGAACCAGGCGAGAGGGATCTGCCGGTTGGCGGGATGGACCGAAAGGGAATAGCGCCTTACCGTGTCCGGGTGGACGAAGCTCTCGGTGCTCCCGGAGTCGATGAGGCAGGAGGTGATGTGGCCGTTGACCAGCACCGTTGTGGAAGAGGGTGCCAGGTTGCGAGGACGCGACTGGTTGAGCGTAACAGAGGCGAGTAGCGGGCGATCGGCAGTCGAGTCTCATGAGTCCGACGAGTAGCGGTAGCGAACCGTGTCCCGTGGCCCCGTCCCGGGGGAGGACAAAATGGCGGCGTCTGGAGTACCTGTGTGGGAGAGGATGGCGGCGGACAAGATGGCGGCGCCCACTGATCGCACGTGGGGTCGGGGGAAGCGGACGGCAGGGCCCATTGTGCGATCGGCTTAGGCGAGGCAGGACGGGGGCGTGATAGCGGCAACCGACCGGGACTGACACACCGCTGCAAAGTGGCCTTTCTTGCCACAAGCTTTGCAGATCGTGGTGCGGGCCGGGCAGCGTTGGCGGGGGTGCTTCTGCTGACCGCAGAAGTAACAGCGGGGACCCCCAGGTGCGGCGAGCAGCGCAGGCGTAGTGCGCGGGGGCGGCTGCTGGGGGGGTCGGTTGCGAGGTCCACGAGGGATAGGACGAGTGGGCTTGTGGGGCCGGTTGCAGGATCCACAAGGGGTAGGACGGATGGACCGAGTGGCTAGTGGAGTAAGATCGCGCACTACAGGATGCGGCCATCATTGAAAGCGCCAGAGTCTTTGTGGCCGCAATGTCGAGGGTGGCCCCTTCCAGCAGTCATTGCCGGATGGGGTCCGATACAATGCCTGTAACAAAGGCATCGATCATGAGTAAATCAGAGTGTTCTGTGGCTGTGAGGGCCCGGCAGTCACAGTCTCATACCAGAGGTATAAGGGCCCACCAGAAGTCCTCAATCGACTCACCCGGCTGCTGGACGCGAGTAGAGAGTAGATGTCTCGCAAACAGGGTGTTCGTCGACTGTGCATAGTTCTCCTTGAGCAGTTCCATAGCTCTTGCGTAGTCAGGTGCATCTTGAATTAGCGGAAAGACGCTGGAGCTAAGTCGTGAGTACAGGAGTTGTCTTTTTTGAGCCTCCGTCGGGGGCGGGTACGCTGAAGAGATGTAGGCCTTGAAGACTGCAAGCCAGTGAACGAAGTCTTTCCTGGCGTGAGGCGACTGCAGATCCAGCTGCAGATGGTCAGGCTTGATCCTGATGTCCATGGTGTAAGGAAAATCACACAGCAATAAATTGTGGCGCTAACAATTGCACACAAAGACTCGAGACATGTGCAATCGAGGCTTTATTGCTGTGTGATGCTATTCCTCCAGCAGCAGCTGTAGAATAGGATCTCAGTGACTCACACACATATTTATACACAAGCTCCCTGTGGGCGGAGCTAGCCGGCAGGGGCTGACCGGAGGAACCTGTATTACAGGTACAGCCATACATCCCCCTACTGCAAGTACACATATCTACAGTGGTTATCACCACAGAGTAGAACAGCGCAAACACTTGCAATCCCACAGGAATGTCAAGTTCAGTTTCAATAATCCATTGATGCAACCCAAGTTGCTGCACTGCTTCTGTATCTCAGGAGAATTGATCAAAGTGAGTAAGCATTTGGATTATACAATTGTTTTCTTTTTCTTCAGAGAAACTGGCCTCAAGTTAATTATAGCACTTACAATCATGATGATGACTGTTTGCCAAAAGTGGACTAAATTTGACTTTCTGTAATTATGTAGCAAGCCTTTGAAATTGCGGAATATCAATCAAAGGACTGATAGAGATTAACTCACAGGGCGCGACTCTTCAGAAGGATATCTAAGTGTGGTAGCAAGCAGGAACTGGAAATTGGTGAACTGCATGGGTTGTTTAATGGAAAACTGATCCCATATTGTTCATTTTGCACCACTGTTGAAAGATAAAGTTATTACGATTCGTAAACAAGGAAACCCCAGTATGGACACACAACAAATGGCGGTAAATTTCAACTTGATCTGCGGGATCTTACTGTGTGCATATTAGCCGCTGCATTTCCTGCATTACAAAAGAGTCTGCACTTCAACAAATATGCCACAAAATGCTTTGGCATGTCTGTGGTAATGAAAGGTATGAAATAAATACAAGTCTTTCTTGATGGAACGTCAATTCAACTCAATACAACATTATTTCTGTCACGGTGGGGGGGGGGGGTAATTCTCCCATTTTCAACCTAAGTGCTCCTGTCAGCAGAGAACGGGGACTGTTTGCCGCTGACACTAAGAGTGAGACTGACCTGCCATTCAATGACACCTAGAACTATTTTGCCTGAGAACTGCATTTAAGAGCCGGTGCAGACTCGATGGTCCGAATGGCCTCCTTCTGCACTGTAAATTCGATGATTCTATGAAGGTGGACCTGAGAGGTCCCACTTTCTGACAGGCCCCACACCTCAGAGCCCCCACCCCAAATCACTGGCAAGGACCCCCTCCTTGAAATCGCTGGCAAAGTCCCCCCCACATCACTGGCAAGGCCCCCACCCTCAACCCTCCCAGCCCCCCCTTCAGCCCCATCATCAATCCCCCCTTCAGTACCCCGCTTCAGCCAACTCCATCAGTCACCCCCTCACTCACCCATTTCAGCCTCACACCCCCCATCCCCCCCAGATCACCCTTCAGGCCTTACCCCCAGGCAGCACCAACATGGCACCTTGGACTCCAAGGGGGGCAAAGGAGTGTTGCTCGTTCTGGGTGAGTGTGCTTAACACTCAATTTAGCTCTGTTTCGTTCCTTAGCTCTAGAGTCGCCAGGCGATACCATCACAAGTTTCAAGTTCAAGTTCAAAGCAATAAATCCATACACCAATTAGTAAGTTCAAACAAGACACGTTTATTATATTACAGTAATCTACTAATCATGCATATAAAACTGTAAGACTAGGCTAATCCTTCCACTAATAGGCCAAATACTTATCTGGATAAGGGGACTGCCGGATCAGGGAACAACGGCCTCTAGCTTTGTCCTGGGTCCGCAAGCTTCCAGTAGTTATGGACTACAGGGGGTCAGGAGTGTCTACTCTCATAGCATGCATTGTGACTTACTTGTTGGCGGCTGCTGTCTTCCTCAAGGTTCTTCTGCTGCAACGGTGTTCTGCTGGGAGGGCTGGCTGGTCAAGGAGAGGCTGGCAGAGAGAGAGAGCTGGGGTCGCGGTCTCTGTCTTATACTCCTCTCAGGGTTTTGCGCCCACCAGGGCGGACCCTCTATACTCTCGCAATCGATTGGGTCTCTTCCCAATCGATTGATTTGAATTCCCCAATAACAGGGCAGTACCTCGATCACTGGGGCGGTTCTTGGGACTTATTGTTTTGGACTTCTTTGGTGCCGAAAAGTCTGGCCTTCCATTCAATGTATCGATTTGTGTTTAACTTGTTTCCATTGTGCCTGGGGATCGTCCGGCATCGCCTCATTAGTATGTTAACTGGTTTCTTTTCACAGTGCTGTCTGGTTTCTGCAGCAGTCAAAACTGGTTTCTGCAGTAGTCTGAATATACAAGCGCTTTGCAAGCTGCTTGCTTTTATAACATGTCCAATTTCCCTGCATTCCTTGCAATCTTCCATTTTGTGTCGGGCAGTGGTCACCCCAGGTGGCTACAGGAGTAAGTACCCTCCTGACACTTGCCTTCAGGGTGCAGAGGGGGTGGTTCTTCAGGGCTGGGCTGGAGGGGCTCAGGTCAGGGGTCTTTCCCGGGATGGGGGTAGTTTGGTCGGTCTTCCCTTCTGTAACCTTGAAAATCATTAAACTGTCTTTCAGCATGTCAATGATCTGTGAGAAGAAAGTAAAAGTCTTCTTTCTGTAGCCGTAAACTCATTAAACTCTCTCCCATCATATCAAGTTCAAAGATCTGTGAGGTGAAGGTAAAAGTCCTTTAATGTGATGCAAAACTTTGAGGTGCTTTTATCACAGTGAATTTCATTGCCCTTTAACTTTTTCAAGCACATTTAGAAGCCTAAAAGCTTTGAACTGCTTTGCTCACACTAAATTTCACAGTCCATTGCGTTTTGCAAGCCTCTTGATTAACAAATCCAGGCAATTTCAAAGGGAGGAGACCATTGTTCATTTATATTGTTCTACATGGATCCATTAGCTCCGAGGTGCTTCCGCTGTTGAGCAGGTGTTCTTTCCAACAGCAAGTTTTCTAAAGAGGCTGTCTCTTTGTTCTGGAGAGCTTCCAAGAAAGACCAGGTACAGGGCAGCACTCAGGCACACTTCGAATTTTCTTTTCCTCACATGAAAATTGACACACCTGTTGCACGAAGCAACTGATTCACCCACCCTGGGGAGTCATCTGAGTACGTCAATGAAGGGGCACTGCATTTCCATGGCTCCACTGCACTTGATAACATTCTAGCTCGGAGAATGGAAGTGAGGAAACCTGCTCCACGATTCACGGGGGGTGTGCGGGGGGCGGTCTTACCCGAATGCTGCATGCCGTGGAGGAGAGGCAGACAACAATATACCCTCAGGATGACAGGCGACCCTTTAGTAAGGTGACGATTCCTGCCTGAGAGACGGTCACAGCAGATGGGGGTGTAGTGTCACAAGAAGATGAATGACCTACTCTGTTCTGCCAGGGCAAGTGCTCCCTGCATCTTCTGCACTCCAACATTCCACCATGTCATCACCACTTCAGAATGTCACCTTAATCCCACATTCTGCCACCTCACAGGGCCTCAGCACCCAGCCTCCCACAAGCTTCCTTACACCACCTCCCATCCCCCAGTCATCATCATAACCTCTCCCTGCTTACGCATAGTTCCCACACGTGCCAGGTATCATCAATATCTGACCCAACAGGCGGCCAGCTGGCATCATTCCCATCTGTGTTTCTGAAGGAGAAGTGCACCCATAATGGACACGCGCAAGAGAAGACGACAGTGGGATGTCCAAGCTGAGGATCCTGACTCTTTTGAGGAGAGGGCCGTGGAGCTCACAGGGAAGGCCTGTACTGAGAGCAAGGTGGGCCTGAGAGAGAAATGTAAGGAGCCACTGCACCTTCATCCAGACGACCAAGCCCAAGTGAGTTCTGTGTACTCCAAACCCCTGACCAAGCCATGTACTAATACCATCTTCCTTGCCTTGCAGGAACATCATCTAAACAGCCTACCAGTAGTGCCCCACTGCCCACCTTCGAAGCAACCTCAGAGGAGATGTCCAAGAAGGTAACCAAAGATGCATCATGGTTATCACCTGCACCATCCATCATCGCAGAGTCACACACCTCAGTGGGCGACCTTAAGAGGCAGGCTTCTGGATCACTATCTGGTGAGCACCACACTTCTTCTGATGCACATCAGATGGAGCCAGGAATGTCCCAGGAATTGAACAGTTGGAAGTCTACTGGGTCCCAAGACTCAGCTATGCCTGGCCAGGTGCCATGTCTCTGGACACGTTTGTCCCTCAGCTGCTTAAAATATAGAGGCAGAACGGGTAATATCAGGAGGGCTGTCAGCAACACTCCTGTAACTACAAGGCCAAATGGAAGAGCCCCACAGCCTTCTGTCACAGGAAATAGTGCCGGACACAAGTGGCAGCCAGGCCAACACTGCAAGGGTGGTGTCCGCAGTGGAAAGCCTCGGGCAAGAGGTCAGATCTATGATGGGAGATCTCTGAAGCATGGCTCGGTCCCTGAGGACCATGTCTGGAGGCTCAACTGTAATGGTTCAGACAATGGCGGACCTCCAGGACTGGCATCAGCAGATGACGTTGAGGCTTCTGGATCTCACTCCAGCCCCTCCCCCCCCCTCCCCCCGCCTCCCCGGTCTCATGGAGTAACACAGGGCCCCACAAGCTCCCAGAGGGGTGAAGGTTCCGCTGGAGCACATCCTGGGGAATTCCTCCCAGAGAGCCAAGCCAATCAGAATCCTCCTTCCGAAGACTGGCACAACTCAGGCACAGCGGGCAGAACAGGGTGACGCAACAACACCAATGCCACCAGTAAGTAGACTGGGGCCCTCCAGGTCCCGACTGTCCAGTAGACGCCCATCAAGGGTGAAAAAGGCAGCAGCCAATTCCAACTTTGATGTGCAGCTTGGGAACACCCCTAGACGTAATGGGAGTGCACGCAAGTGTAAGCAATTATAGGGGCACAGCATGGGCACAGGCGGAGTTAGGCACTAGTACTTGGGGAACATTGTCACATACTCAATCTGGAACTGTCACTGCATTAAATATTATTGTTGATCACCAACCTAACGCCTCAGAATCTGTGCTCCCCAGGGTCTCAGAAAATCATTCCACTGGGGTAGAATCCAATCACTACTTGTTAATGGGCAGAATACAGCCTTTTGGCCAATTTGTCAGCCACAAGCCAACCAATCGAACCAAGTCCCAACTATCTCTCAGGAGCCGAAAAGTTTGAGTTCCTCACTTACCCTGCTCGATTTAAAGATATATGTTCATTAAGCATCCATGGATCAAAATGATAATAGCAAAAATAAACAAAGTGGAAGTAAGTAAATCAATAGCTGCCATGGCACCTAAGATCTACCCATAGTGGATACTAAGCATCTACTCTATTGCACGCCGAAACACCTTCTCCTAGAATCCCAGTAGTAACATTATATTTATATGACTGCTCCTTATTGCCATCTGGTGGTGAGAAGTATTAACATCAAATTGTTAACCCTTAGGTTTCTGCCATGGGTAACCCCCAGATGATTGGAGATTCAGCAATGGTGATGCCATTGAATGAACATTATGGGGCAAGGGTTAAATTATCTTGTTCAAGATGGTCATTGCCAGTAACCTGTGTGCTATTGAACAGCCCAAGCCTGAATGTTGTCCAGGTAATGGTCTTGTTGCGTATGGACATAGACTGTTCCAGTTCAGAAGTTGCGAATGGTAATGAACATTGTGTAATCATCAGCAAACATCCCCACTTCTGACCTTGTGATGGTGGGATGTCATTGATGAAGCAGCTGATGATAGTCGGACCTAGGACACCCTTAGGAGCTCCTGCAGCGATGTCCTGCGACCACATCCATTTGCCTTTGTGCTCGGTATGATTCCAACTCGTGGACTGTTTCCCTCTCATTCCCATTGACTTCAACATTGTAATTTTGCTTGAGTTCTTTGATGCCACACTTGGTCAAGACCTGCCTTAATGTCCAGGTCAGTTACTCTACATTACTCAGCCACGTACCGTCTTAGTAATCCCATAATAGGTTCCAGTGAGTTTAAATTTGTGGAAAATAAACAGACTGAAGTCTGCCTAAAATTAGGACCCATTAGGATTTAACTCATAGAACATAGAACATACAGTGCAGAAGGAGGCCATTCGGGCCATCAAGTCTGCACCGACCCACTTAAGCCTTCACTTCCACCCTATCCCCGTAACCCAATAACCCCTCCAAACCTTTTTGGTCACTAAGGGCAATTTAGCATGGCCAATCCACCTAACCTGCACATCTTTGGACTGTGGGAGGAAACTGGAGCACCCGGAGGAAACCCACAGAGACACAGGCTGAACATACAGACTCCACACAGAGTGACCCAGCAGGGAATTGAACCTGGGACCCTGGCGCTGTGAAGCCACAGTGCTATCCACTTGTGCGACCGTGCTGCCCATGCACACTAATTATTTGGAGTTTAATTTCACTGATGTAATCTGACTGAGCAGCAGCAGAAGATGGAAACATATCATTTATTTGTTGAAAGGCAGAGGTAAAGCGAGATAAAGTGAAGCTGGGGGGACAGAAAAATGTTCCAATACACACGTTTTTCAACTTGAATTACATTAAACTTTCTCGAATCTCATTATTGCGACCACAGAGTAAAAAGCCATTTCAGAATTGTAACCTCTTTCTGCTCCAGCAAAAATAAATTTCCCATAATTATTTCCTTTTGTGGGATGAATTCAGTTGGTGCTGGCTGATTCTGCTGGGCATTCCTTCACACCCCATTAGACTAAGGAAACATTTAAGGAGATTACCAGCTGTGCAAAATGTCTGCTCTAGATCCAATCTTCTCCAGGCGAAGGTTGCTTCACTTCAGGAGGGAGAGGAGGGTTCGAATTGTGCCCGACTTGGATGATAGGGAGCAGCGACTTGACCTAACAATTTGCGCAAGGGGACCATCTCAAAGCAGTTCATGCAACAGGAAAGACTGACACTAGAATTCTTTGTTGCAGTGTTGACGCCAAGAATGAATCGCAAGAGTTCCACGTTGACGGAAGTGGTGCTGGTCTCGGAGGGATTAATGACATGATAATGGGCTAGCACCGGCACCATGTGGAACTAGCGCAAGTCCAATAGAAGCCAGTGTCTCATTCACCCTGGAGAACCTAGTAGGCTGCAGCTGCATGCATATAAGCACTTCAATCCCCACACACACTCATTCCAACCAAGATGATGCCACCCGTAGAGCGGCCTCGAGATTCACAGATGCAAAGCTGGAGACATTGTGCCGAGGAGTGGCGGGACACCCTGTTCCCTGGGGGCAGGAACGAGGCTGCCACCTATGGACCTAAAACAGGCCTGGGCACAGGTGGCAGTTGCTGTGAGTGCCGTGTGCCCCACCATCAGGATCGGACGGACATCAGTGCAGGAAGAAGCACAACCTCCTCAGGGTGGTCCATGTGAGTCGCCACCTCCGTGCACCTGGCACTAACCCCCGTCCCACACACCTACCTTAGGGGGCGATGCTGCACACACAGGCCGCTGGCCCCAGACCCTCTGTGCTGCCTGCATCCATGTGTCACACACTGTACATAGTCACACACCCCTCCCCGCCCCAGGAGAAGGCGGCACACAACCGCAGGGTGAAAGAGAAGATGAGAGGAGTCTGCCGGACCTGCTGCCCCGCACTGCCGCAGTGCAGAGAGAGTGGAACCTGGCTGGTGGATCCAGAGAGTGGGCATTCGCCGAAGCGGAGGACGGCATCCGGAAAGGGAGCGAGCCCCGTTGAATTGAGGTGTCCCTACGGCATGTGTGGCACCCCTCCTCCACACCCAAAACACCCCAGTTCTCCAACCCCCCCCCCAACACCCTCACCACCCCAACACCACCCACCCCTATCACCCTCGTAGCCCCACCCTTCAACACCCCACCACATCAATCCCACCCACCCCCTACCATCTTCATAGCCGCAGCCTTCACCACCGCCACACCTCCACCCACCAATCACCTCACCTGTGTTCTAACCATGCATCTTGTCTTTTGTCTTGCAGGATCACTCAGTGATGAGACCCGGACGTCGGCGTCCTCTACCCCCGGCCACAACCCCAAGACGCATCTGCTATGAGGCGGGACCTGCTGGTGATGCAAGCCCCCAGCCGCAACCTCCGACATCCTGGAGGTCAGGTCTGGGGACGACACCAACATCGCGGCACAGCTGTCACCATCCCGGACGCACTCACCTCGGTTGGGCACATTAGTGACCAGGCTCCTGGGGCTTTATCTGCTGCGCACCACACACGTGTTGCGGTGCATCAGGTGGAGGTAGGAACGGTCAGAGGGTGCAGTCGTCCAGCAGTCGTCCAGACAGGCCTCGGGCTTCAATGTCGGTCCTTTCAATGTTGGAGATGCAGGTGCAGAGTCGGGACTACATGAGGGGGTGTCAGCAACCATCCAGCATCTGCAGGTGCAGTTGGGGGGGGGGGGGGTCCAACCATCTGCAAGGGCAGAAGGTTTCACCAACCATGCATATCACCCAGGCTAACACCGCACAGGTGTCGTCCGCAGTGGAGGCCTTGGGTGCGACGGCCTCAGCCATTGGCCATGGTATCCAGGGCCTGGTGCACTCTGTGTGGGTGGTGGCCGAGACACAGAACAGGGTGGCCATGTCACAGGCAGCCATGTACCAGGGCCACATGGACATCACAGCAGCATTCCAGAGCTTGGCCTCCGTAACGGTGTGGATGATCCTGAAGTCTGTGAGATTCCAGAAAGGTCTCCTCTCAGTGCCTGGAACGACCCCAGCGTTCAGGGCGACTGTCACCTTGACAACCACTGGGAGCAGGTGTTCTCCGCTGTACCCCGGTGGTTCCAGGTGCATCAGAATGTGGCTGAGATGTCGCAACATCCCCCTGCTCAGCCTTTGGCGACGCGCTCGTTCCAGCAGGTCCTCGAATGACAGGCGCTGCTGGTACACACGAGGTCAAAGCGGCGCCGCCTTCCCACCTCCTCCTCGGCCTGCTGGATGGCCGGCCCTTCTCCTCCCTGGGTGGCCCTTGCTCCTCTGGTGCAGGCTCCTATCCTGCAGGGTCCTTCCCCAGCAGCTTCTGTTCATACAGCCTCCTGGCGTCCACTAAGGTTACGGAAGCTGAGCAGATGCCAACCATTCCTGGTTGGATACCAGGAAATCCATTCTCTGCAGGGAGTGAAAGGCAGGCATGTTAGCATGGCAGTTACCCCCCTGCCTAACCAGCACCATCAGGGAACATAGTGGCCCTGTCCTGCACTGCAGCCCCTGCCCCCGCATGTCCCCCTTCCCTCCCTCCTCTCCCATCCCTATCCCCACACCGGACAGTCCCTGGACACATCACCTTCCGCAAGGCATCCCTGACTCTTTCGGTGCCTGGCACCAGGGGGTCCTCTGAACCCTGCACCCATCCCTGTCAGCAGTGGTACCAGTGGTTGGCACTACCCATGCCAGCGGTATGCTCTGTGGCCCCTATCCTGCGCCCTCCATGGGATCTACTACGGGCAGCCCCCTTGAGTGGGCCCCGTGGTGATCAGCCAGCAGGGTGGCGTCTAGTTGTGGGGGGGGGGGGGGCAAGCAGAGTCTGTGGGCTTCTCGGCGTGGCGGCCTTGGAATAGAGGGGCACCCACATGGCCCATGATGCTCGGCACAACTACGGGTCACAGTGGGCGATCAGTGAGGTGCGCTGCAAGATGGCTGCCTTGGTTCAAGAGGCACCTTGACTCCACGAACAATCCCCTGGCCACCCCCCACTACTTACCCCAGCCCTGGCAGTCGCCGTCCACCACCTCCCCCCCCCCCCCCCCCCCCCCCCCCCCCCCCAGCCAGCAGCAGGACTGGCAACACTTGATTGTGTCTTTGGGAACATGTCTTACCTCCTCTCTCTCTCTCAGCAACCATAGCGCCCATTTCCTGATTTTAAATACAACAAGTGAACTTCGCCGTCAGAGGCAGAGCATCATGAGTGGCCCGGAGGATGGGTCTTCATTAATAATATGCCAGCGACCTTAACTGTACAATTTGCATGCCCACGCCAGCGTGCCGTGAAGAACGCACTCACACCGATTTCGAGGCATGAAATTCTGAGTGGCGCCTGGCGCCAGCCTCAATTTTCAGTTGTCGCACAATCCGCCCTATCATGCTTCGTGATTCTACCATCGCTTGGCAGAGAATCCTGCCCTGAGAGTTTCACCCCATTCCTTAATTGATCTATACCTGTCCAATGAATGTTGCTCGGACTGTTTGAACAGAATCAATGACACTGTAAAAAAATAGTAGACAGGACAAGGAACATTAAAAGGACTAGCTTTCAGGTTTTGTATCTGAATGCACGAAGCATTCAAAACAAAATGGATTAATCAGTTGCACAGATAGATGTAAAATGTTATGGTAGAATTGGGATCATGGAGACAGGGCTCCAAGGTGACCAAGGATGGGAACAAAACATTGAGGGCTGTTCAGATTTTAGGAAGAACAGACTGAAAGGAAAAGGTGGTGAAGTTACATTATTCATTAAAGAATATATTGACACAATATTGAAAGATATTAGTACAGATGATGTGGAATCTATATGGGTCAAGTTAAGAAACACCAAGGGGCAAAAAATATTGATCAGGGTGGTATACAGACCACAAAACGGCAGGAAATTAGAGATGCATGTGTTAAAGGAACATCTGTGATTATGGGTGACTTTAATCTGCATATATATTGGGTGACTCAAATTAGTCACAGTACAATAGAGGAGGAATTTTGGGAGTGTATATGGTATGGTTTTCTGGACCAATACGTTGAGGAATCAACAGGGGAACAGACCATCCTGGGTGTTGTGGAATGAGAAAGAATTAGTTGGCAATCTAATTATGAGAGAATCCTTGGGGATGAGTGACTATAATATGATAGAATTCCTTATTAAGGTAAATAGTGAGGTAGCTGATTCTGAGAGCAGGGCCCTGAACGTCAATAAACGTGACTATGATGGTATGAGGCATGAGCTGGCAATGATGGACTGGGTAACATTACTGAAAGGAAGGACAGTGGCAGGCAATGGCAGGCATTCAAGGAACAAATAGTTGAATTCTAAAAGTTGTTTATTCCTGTTTGAACAAAGAACAAAGAACAATACAGCACAGGAACAGGCCTTTCGGCCGGCCAAGCCTCCGGTCATGATACCAACTTTGGCTAAAAACCTCAGCACCTCCTTGTGCCATGTCCCTAGATACGCATCCTATCCATTTATTTGTCAAGATGCCTTTTGAATGCTGTTAATGTATCTGCTTCCACAACATCCCTAGCAACGCGTTCCAGGTACTCACCACCTTCTGCGTAAAATACCTGCCTCGCACATCTCCTCTAAACTTTGCCCCATGGACCTTAAACCTCGCCCCTTGGTGACTGAACCCTCCATCCTGGGAAAGTGCCTGCCCATTGACTCTATCCATGCGCCTCCTAGTTTTGGAGACCTCTGTCAGGTCACCCCTCAATCTCCGTCTTTCTAATTGTTATAGGCCAGGACTTAGAGAACCCCAAAGTGTATCATGGAGTTCACCTGACCCAGCACTTTTAATAGATTGTGGTATGAGGAGAACACAGCCCACTCTACAGGTGTTGTACAGCAGAAATGGAAAATACTTTTTTCAAGCAAAAGAATGTTTATTCTATGAATTCAAGTTAATCTTTTTAAAACATACAGTGAACATCTTAGCAACCATTAATTCAAATACAACCCTCAAAGACTACAACACTAAGTAATCCTTTAAGCTTTCCTTTTAACATCCTCAAGACTAAAAAACACCTTTTTACAGAAAAACGTCAGGCTTAACCTCACTACTGGGAACAGTTACCACATTGAAATCAGCAAATGGACATTCATAAGCTTGCAGAGATTCACACACATTCTGCTGTGATTGCAGCTTCGCCAAAAGTAAAATGAAAACAAATCCACCCTGCAGCAAAAAGCCTAAAGCGAAAATAAAAAGCTGACAGACAGCTCCACCCACTCTTTGATATCACTGCAGTAATAAACATCCATTTCTTAAAGGTACTCTCACTGCAGATATTTATATGCACACCCATTTATAAACACACATTTCTTAAAGGTACTCTCACATGACACCTCCCCCTCAAGAAAAAAAAATAAACCATCAACTTCAAGATGGTTTCATTTTTCACCTTTTCACTATCCTTTAAGAAATGCACACAGTAAATATACCTGTTTGTTTCAAAAAACAACACACACAAACAGGTATAATAATATTGTCCATTTCTTTTTATTTCTTCTTCCTCCAACTGGAATCCATCTTGATTTACAGTCTCTTTGAACAAGAAGGTCTCTGCACAGATCCATCCATTTCTCTACGCCTCGGCATTTCTCTTTAAAGTCAGATACTTTAGTTCAATCTGATCACAGAGTCCATTGTAATTCTCCAACACATGAGCATAGGTTATTACAGCTTTCAGGCAGTCAAATGCCTTTTGAAAGTCCGCTGTCCACTGAAATTATTGACGTTTCTTCACCAGGTCCATCAATGGGGCAACCACGCTACACAAATATTTCACAAATGTTCGATAAAATCCACTCATGCCAAGAAATCACATTATTTCCCTTTGTGTCGAGGGTAGTGGAAACTCCTCAATAATTGTTGGTTTCACATCCCGGGCGAAATTCTCTGCAGACCGTCGTAACGCCGATTTCCGGCGAGAAAAATCGGTGTAGATGACTCCGGCGTCGGGGCCTTCTTTTAGGCGGCTATTCTCCGTTCCCGGAGGGGCCAGCAGCGGACTGACGCGATACGCGTCAGTTTCACCAGCTGCGGAAGTGGTGAGACCCGGCGTTTTGGGGGGGGGGGGAGGAGGAGGAGAGAGACAGCCCGGCGTTTGGGGGGGGGGAGGAGGAGGAGAGAGACAGCCCGGCGTTTGGGGGGGGGGAGGAGGAGGAGAGAGACAGACCGGCATTTGGGGGGGGGAGGAGGAGGAGAGAGACAGAGGCATTTGGGGGGGGGGGGGGAGGAGGAGAGAGACAGACCCGGCGTTGGGGGGTTTGCGGCGTTGAGTTGAGAGGGCGGGGGGGGGGTTTGCGGCGTTGAGTTGAGGGGGGGTTTGCGGCGTTGAGTTGAGGGGGGGGCGGCGTTGGAGGGGGGGCGGCGTTGGAGGGGGGTAGGGGTGGTGAAGGGGGTAGGGGTGGTGAGGGGGGGTTGGGGTAGGGGCAGCGGCGTGCAGAGGAGGGGGGCGACGGATGCCCGGGGCTAACGCACCGTCGCCCATCTGCACGCCGCTGCCCCTACCCCAACCCCCTCCCCTCACCACCCCTACCCCCTTCACCACCCCTACCCCACTCCAACGCCGCACCCCCCCCACTAACGCCGCACCCCCCCCCAACGGAGGAAGTAAGGGGGAGGAGGAAGGAAGGGGGGAGAAGGAAGGAGGGGGGGGGAGGAAGGAAGGGGGGAGGAGGAAGGAAGGGGGGGAGGAGGAAGGAAGGGGGGGAGGAGGAAGGAAGGGGGGGAGGAGGAGAGAGGGGGGTGTGTGGGTACCGGCCTTCAGAGGGAGGGGGACGGGGTGTGGGTACCGGCGTTGAGAGGGGGGGGACCCGGCGTTGAGAGGGGGGGGGACCCGGCGTTGAGAGGGGGTGGTTGCGGCGATGAGGGGGGGTTGCGGCGTTGAGGGTGGGGGGTTGCGGCGTTGCGAGAGATGGGGGGGCGGCATTGGGGGGGGGTAGGGGTGGTGGGGAGGGGGGTAGGGGTGGGGTGGGAGGGGGGGTAGGGGCGTTGGAGGGAGGTAGGGGTGGTGAGGGGGGGGTGGTTGGGGTAGGGGGCAGCGGCATACAGAGGGGGGGGCGACGGTGCGTTGGCCCCGGGCATCCGTCGCCCCCCCCTCTCTGCACGCCGCTGCCCCCAAAACCCCCCCGATGCCGCAACCCCCCCCGATGCCGCAACCCCCCGATGCCGCAACCGCCCCCCGATGCCGCAACCCCCCCCGATGCCGCAACCCCCCCGATGCCGCAACCCCCCCGATGCCGCAACCCCCATCCCCCCCCCCCGATGCCGCAACCCCCCCCCGATGCCGCAACCCAACCCCCCGATGCCGCAACCCCCCCCCCCCGGTGCCGCAACCCCCCCCCCCGATGCCGCAACCCCCCCCCGATGCCGCAATCCACCCGATGCCGCAACCCCCCGATGCCGCAACCCCCCCGATGCCGCAACCCCCCCCGATGCCGCAACCCCCCTGATGCCGCAACCGCCCCCCGATGCCGCAACCCCCCCCGATGCCGCAACCCACCCCCCCCCCGATGCCGCAACCCACCCCCCCCCCCCCCGACACTAACGGCGTCAACCATCATCAATGGTTGAGCCGTTTTAAAGCAACTGTGATTTTCGCCGACGTGACCCATGGCCACGTCGGCGGGACTTCGGCCCATCCGGGCCGGAGATTTGTGGAAACTAAAAAAAAAATGAAATCCCGCCGGCGCCAGCTGTTTTCAGAGGCTGCCGGCGGGATTTGCACAGCGCCGGTTTTTTGGCCGGTCAGAGAATTAAAAACCCTGCGGGAGCGGGATTAACGCCGCTGCTGGCCGATTCTCCGACCCTGCGTGGGGTCGGAGAATTTCGCCCCCCGTGTGACCATTCGACCCTGTGAGATTGTATGGCCAAGGAAAGTGACTTGGCCTTTTTCAAATTCACTTTTGGCTAGGTTTATCACCAAACCCGCCTCCCGAAGTCGATCGAATAACTCCATCAGATGTTTTAAATATTCTTTCTGCATCTGGCTGAAAATTACCAGATTGTCGATGTATACAGCACAATTGGGTAATCCTGAAACAATTTTGTTAATTAACCGTTTAAATGTGGCAGAGGTGTTTTTCATGTCAAATGCCATACCTCTGAATTGGTAAATGCCATCTGGAGTCACAAAAGCTGAAATCTCCTTCGCCCTTTCGGATGAAGTAAATCCAATTTGGAAATAAAAGCTGATTGTCCCATTTTCTCAATGTCAATGCAATCCTCCAAACGTGGGATAGGATAAGAGTCCATTCCTGTAAGTGCATTAACCTTTCTACAGTCCACAACCGTTGGCTACCGTCTGGTTTTGGTACCGTCACTATGGGTGAACTCCATTGGCTGCAACCCACTTCAATTATGCCATTTTCAAACATACTCTCAATCTCTTTGTTAACCTGTGCCAATTTTAAAGGGTTAAGTCTATATGGATGTTGTTTGATTGGAACAGCATTTCCCACATCTACATCATGTATAGCCCTTTTAGAACTTCCCAATTTATCTCTACAAACCTGCCCACGTGATATCAATATCTCTTTCAGGTCCGTCCGTTTTTCCTCTGGAAGGTAATTCAACAATTTATGCCAATTTTTAAGAACATCCTCGTTTTCCAATTTAATTTGAGGTATGTCAAATTCACAGTCATCTGGATTTGATCACTTTGAGTTAGAATCATTAAAACGTCCTTTTTTTCTCTCCTTCCCTTTCAAAGTACCTGTTAATAATATTCACATGACACACTCGGTGAGTCTTCCTTCTATCTGGTGTTTTAACCACATAATTCAACTCACTTAATTTCCTTTCAATCTGATAAGGTCCACAAAACCTAGCTTTTAAAGGCTCACCCAACACTGGTAACAACGCTAAAACTTTATCTCTATTGGCAAAACTACGAACTTTGGATTTCTTGTCTGCTACCCGTTTCCTCACATTTTGTGCAACTTTTAAATGTTGTCTAGCAAATTCACCTGCTCTATTTAATCATTCCCTAAAATTTGACACGTAATACAATAATGTAATTTCCGATTTCTCACTCACCAATTTTTCCTTAATCAATTTAAGTGGTCCTCTTACCTCATGACCAAAAATTAGTTCAAAAGGGCTGAATTTGGTTGACTTTATCCCAATCCTCTGGATAGCCTTGACTATAAACCTCAACATTGTCTTTAATGTCTGATGCCACCTTTCTAATGCTCCCTGCAATTCTGGTTGGTACGCAGTTGATTTAATTTGTTTTATTCCTAAGCTATCCATAACTTCTAAGGTAAAATTTGATCCTTGATCCAATTATATTTCTGGGGGTAGTCCATATTTAGTAAAGAATTTAAGTAACTCCTCCACAATTGTTTTAGCAGTAATATTACATACTGGAATAGCCTCTGGAAACCTCATAGACACATCCATTTTAGTCAAAAGATATTGATTCCCACTTTTTGTTTTAGGAAGCGGTCCTACGCAATCAAGTAGGATCCTTGCAAAAGGTTCCTCAAATGATGGAATGGGTATTAAGTGTGGTGGTTTTATCACTGCTTGAGGTTTCGCTATCACTTGACATGTGTGACATGATTGACAAAATTTAACTACATCTTTATGTAGTCCAGGTCAATAAAAATGTTTCTGGATTTTAGCTTGAGTTTTCCTTATTCCCAAATGACCTCCCACTGGTACCTCATGTGCAACTCGCATCACTTCCTTTCTATATCGTACCGGCATACTACTTGATGAACATCTGCCCACTTTTCATCGGCCTGCATATGTAAAGGTCTCCATTTTATCATCAAGACATCATTTTTACGGAAATAACACTCTGGCATACACTGAGATTCCTCTTCCGTATATGCTTTCTGATACATCTATTTTATTTCTATATCTTTCTGTTGTAACTCTGCCAATTTTCCTGAACTAAAAATATCCACCTCATCTTCCACTTGTTTTTGTTCTTTTTCAACCATCCGATCAAAAATCGATTCTGGTAATTGAACATCCACTTCATTTTCACACTTTGATTTCTCCTCTTATCTTAACCTGTGACTTTGCCACCTTGTTACGATACAATCCGGGAAAATCCCAGGATATTCATCCATCAACACTTCAGTTGTCTGATTTTCCTCTGGCTTATCAACCACATTAGGCATCACTCCCACCTGCAATCCAGCTATATCATTACCCAAGATAAACTGTATTCTTGGACAAGATAGTTTCTCTGTTACTCCTACTACCACATCACCATTCTTCACTGGACTTTCTAAACTTACCTTATACGATGGAACACAACTCCTCTCACCCTGAATTCCATATTACCACCTTTTCTGGCAATATTCTTCCCAAACTACATCACTCCTCAACTCTTACCATTAAAGATTGACTAGCTCCCGTATCACTTAAAATGGTGACTTCTTTACCTGTTCCTCCTGATGCACATGAGTAAACTTTACCCACACAAGTAAATTATTTAAAGACAACTGGCACCTTCTTATCAATCACCTCTTGATCAGGCTGCACAATCTATTTCTCCTCTTTCACTTAATTTGGTCTTTCCTTTACCACTTTAACAAACCCCACCCACTGTCTTATCCTGTTTTACCACATCTGTCTTCCCAGTGCTTTTCTTCACCCACCTACACTGTGACTTTACATGGCCTAGTTTATTATAGTGAAAACATTTGAAACTTTTTATTTCTTTTCTACCCTCCTGGATTTCTTTTTTAATCTGACGAAAACTCTCCTTATTATCTCCCATCAGATCACCTTTACCTTTACCACTTGAGTATTTCTCATGTCCCCAGTTTCTATCCCTCACCGGCTGAAACTGATGTTGGAAACCAAGCTCTGATTTATTAACAAATTCATAATCATCTGCCATTTCTGCTGCTAACCTCGCAGTTTTAACCCTCTGCTCTTTCACACGAGTTATCACTACATCAGGAATTGAATTTTTAAACTCCTCCAAAAGCATAATTTCTTTGAGAGCTTCATACGTTTGGTTTATTTTCAAAGCCCTTATCCACCTATTAAAATTACTCCAAGCCTTTCAAACTCCTTGTCTGTTTGAACAAATTCTTTCCTTAAATTTCTAAACCTTTGTCTGTAGGCTTCAGGCACTAGTTCAAATGCACCGAAGATGGATTTTTTCACCTCCTCATATGTCCCAGATAACTCCCCTGGTAGTGATGCAAACACTTCACTGGCCCTACCTTCCAGCTTTGTTTGAATCAATAATACCCATATATCCTGTGGCCATGTCATGTCTTTAGCCACCTTCTCAAATGAAATGAAAAAGGCTTCCACCTTTTCCACCTCGTCAAACCTTGGCAATGCTTGGACATATTTAAATAGATCCCCACCAAGCCTTCGACTATGACGCTCTTTCTCACTATCCTCATCACTATCCTTCAACTGTATGTTTCCCTTTACGTCTGCCAATTTTAACTGACTTATGTTTCATAGCCATTTTCTGAAGTTCAAACTCTCTCTCTTTTTCCCTTTCCTCTCTATCTCTTTTATTTTCCTCACTTTCTCTTTCTTTGTTTCTTTCTTCTCTCTCCTTTTCTTTTTCCCTGGTCTTTATCACCCTTTCTCGTTCTTTTTCTCTCATTGCATATTCAAGCTGCTTTAATTCTTTTTCATGTTCAAGTTGCTTAATCTGCAACTGGATCTTTGCCATTTATAATGAGTCAGACTGTATCTCAGACAACTTTAAATGCTTAGCCACCACCATAATTACCTCATCTTTTGCATTTTGTCAGGTAATGTTAATTGCAATGTTTTTGCCAAATCTAACAGTCTACTTTTAGACTCTGTCAGTAAGGTACTGCGTGTGACCGTCTCCACCCCCAAAAACTTCAGAGCCTCTGAAAGAGCCATTGTCCACAACACACTCCCTACTTAAACTAAAATACCACACCTGAAAAACAAACACATTATGCTCACCCCTCACAGTCTTTAAGTTCACTAAGCCAATCCAATAGATAGACTTTTATCCCCTCGAGCCCCCAATTTGTAATGGGCCAGGGTTTAGAGAACACCAAAGTGTATCATGGAGTTCACCTGACCCAGCACTTTTAATAGATTGTGGTATGGGGAGCACACGACCCACTCTACAGGTTTTGTACAGCAGAAATGGAAAAGTCTTTTTTCAAGCAAAAGAATGTTTATTCTATGAATTCAAGTTAACCTTTTTAAAACACACAGTGAACATCTTAGCAACCATTAATTCAAATACAACGCCCAAAGACAACAACACTAAGTAATCATTTAAGCTTTCCTTTTAACATCCATAAGACTTAAAAACACCTTTTAACAGCATGACTTGCCAGTTTTTATACTTGATGCCCCATCCAATGAAGGTAAGCATTCCGTATGCTTTGTTGACTACCTTGTCCACTTGTGTTGCCACTTTCAAAGATTTGTGGACCTGCATGCCCAGATCTCTCAGACTTTCTATATTCCTAAGAGTTTTGCCATTTACAGTAGACCTACCAAAATGCATTACCTCACATTTGTCTGGATGAAACTCGATTTGTCATTTGGTGTAAGAGTAGAAAGGGAACCTGGCTTACCAGGGAAATTAGAAATAGTATCAGATTCAAAGAAGAGGCATACAAGGAACAGCAATAGGGCCTCAGGATTGGGAACAGTTTAAAATTGAGCAAAGGCGGAACAAAGGATTGATTAAGAATGGGAAAATACAATATGAAAGTAAAGCTAGCGGGGTACGTAAAAACTGACTGGAAAAGTTTCTATCGGTATGTAAAGAGAAAAACATTGACAAAAACTAATGTCGGCCCCTTACAGTCGGAAACGGGGGAATTCATAACAGGGAGCAAAGGAATGGCTGAGAATTAAATTCATACTTTGTTTCTGTCTTCACAAAGGAAGACATCAATAATGTGCAGAAACACAAGACTCTGCAAGAAGTCAAAGAAAATCAGAAACCAGCCAGAGAATCCAGAATGAAAAACACTGCAGCTGGAGAGAGGCATTCGGTTTGCTCACCGAATCTGACAAATTTTGGGAAGATTCCACCCATAAATATTGACCTGAAATATAAACAGTTGATAAGTCATTATAAATCAACAAAAAAAATTATACTTATCCAACAACTTTGTTTTCCATCTTTTCCCAGTATTTCATGTTGTGAAGTGTGTTTACAGTCACACCATATCTTTTTTTTCACTGATTCGCACCATCTGATTTCTTTAAATTTCCACATTTTCCAACATCACAAGTGTAACTTGCTTAAAAATAAGAGTTCTATATTTTAAACAGGAGATAGACCACAAGACCATAGAAGCAGAATTAGGCCACTCGGCCCATCGAGTCTGCTCCGCTATTCAATCATAGCTGATATTTTCTCATCCTCATTCTCCTGCCTTCTCCCCATAACCCCTGATCTCCTTATTAATCAACAACCGATCTATCTCTGTCTTAAAGACACTCGGTGATTTTGCCTCCACAGCTTTCTGCGGAAAAGAGTTCCACAGATTCACCACCATTTGGCTGAAGTGATTCCTCCTCATCTCTGTTTTAAAGGATCGTCCCTTTAGTCTGAGATTGTGTCCGCTGGTTCTAGACAAGTGGAAAGATCCTCTCTACGTCAACTCTATCCAGACTTCGCAGTATCCTCTAAGTTTCAATAAGATCCCTCCTCAGCCTTCTGAACGCCAACAAGTAATGACCCAGAGTCCTCAATAGTTCCTCATACAATAAGCTCTTCATTCCAGGGATCATTCTTGTGGACCTCCTCTGGACCCTTTCCAAGGCCAGCACATCTTTCCTTAGATACGGGGCCCAAAACTGTCACAATACTCCAAATGGGGTCTGACCAGAGGCTTATACAGCCTCAGAAGTACATCCATGGTCTTGTATTCTACCCTCTTGACATGAATGCTAACATTTCATTTGCCTTCCTAACTGCCGACTGAACCTTCACGATTATCTTAAAAGAATCGTGAACAAGGACTCCCAAGTCCCTTTGTGCTTCTGATTTCCTAAGCATTTCCCCATTTAGAAAATAGTCTATGCCTAAATTCTTCCTTCCAATGTGCACAACCTCACATTTTTCCACATTGTATTTGATCTGCCACTTCTTTGCCCACTTTCCTAGCCTGTCCAAATCCTTCTGCAGCCACCTTGCTTCATTAATACTACCTGTCCGTCTACAGATCTTTGTATCATCTGCAAACTTAGCAACAGTGCTCTCAGTTCTTTCTTCCACATCATTAATGTATATTGTGAAAAGTTGTGGTCCTAGCACAGACACGTGAGTTACATCACTAGTCACTGGTTGCCATCCTGAAAAAGACCCCTTTCTCCCCACTCTCTGCCTTCTGCCAGTCAGCCAATGCTCTACCCATGCCAGGATCTTACCCTTAACACCATGGGCTGTTAACTTATTTAACAGTTTCCTATGCGGCACCTTGTCAAAGGCCTTCTGGAAATCTAAATAAATCACGTCCACTGAGGAGATGAGGAGAAATTTCTCGCTCCTTAAGCCTGTGGAATTCTTTCCCCCAGAAAGCAGTGGAGGCTGCGTTATTCAAATTAGTCAAGGCTCGGTTAGATTTTTGATCGACGAGGGGGTTGAGCAGGCCTGAGGCTCGGTACGGCCTACTCCTGTTCCTAAGGCTTGTGTTTTTATATTTTGCTGTATTTTTCTGAGAGAACATGGTGAGGGTTTAAAAAAAAATGTGCTAAAAAATCACCACTGCAAAACGAGAGAAGGGGGCAGAGAGAGTGAGATGAAGATATATGGGACCTCTACTCTTTATGGTTTTTATAAATGACTTGGATGAGGAAGTGTGTTAGTAAGTTTGCCAATGGCACAAAGGTTGGTGGAGTTCTAGATAGTATTGAGGGCTGTTGTAGGTTACAACTGGTTACAACAGGACATTGACAGGATGCAGATCTGGGCTGAGAAGTGGCAGATGGAGTTCAACCTAGATAACTGTGAAGTGATTCATTTTGGAAGGTCGAATTTAAATGTTGAATACAGGGTTAAAGGCAGGATTCTTGGAAGTGTGGAGGAACAGAGGGACCTTGAGGTCCACGTACTTAGATCCCTCAAAGTTGCCACCCAGGTTGATAGGGTTGTTAAGATGTATGATGTGTTGGCTTTCATTAACAGGGGAATTAAGTTTAAGAGCCGCGAGGTTTTGCAGCAGCTTTATAAAATCCTGGTTTGACTATATAGACTTCAAATGGCAACACGATGGCGCAGTGGTTAGCACAGTCTCACGGCGCCGAGGTCCCAGGTTCGATCCTGGCTCTGGGTCACTGTCCATGTGGAGTTTGTACATTCTCCCCGTGTTTGCGTGGGTTCCACCCCACAACCCAAAGATGTGCTAGTTAGGTGGATTGGCCACGCGATATTTGCCCCTTAATTGGAAAAAATTATTTGGGCACTCCAAATTCAAAGAAAGAAAAACGATAAGATCATTCAAGAGAGGGATGTCAAGAGAGAGAAATGGCAAAGCAGACTGATGGAGAGAGGAGGACAGAGACAGTGTGGATAAGGAAATCATGTGGCTCATAGTCACAACTACAATTTTCTACCCTCAGTTTGAAGATCAGGTAAGCCTTATGCCTTCCCGATATGTCACAACAGCCAAACAGTCAAATGGCAAGTTCATGAGCTGCTGGGTGTGCTGAAGATGTTTTTGAAGAACTGGGGCTGGATTCTCCGTTCTTGGGACCATGTCCCCATGCTGTCGTGAAATCTGTGGTCTTTTACGCCAGGAAAACTAGCGCCAAAAGGCCACAGATTCACCGCCTTGTAGGGGGCTAGCAGATAGCTGTCATGGAGCTCATAGCTCCAGCCGCCGAAATGGCCCACCGCACGTCCGGGTCAGAGGCTGCACATACGCATGACGGCTGCCTCCAGCGGCCACACCGTGCTCCATGGCAGAGTCAGCCCGCGAACCTAGACCGCCAAAATAGTGCCCGCATCAGCCGCTCGCCCGACCTGGACCACCCACACACATAGCCCCCAGTCCCGAATGAAACCCAACCCCCCCCCCCCCGGCTCTCCAATCAGCCGTCCCCCGACTGTGGTGATCCTGGACTAAATCCGCAGCCGCCACGTGAGGTTCCCGAATAGAAGGACCATATTAGAACCACGCCATCGGGAATTTGGCCGGTGGAGGACGGAGAATAGTGGGCCGGGCCTCACGCAATGGCCTGAAGCGGTGGATACTCGGTGCAGCGTCCTCCACGAGGATGCCTCTTTTCGTGGTGGGGGGGAGGACGGGGGGAGGGGGAGAATAGCGGAACCGGTGCCGGTCCTGATTTTGTGTGGGAAACGGATTCTCTGCCTCATCGCCGAACGCGATTTCGCCATTGGGGTGCGGAGAATCTAGCCCTTGGTATTTCAAATGTCTGGACTGTAGACGTTATAGCCCAGCAGTAAAGAGTGACAAAGTTTAAGGACCAGATGGTTAACATTCCAGATCATTAAAGGATCTATATGAGATCATTGTATATGCTATAAATATTGTGAGAAATTCTCCAAAGCCCCAAACGCTAACCACAGATATCTAGCTTCAGGAACCATTGTTTTAAATTTCACAATTGTGTCTGCAACTTTGTTATTTGAGAAAGGATACAGTTAGAAACGAGGGAATTATGACTCTGTTAGCCGAACATTTGGGGCATGAAATTGCTAGAGTTGAAGAGTGTGAGCTAACAGAAAAGATTTTAAGTGTCATTTTGGACGCAATTCGCTGGGTGTTACTAAACGGCCATGTTGGTGAGATCGCGCCCCATATTTAACGTCACTTAGTGCCAGAAATGAGCCACCACGAGCGCCTTGCCATTACTGGCTGTCTCGCCATCTGATTCAACAGGCTGGCATCTTACTGTCTCACCATTAACAAGAGGGGAGCTGCTTTTAAACACTCCCTCACCATTCATTCCCAGTCAACACATAAACATGGTAGCGTGCAGACCTGCTCCTCGCTTTGGCGATGCCGATCTGGCCAGGCTTCTCAGCGCTGTGGATGGGAGATGGGGCATCCTGTTCCCCCAGGGGATTGGAGGACCAGCAGCAGGCTCACCAATACTGTCTTGGATGCAATGGCAGCGGCTGTCAGTCCGGGCAGCATGACCACTGCTGTCCAATGTTGGAATAAGACCACAACCTCCACCGAGCTGCAATGGTAAGTTTCCACCTCTCTCCTGGTGTCAACCCCACAAATCACAGGCTGACACCTCGCACCCTGAGGGGGGGAGGGGAGTAGGGAACAATAAGACCATAAGACCATAAGACATAGGAGTGGAAGTAAGGCCATTCGGCCCATCGAGTCCACTCCACCATTCAATCATGGTTGATTTCAACTCCATTTACCCGCGCTCTCCCCATAGCCCTTAATTCCTCGAGAAATCAAGAATTTATCAATTTCTGTCTTAAAGACACTCAATGTCCCGGCCTCCACCGCCCTCTGTGGCAATGAAGTGGGAGACTTCTTGGCGCCGGAGGCAAGGGTCACCAGGCTAGCTGGGTGAGCTAGTCTACAGAAGCACAGTGGTGCTGTGTGTATATGTTCAATATATGGCTTTGTGGTGTTGCTAGGTGGGGAGGGGGGTGTTACTCTGCTGACGAGGGAGGGACTTAGGCTTTGGGACAGAGAAGAGGTCGGGGGTGGGGACTGCCAAGAGGTGGGCCGATGGAGGCGCGGTGCATGGGCTGGGGGCGGACCCAGGAAAGGGGATGGCTGATCGGCAGGGAGTGAGGGGGGGGGGGGCGCGGTGCCCCCCAACCAGACTGATCACCTAGCATGTTAGGGGGCTGAATGGGCCGGTCAAGAGGGCACGTGTGTTCGTGCATCTGAGGGCTCTGAAGGCGGACGTGTTGATGTTGCAGGAGACACACCTGAGAGTGGCGGATCAAGTCAGGTTATGGAAGGGTTGGGTCAGTCAGGTCTTTAATTCAGGGCTAGACACCAAGACTAGAGGGGTGGCGATTTTAATCAATAAGCGGGTGCAATTCCAGGTGGGCAGTATAGTCTCAGACTGGGGGCAGTGGTGTTATGTCATGGTGAGTGGTAAACTGGAGGGGAGGAAGGTAGTCTTGGTTAAGGTGTACGTGCCAAACTGGGACTGGCACAATGTAGAATTCATAAAGAGGGCACTGGGGAAGATACCTGACCTGGACTCGCACAAGTTGGTGATGGGAGGGGATTTTAATACGGTTATCGACCCCGGCCTGGACCGGTCGTGTTCGAGAACAGGAAGGGTGCCAGCAATGGCAAAGGAACTGAGGGGGTTCATGGAGCAGACGGGGTGGGGAGTCGACCCATGGAGGTTTAGGCAGCCGACTGGGAGGGAGTTTTCTTTTTATTCGCATGTGCAAAAGGTTTACTCCCGGATTGATTTTTTCATTCTGAGCAGGGATTTGCTGGCGGGGGTGGTGGACATGGGGTACTCGGCATTCACTATTTTGGATCATGCCCCACACTGGGTGTGTAGCCATCTAAGATGGACATTGGGCTACAAAATGGAGAACCGCAAGGAACACAGGGAAAAACAGTCATAGTGAGGACACGCAGCTTGCAAAAGACTGTTTTGCATTTTGCACGTACAGAAACCAGTTTCCAAAGAGTTGCAGAGTTTCAGCCAAAGGTGCAAATGGGAAACAGATCTGCATATTAATGAGGTGATCCCGGCCCAGGCCCAGATACAATAGAAACATTTAAGTATCAATGGATACTTTTCCATAGACGCCCAGACAGAATGGCGCCAAAGCAACCAAAACAAAGAGCCGTAGGGACCGCCCCAAACATCGAGAAACAACCCTAGGATTGGGGAGTTTGAAAGATATCGATTGGGAAAGACCCAATCGATACCTAGCAGGTGAAAGAGACCGCCCCAAGGGGCACGGACTTCTAGGACCTATAAAGAGAAGGTCAAGCACATGACTCGGTCTGTTGCTTCCAGACTCCGGCCCAGACCTGTTCCATCGCATCCTGACTCCAGTTTCATCACCGGCCGTTGAGCATCAGCCACCGAACTGTAAGTGCCAACACAACGATCGCTACGTGATCCAGACCTTGCTAGCCCTTGACAACTTTGCCGAATCAGAAAGTTACAGACCAAGAACGGGACGAAGGCCTTGCTCCCTGACCTTGCCTGTTCCTGTCTAGATAAGTATTTAGTTGTTTAGTATTAGAAGTAAGTTAGTCTCTTTAGCGTATGCATGTGTATTTATTATATTTGTTATAATAAACACCAATCGTTTGGACTTACTAATCGGTGTATGGATTTATTACTTTGAACCTGACCTTGATATACTTGTGACGGTGTCTCAATACAGCACCTGGCGACTCCGAGCATAATTACACAAACAGAGCCATAGTAGTGTTAAGCACACGGCCTTTAAATGGAGGCGTGTTAATCACACTCCAGTAAAACGAGCAACATTTAGTGGCAACATCCTGACGGGACGCGGTTACAAGTGGCACCCCCACTTCGTCCAGGACCCAGAAATTTGATTTAGAAATCCAATTGAGAAAAAGGAAAAATCACAAGTAATCAAGGTGTTCAAACCAATAAGGATAATTCGGAAGTGTGTTTTGTGCATGCGTACTAACAGGGTTGTAAGGTTAACCTGAGAGCTTTTTGTTGCGACGGACTGTCGGGAGTTTTTAAGCGGAACATAGCGAAAGCCTTACCCGTCTTGTAAAACATTACCTCAACACCCCCTGTCCTAAATTAAGAGAGATAGAGAAAATGGCCATGCAGGCAATGGAACGCCTCATGAACCCAGAACGGTTTGTGGTCGCAGCGACCAGCAGTAGCCGAGTAGGTCAGTGTCCCGTGTGGGAGCTGGAACTCCGCAACTCCCAAGAAAGGAAAGGGATGGCCCCTTTGGAAGGAGTTCTGTATGAATGAGGAGACAGGTCCCGGAAGTATAGGACATACTTGGTGGGAGAACCTCTCTCAAATTCATAAGAAAAATCTTAGTAAATCACGCAAGCCGATGGCAATCGTGTCCTGTTTGGCACAGTTGCGAGGCACTGAGGAGGTCGTTCAGACGCTCCGAGCAGAGTTAGAAGAGAGAAATAGGATGAGAAAAGTCGATGTCAGGGACATAGAGAAGGAAAACATGGAACTAAGAGGGAAGCTGGCAGAGAAGGGTAGAGAGGTGGATGATGCCAAGAGGGCACATCAGTCATGTCTAGCCCATCTGAGCAGTTCCCAGACCCAGTATGAAAAAGCCTATCAAGACGTGCAACGTGCCGTCCTGATAAGAGAGGAATCGGAAAAGCAGGTAGAGGCATTGCAGAGGCAATGCTCTGACCTTAAGGCAGCGTTAAGTGCACTCCATGCTGCCACTACTGAGCAAAGACAAAGCACAGTGGATCATGCCAAGTGTAGGAAGCAGATTGCGGAGCTGCAATCTCTGCTTTCCGTAGAGAATGGGTTCCAAAGTACTTTTGGAACACAGCTAGATGAGGAGAATGCCCCAGACTGGCAGGAACTGAGTGAGACAGCGCAGCGCTATGTTTAAGGAACATGTGCGCCAGCAGCGCAGCAGAAAAGGAAAGCACCCCAACCCCCCACAGATCAAATAGCTACCGCACCTATGAATCCAGTCACCACCCAAAGGAAAGCGACCACAGAAGGCGCATCCGATATCACCTACACCACCCCCTTAACTGTAACTCAACTCAGGGACGCGTGTGAGAAAATCACTCCGTTTCTCCCCACCGCAGACCCCCACCAATTTTTCGCGAAAGTGAAACAACAGGCGACCATGTACGGCCTGGACAAGAGAGAGCAGGTTAAGCTCACGGTTCTGAGCTTAGACCCGTCTGTAGTAGCAGCCCTCCCCGACCCGCAGAACGTTGGCAGAGGCACCCTAGAAGAAATGAACACCGCCATTTTAGATGCAATAGGATACAATAGAGGAGACCCAGTCGAAGGACTAAATAAGTGCCGACAAAAGAGGACAGAGCATCCCACAGCATTTGCAGGAAGGCTGTGGATCCATTTCACCGCAGTTTTCGGCTAGTTAGATAGAGCTCATTTGAACCATGACAATATGGTCAAATGGACGCGCACCATAATCTCCCATGCCACAGATGCAGGACAGAGTGCTTGCAATAGCTATGACCCCTCAGAAGAGGCCCATAACGAGAAATGGGTTCTGAAAAGATTGTCCCGCGCTTGGGAACAATCGGTTCAGGGCAAAAGTAAAATAAAGACCCCAGATGAAGCTCAGGCTGCAGCGGACATTCAGGCAGTGAGAGCACACCAAAGCCCCGCATGGGTAAATGAAGGGAAGAACAGCCCTCCACAGAAGTCGCTCGAATGCTACAACTGTGACCAATTAGGACATTTTGCAAAGGAATGCAATGCACCCCAAAGATCACAGAGAGGCCAGCAGACAGGCACTCTGAACAGAAAGCGAAGCCTATCCATAGTATAGGAATAAAGTCAGGACAGACCAATGTGGACGGAACGGACTGACGGTGTTCGGGCTCCCCCACTTGGGTCTGTGACACTCTTTGGGATCAATCCGGGAGACCGGTAGTCACAGCAAAGGTTAGAGGGAAGCCCATAGAGTTACTTTGGGACACAGGAGGGTCCCGCACCACAATTAATTCCACCACCACGGCACAGGCAGACACGTGGCCGACCACCTCCACCATCACACTTAGCGGTTTTACAGGACACTCACAGCAGGGACACATTACAGCCCCCGTAGCAATCCAGCTAGGGAACATCTCTACCAAACACCCCGTCGTTTTAGTAAATCTTCCCCGTACAGCAGAACACATATTGGGAAAAGACTTCATGAATGCCCATAGCCTGTCGTTCGACCCAGTAAACCAGTGTGTCTGGCGAATGGCAAGGTCAGACAGAGCACCCGCTACTCTCACAGTAGGAGAGTACGCTAATCGGATTAGCGCAGTAGGCGACTATTCTTTCGACCTGACTACACTAAGCACGGACAAACAAGTGAGAGCAGTTTTAAATAAACACAGGACAGCATTTGCCAGTCACCGGCACGACTGCGGCAGAATGACTGGACAAGTTCAAGTTACCGGACTTGACCCCCGACCACAGAAACGGTACAGATTTCCCCTAGAAGCAGAGGGAGAAATAGGGAAAGTAATAGATAGCTTATTGGAGCAAGGTGTACTTAGAACAGTAGCCTCGACCAATAATGCTCCTATTTGGCCAGTGAGAAAGCCCGACGGATCATGGCGTCTGACCATTGATTATCGGGAGTTCAACAAAGTAACCCCAGCAGTAGCCCCCACGGTAGCAACAAGTCCCGAGACCATGCTCAAACAGGGACTCCACTCCAAATATTTCACGGTATTGGACATTAGCAATGGCTTCTGGTCAATCCCATTGGCAAAGGCGTGCCAGTACAAATTTGCCTTCACATTCAAAGGACAGCAGTATACGTGGACATGCCTCCCACAAGGATTCCACAATTCCCCCTCCATTTTCCACCGACAGCTGGCAAATGCTTTAGTAAAATTTTCCCGCCCCGAATGTCTGGTACAGTATGTGGACGACCTATTACTGCAGACAGACACAAAAGCAGAGCACATTACGCTTCTGGCCGAGCTCCTGGAACTTTTAACCTCAATTGGATGTAAAGTTAACCCCAGAAAGGCCCAGATATTGGAAAACAAAGTGATGTATTTGGGTACAGTCATCACGCACGGCAAACGCGAGATCGAATTCAAAAGGATTGATTCGATTGTCAAATTGCCCCCTCCCCAGAATGATTCAGCCCTCCGGTCGTTTTTAGGACTGGTTGGGTACTGTCGGAACCATATCGATGGCTTCGCGACAAAGGCAGCCCCACTCTCACACCTCCTTAAGAAAGGAGCCCCATGGGAATGGCTTCCGCAGCATACAGAGGCTGTGGAAGATTTAAAGAAAGCCCTTAGCGCAGCACCCACGCTACAAGTCCCAGACCAACTCTCCCCCTATGCAATAGAGGTAGTGAGCACAGATCTAACCCTCTCGGCCGTACTACTCCAGGAACGGCACGAGCAGCTACGACCCGTGGCTTATGCCTCAAGACTTTTAGACCCAGTAGAACAAGGATTCTCAGCCTGCGAGAGGCACCTCCTAGCAGTTTTCTGGGCAGTTCAATACTTTTCCTACATTACCGGACTCAACCCCATCACCATTTTGACCGAGCACACCCCCACACAGTTACTATTAGACGGTCGACTGAAGGACGGTTCAGTTAGCCAGATTAGGGCAGCTAGGTGGACGTTACTTTTACAAGGACGGGACATTACGGTTAAACGGACCCGGACACACACATTTTTAGCCGACAACCTCCAATATCCAGGACAGCCCCATGAATGCGAAATTGTAGCACTCCTACACAACACAGGACCCTTCATAGCGAAGACACCCCCCAGGAAGATAGGGAACCCAAGACAAAGCCCCCAACACACAGACACGTGTGGCCCACTGAAAATATACGTGGACGGTTCATCCACAGTTTTAGATGGTGAGCGTATCACTGGATGCGGCATCTATGTCGAGGACGCGCAGGGTCGCACTTTAGAGGAGATTGCATTAAAATTGCCAGGTCACTTAGGCGCGCAGGCAGCAGAGCTCGCGGCCATAGCTTACATAGTGGACCACCCCGATTCCTTCCCCAGCCCGGCAGACATATATTCGGACAGTCTATATGTCTGCAACAGTTTAACGGATTTTCTACCCCTGTGGAGGACACGAGGTTTTGTCTCCGCAGACGGGAAACCCCTTCCATCAGCCCCTTTATTCCGCCACATCCTAGACAAAGCGAAGGATAGGACCTTTGGCATTATCAAAGTTAGAAGTCACCATAGGTCATCCCCCCTGGAAATGTAAAAGCCGACGCACTGGCTAAAGCAGGTTCCAGGCGAGGACTCTTTTGGACACCCCCAGCTAGTGCACCAGCTAGCGCCCCTGTGAGTGCAGTTCAAGTCTCACAGACGGACATTAAAGATTTAGCCGAGGCACAGAAGCAGGACGGAGATCTCAGGGAAATTTTTTAAAGGAAATTTTGTGCCACAGTACGATAAGTTCCGACACGCTCTGACCACACATGAGGCTGTGATCATCAAGGACCAGCTTTATGTGGTCCCGCAACAGGATAGAAATCAAATGATTGCCTTGTTCCATGACGGTCATGGACATCAAGGGATCGACCCGACCACGAGGCACCTCAGGCAACTCTGTTGGTGGCCTAATTTAAGGACCGATGTTACCCATTACATCGAGAATTGCCTTATTTGCACCCAGAATAACCCGGAGAGGTATTCCAAAAAGGTACAGCTTCGGCATACTCGACCAGGTAATGGCCCCTGGACAAACCTCCAGATCGACTTTATAGGACCATTGCCCCCTTGTAGGAATGGCTATAAATACGTGCTGGTTGTGGTTGATACGTTTACCAAATGGGTAGAGGCATTCCCCTCAAGAACCAATACAGCTAAGACAGCTGTGAAGATCCTGACCCACCACATCTTCACGAGATGGGGTCTACCCAGAAGTATAGATTCAGACCAGGGATCTCACTTCACAGGACGTGTCATGAAGAACGTCCTGACCATATTCGACATTAAACAACATTTTCACATTGCGTATCACCCACAGTCAAGCGGGATTGTAGAGCGCATGAATCGGACCCTAAAATCGACCCTCAGAAAAATGGTTCAGGAGAACAATTCTACATGGGATTCGGTACTCCCATTTGCACTAATGTTTATCCGCAACACGGTTTCAACATCCACAGGTTTCACCCCACACACACTCATGACCGGACGCCCTATGAAAGGTACAGAATTCCTTTTAGGACTGGACATGACTAGCCCCGAAGTGACGGCCCTCACGCATGAGAAAGCTGTTAAAGACCTAGTTGAGACTGTGAGGTCTGCACAGATCGCAGCCGCAGTTCAACTGGGAAAACGACGAAAACAGAGCACAGCTTGTTTTAACAAAAATGTACACCCCACAGAATTTCAGGTTGGGCAACAGGTAATGCTATCTGTGTATAACCCCAGCAGTTTTTTGGCACCAAAATATTCCGGCCCGTACTCAATTTCGGACAAAATTAGCCCCTCAGTTTACAGGATAAAATACCCCAATGGAAAGACTGCGTGGTTTCATATCAACCAGCTAAAGGCATATGGAACACAGTCTAACCACGCATACCATGTCTTACTGGACGCAGCAGAACATCTCGCCCCGCCCACTAGATACACGTTTCCACCATCCCCCTCACAGACCAGTTCCTCATCGGACTCGCCCATGACTCCGCCCACTGACCACAACAGACCACGCCCCGGAACGCCCACAAGCTGCCACAGCAGAGACAGCGAAACTGACACTGACTTTCAGGACAGCCACAGCACACAACCCTACAGCCCCCACTGTAGCAACTACGACCTCGACTCCAGTGACCCCATGGAGGTCACCTACGTTAAATACCCAGACCCACCACCCGACCCCGACGACCCCGATAATGCCCCTTCAAGTTTAGACCCCACACTTTGGCACAGGGACAATTCATGCAGACTTATCCGTAATGATGAAAGTGACCCCCGGTTACATAACTCTAAGATTGCATGCCTGATCCACACAAGGGTGTGGGATCCGGGAGAGCAGGACGAGACAGTGTCTGACTCCCGATACGGCAACCCCTTTGTGACCCTGTTCACAGAGGCAGAGGAAAAGTGAGGTGTCCAGATGATGTAAAATAGGAACCGCTTGAGGGAAGCGATATCCTTTCTGATGGAACCTGCACGTATGTTTTGTTTGTAAGTTTGCGCTTGTTTGTGTTTTAATGTTAATGGTTCAGTTGGATGTTGGCCATCTTCTTTTCAGCTGAAAAGCTTGTGACCGCCTCGCACGCACTTTAGTTTGTCCACAGAAACTTCTGAGAACTTCTGTTAGGTATCCTCTGGTGAACCGACACGGTTCACGACTTATTCCCTGTTTTCAGATGTTGGAGCATCTTGGCTCCTCCCTTGTTTTTTGGTGCCCCTCTATTCGGTGAATAGAGGCTGCAATCCCACGGTTAACACATTCTTGCCCGTTCATTCCAGGTTACTCAGGCAGTGGAGAAACGGCACTGAGGACCCGCCCTGTCTGAGAACCCCCTTTGGTCAGCCAAGCTCGGGTATGGCACAGCACGCCTTACCCGGGGATTCCATCCAAATCTTACCCGTAGCGGCCCATACGCGACTCATTCGACTTTTTCGTTTCAAAATTTGCTTTCATTTTAGTTAGGTAGCCCTTAGGCCGCCATCCCACATGCTATTTACATCCAGGAACATTCGGATGGTAAATTGGCAAAGCCTGCGAGAAGGCTCGCAGGAGGAAAGTTGTTAGGTGTATTTCTGCTCCTAAATTCGCTTTTGAAAAAAAAAATGAGGGGAGTCACAGGGAGTGACTTGGCCAGTCATTTAAGGGTCAATTGGAATGAGAGGACAGATACACTAACAGTACGGATATTAAACTGTGTATTGACAGATACTGTGCTTGATCCCATAGCTTTTGAAAAGTCGAAGGAGGGTTCACGGCAAGGATCGGCCATACAGAAGGAAGAGGCCAAAGAGAACGAAGAGAAGACCATGATGGAAGCCTACCTATTAGTTTTAAACGTTGTTGTATTTGTACATGTTTCCCCCACAACCCCCGCCGTTAATGTTTCCCTCACACCAACTTCCCCTTGCTCAGCACTGATCAGCGAAGTTCAGACCTGGTGCACAAAATTCATGACATGGTACTCAATGTCGTATGTGATTGAATCACTGTTGGTGATTGCAATTCTCTGCATCATAGTACAGACCCTCAGGTTGAGGAAATGGAAAAGGAGAGCCTCCCGTTCCTGCCCCTCAACCATTTACGGAGTTCAATCCCCTATTTTCGGTTTTCACCAATCCCCCCAACCCCTTGATGCCTAGGAAATGAATAAAGCAATATGTGAATAAAGAAGATACTAATGTATTATATGGTTCTGAACTCGACTGCCGAGTCAGAAAGTGACATGTAATGTGGTGTGAATGGATAAGGTTTTTAGACTGTAATAAAATGTTTAAAATGAGATAAGGATAGGAATTGTGATAGGAAGAGGTTCCCGAATATTGGTAATGCATGTCCCCTTTGACATAGCGCCAAGTAGAGAATGTTAGTTAAAATTTTCTTGCCATAGTTAAAGACAGAGTAGACGCCCAGGAACTTGCTAAGGTCAGGGAACCCAAAGAGGGCACCCAAAAGCACTCGAAGAAACATGCATAGGTGATCCTTCACAATTTCTCGTGAGGATCACAAGGAGGGAATGTAGCCATCTAAGATGGACACTGGGCTACAAAATGGAGAACCACAAGGAACACAGGGAAAAACAGTCATAGTGAGGACACACAGCTTGCATTTGCATTTGCATTGTTTTGCATTTTGCACGTACAGAAACCAGTTTCCAAAGAGTTGCAGAGTTTCAGCCAAAGGTGCAAATGGGAAACAGATCTGCATATTAATGAGGTGATCCCGGCCCAGGCCCAGATACAATAGAAACATTTAAGTATCAATGGATACTTTTCCATAGACGCCCAGACAGAATGGCGCCAAAGCAACCAAAACAAAGAGCCGTAGGGACCGCCCCAAACATCGAGAAACAACCCTAGGATTGGGGAGTTTGAAAGATATCGATTGGGAAAGACCCAATCGATACCTAGCAGGTGAAAGAGACCGCCCCAAGGGGCACGGACTTCTAGGACCTATAAAGAGAAGGTCAAGCACATGACTCGGTCTGTTACTTCCAGACTCCGGCACAGACCTGTTCCATCGAATCCTGACTCCAGTTTCATCACCGGCCGTTGAGCATCAGCCACCGAACTGTAGGTGCCAACACAACGATCGCTACATGATCCAGACCTTGCTAGCCCTTGACAACTTTGCCGAATCAGAAAGTTACAGATCAAGAACGGGACGAAGGCCTTGCTCCGTGACCTTGCCTGTTCCTGTCTAGATAAGTATTTAGTTGTTTAGTATTAGAAGTAAGTTAGTCTCTTTAGCGTATGCATGTGTATTTATTATATTTGTTATAATAAACACCAATTGTTTGGACTTACTAATCGGTGTATGGATTTATTACTTTGAACCTGACCTTGATATACTTGTGACGGTGTCTCAATACGGCACCTGGCGACTCCGAGCATAATTACACATACAGAGCCATAGTAGTGTTAAGCACACGGCCTTTAAACGGAGGCGTGTTAATCACACTCCAGTAAAACGAGCAACAGGTGGCAGGTTAGTGAGGAGAGCTTCCAGCGCCCGCAATGGAGACTGGATGTGGGCTTGTTGGCGGATGAGGCGGTGTGCGAGAGGGTGAGGAAGTGCATGCAGGACTACCTGCAGGTCAATGACACGGGGGAAGTCTCAGCAATGGTGGTCTGGGAGGTGCTGAAGGCAGTGGTGAGAGGGGAGCGGATTTCGATACGGGCTCATAGGGATCGGACGGATAGGGCAGAGTGAGACCGACTGGTAAGGAAATCCTACAGATAGATAGGAGGTATGCGTCAACCCCGGGGGTGGGGGGTTGGAGCTGTTAAGGGAACGTCGGAGGCTACAGGCTGAGTTCGGGGTTGTGTCCACAAGCAAGGCAGTGGAGCAGCTCAGAAAGGCGAGGGGGGAATTTTATGAACATGGGGAGAAGGCCAGCAGAATGTTGGCACAGCAGCTTAGGAAGAGGGAGGTGGCCAGGGAAATAGAAAAGGTGGTCGATGGGGATGGGAATCTGGGGCTGGATTTCTGACCCCCCGCCGGGTCGGAGAATCGCTGGGGGGTGGCGTGAATCCCGCCCCCGCCGTCTCCCGAAGTCTCCGGCACAGAGATTCGCCGGGGGCGGGTATCGCGGCGCACCTGTCAGCGGGCCCCCCCTCGGCGATTCTCCGGCCCACAATGGGCCAATGTCCCGTTGTTGTAATGCCGGTCCCACCGGCGTGAATCAAAACACCTCCTTTACCGGCGGGACTGGTGGCGCGGCCGGGCTCCGGGGTCTTTGGGCGGGGGTGCGCGGAGCGATCTGGCCCCAGGGGGTGCCCCCACGGTGGCCTGGCCCGCGATCAGGGCCCACCAATCGGCGAGCGGGCCTGTGCCGTGGGGGCACTCTTTTCCTTTTGCGTTGGCCAGAACCTTGACGATGGCCGACGCAGAAGTGGCCCCCTCCCCTGCGCATGCGCGAGGATGATGTCAGCAGCCGTTGACGCTCCGGCGCATGCGTGGACTTCTGCCGGCCGGCGAAGTCCCTTCGGCCCGGCTGGCGCGGCGCCAAAGGCCTTTCCCGCCGGCCGGCGGGGCGCCAACCACTCCGGAGAAATCCACACCTTTGGGGCGGCCCGCGCCGGAGTGGTTCATGCCACTCCATCCCGCCGGGACCCCCCGTCCTGCTGGGTAGGGGAGAATCCAGCCCCTGGTAGGGGACTCGACTGGGCTAAACAGGGCGTTCAGGGACTTTTACAGCAGACTCTTTCGCTCGGAACCCCCACGGGGCCCGAGGGGATTAGGCGTTTTTTGGACGGACTGACCTTCCCAAGGGTGGGCGGGAAGCTGGTGGATGGGCTGGGAGCCCCGATCAGTACCGAAGAAATAGCTGAGGACTTGAAGGCAATGCAGTCGGGTAAGGCCCCGGTGCCGGACGGGTATCCGGTGGAATTCTACAAGAAATTCTCGTGGATATTAGGGTCGTTGTTGATCAAGGTTTTCAATGAGGCGAGGGATATAGGGGTGCTGCCCCCGGCGATGTCACAGGCCACTATTTTGTTAATTTTGAAGTGGGACTAGGTGGGTCATATAGGCCGATCTCCCTGCTTAATGTGGATGCCACGTTGCTGGCCAAAGTTTTGGACTCCAGGATTGAAGATTGTGTGCCGGATGTGATTATGGAGGATCAAACCGAGTTTGTCAAGGGCAGGCAGCTGGTGGCCAAAATAAGAAGGCTGCTCAACGTGATTATGATGTCCCCGGAGAGTAGGGAGGTTGAGGCAGTTGTGGCAATGGATGCGGAAAAGGCGTTCGGCCGGATGGAGTGGGATTATTTATGGGAGATGCTGGGACGATTTGGGTTCGGTGGGGGCTTTATCGACTGGGTTAAGCTGTTGTACCAGGCCAGTGTAAGGATGAATAGGAAGACCTCGGACTATTTTAGACTGCATCGGGGGACAAGACAGGGATGCCCCCTCTCCCCATTGTTATTTGCGTTAGCTACAGAGCCACTGGCAATTGCTCTGAGAGCTTCAATGGGCTGGAAGGGGCTGGTTCGGGGGTGGGGTGGAACATAGGGTCTCGCTGTACACGGACAACCTGCTCTTATATGTAGCAGATCCAGGGGCAGGGATGGGTGAGATCATGGCGACTTTGGGGGAATTTGGCCGGTTTTCGGGATATAAACTGAACATGACAAAGAGCGAGATGTTTATGGTCCAGGCAAGAGGTCGGGAGGGTTGGCTGGGGGAGCTACCGTTTAGGTTAGTGGGGGACAGTTTTATGTACTAGTGATACAAGTGGCGTGCGACTGGTGCCAGTTAAACAAGCTGAACTTGTCCCGGTTGGTCGATAGATGAAGGGCAAGTGTTGGAGATGGGATTCGCTACCGCTGTCGCTGGCTGGGTGGGTGCAGACGGTTAAGATGATGGCCCGACCGAGATTTTTATTTGTATTCCAGTGCCTCCCAATTTTCATCCCGCGGTCCTTTTTTAAGAGGATTAATAAAATAATTTTGGGCTTTGTCTGGGTGGGTAAGTCCCCGCAGGTGAAGAAGGAGGAATCGGGGGGAGGGGGTAGGCTTGCCCTGCCAAATTTCAGTAATTACTACTGAGCGGCCAATATTGCTATGATAAGGAAGTGGGTGGTGGGGGCGGGGTCGGTTTGGGAGCGGATGGAGGCAGCTTCATGTAGGCGCACCAGCTTGTTGGCGTTGATAACGGCACCTCTGCCGTTCCTGCCGGCGAGATATTCCACCAGTTCCGTGGCGGCCTTGAAGATCTGGGGTCAGTGGAGGAGGTACATTGGAGCAGTGGAAGAATCGGTTTGGTCCCCAATATGTGACAACCACCGTTTTTTCCCAGGGAACTTGGATGGAGGGTTTTGAATATGGCGAAGGGCGGGAATTGAGAGGATGGGGACCTGTTCCTGGAAGGGAGCTTTCCGAGCTTGAGGGCGCTGGAGGAGAATTTTGGGTTGGCAAGGGGGAACGACTTCAGATATTTACAGGTGCGGGACTTTCTGCACAGGCAGGTATCATCCTTTCCACTCCTGCCACTAAGGGGGATCCAATATAGGGTAGTGTCTAGAGGATGGGTGGGGGAGGGGAGTGTCTCAGACATCTACAAAGAACTAATGGGACGTAGGAGACGCAGACTGAGGAGCTGAAGTGTAAGTAGGAGGAGGAGCTTGGGGGAGAGATGGAGGACGGCTTATGGGCGGACGCGTTGAGCAGAGTCAATGCAACCCTGCTACATGCGCAAGGCACAGCTTAATCCAATTCAAGGTGGTCCACCGGACCCATATGACAGTGTCCCGGATGAGTAGATTCTTTGGGGTGGAGGACCGGTGTGTAAAATGTGCCGGAGGACCAGCGAACCATGTCCACATGTTCTGGGCATGTCCAAAACTTCGGGGATATTGGCAGGGGTTTGCGGAGGTCATGTCCAGAGTATTGAAGACAAGGGTGGCAATGAGTCTGTGCGGAGTCTGCACGTTATTGCTGTGTCTGCGTGGTTTCCCCCCGGTGCTCAGGTTTCTCCCACTAATCCCGAAAGGTGTGAGTTGGACATTCTGAATTCTCCCTCAGTGCAACTGAACAGGCGCTGGAGTGTGGCGACGAGGAGATTTTCACTGTAACTTCATTGCAGTGTTAATGTAAACCTATTCGTGACACTAATAAAATTTATTATTATTATAAATACACTCATGTCCTCACTCTCACTCACCCTCACCCACTCTCTCCCACGCAGCTACAAACTCACTCGCCCTCTCACCCATATTCTCACCCACTCACCCTTCTCTTGGGCTCCCCAGCTCTGGCTTCGCTCATGTTCCACCCCCCCCCCCCCCCAGCTCCAACTCAAGCCCTAGCACTTCTGTGGTCCCATGGGCCATGGCTCTTCTCGAGAACCCCAGCCTCGGATCTTCTTGCAACCATCCCCCGACCCCCCGGGTCCCTGCTTTCCTTGGGTCCCACTGACCCTGACCCTCTTCCCAGCTCTTCTCAGGCTTCCACAGCTGTGGTTCACCTTGCCCCCCCCCCCTCCCGCCCCCACTATGGACTTGGTTCTTCTCGGATCCCTCCCCACCCCCAGCCTGGGCACATCTCATCCTGTTCCTCCAGCCTTGGCTCTCATCACCATCCTACACCCCCCCTCCCCCCCCCAGCCTTAGCTCTTCTTACCTTCCCCCAAGTCATGGTTCTTCTCAGGCCATGGCTGCCCTCTCCTTTGTCAGCCCCCCATGACCCCAGTTCTCCTCAGACTTTATCGACCACAAATTACCTGGGGGAGTCCAGCGGAAACCTGGGTTCCCGCAGTACCTGACCTCAGACAAACTGGTGACAATGGGGAAGAGAACACAAAGTGTTTTGAATCAGGTGTTAGAGGTGCAAAGGAGGTGATGATTCTAAAAGCTAGACCCACAAAATGAAGGTAATTAACTTCGGAGGACGTTATATCAGATAAAGGAAGATCAAAAGGGAAAACTGTATATCGGGAAATGATTAAATCTATGCAAGAGTAGCTGTTTAGCACCTCAGCCACAAGAGGAAGAGCTGTTTAACTCCTAGCAAACAGTCTCTATGAAGAAAGCCCGTCTTGAGGAGCCAGTTGTTGGTTTTACCTCAGAAACAAACCCGAAAGAGATATAACTGCCTGGTATGGTAACTGTTACTGGATTTAAAATTAGTTTTTGAAATCTGTAAAATGTTGTGGAACGTTTGGGGAGAATTATCCCCGAAGTTAGTATAATAAAGACTGCTTGGAACTGGGAAAAGGTAGTGATACTGTGTCTAGCCATTTGCTAAATTATGTGTACTTCTACTCGAATTCATTGTTGTTTATTTTATTGTTTAATAAATGTTTATCTCTTTTAAAAACATCTGGGATATCATTCTTTGGATTTCAATCCTTTCCTCACATTTCAAATGGCAAAATACAATTGAGGACAGTTACAGCAAGTTTCCTTTCCAGGATTTGAAACAACACAATGTTTACCATCAGCCGTGTTCTCAATACAATCACATCTGAAATAAAGAATAAACCATTCAGGATTTAATTGCTGGAACATTAAAAAGTAATCACCTCAGATATCACAATATCCGAGAGTTGCTGTTCCAGACATGAGCTGAGCAACCTATTTTTGGAATGTATGACTGACATGGGACGTGTAATACAACCTGTAGTGCAGCTGCTCAAACATGGGATTTGGCAGAGATCACACTCGCTTCCCGAGCTCCCAGTTGGTCCCGCTACCTCTCTCCATCTCATTTAAGATTTGGAGTCTGCTTTGTTGAATCAGACTTGTGGCAAGCAGACAGATAAATTCCCACAGCAGTGTTCCGGGAAAAGCATGACGATGATTATAAAAATTACCTCAACTAGAACCAAACCTTTGGATCATTTCAGCTGGGCTGGTCAGCCAGCCACAATCAGTGAACCTTTGTTTTCTTTACTTGACCAAAGTAATTTCCTTCACTCTGTAACTTGTATTTTTTTCCATGTTTGATTCGTGTCTCTGTGTTTGTGCGCATTTTGCGCAAGTCATTTTCAATATTTGTGGCATAACACAACTAAACCGTTACTCATTTAACTCAAGAAGCCCTGCCTGGTTAATTCTTTATTGGGCGACACGGTAGCACAGTGGTTTGCACTATTGCTTCACAGCTCCAGGGTCCAAGTTTCGATTCCCGGCTTGGCTCACTGTCTGTGTGGAGTCTGCACGTTCTCGCCACGTGTCTGCGTGGGTTTCCTCCGGGTGCTCCGGATTCCTCCCACAAGCCCCGAAAGACGTACTGTTAGGTGAATTAGGCATTCTGAATTCTCCCTCTGTGTACCCGAACAGACGGTGGAATGTGGAGACTAGGGGCTTTTTACAGTAACTTCATTGCAGTGTTAATGTAAACCTACTTGTGACACCAATAAAGATTATTATTATTAGTGTTACAGTACCCGAACCAGACCCCAATTTAGATTAGGAAACCGGGCGAGGTGCCAACAATGTTTCAATTTGTAAACTGTTGAGGAAAGGATACTTCGCTCCAGGAATGGTTCCTCTGGCAACTGAGGATAATTTATATGAAAAGAAACTTTATTATTAACACAATATTTATCCCCATTGACACCCAAGGAAACAAACAACTTTTCAATTAACAGTTAAACAGTTCTTACAAAAAGATAAAGAGAGGTCTGTGAGCTTACTTTCCTATCTACATCTAAAATATCAATTAAGCAAAATCCACACACACAGGTCAAATGTCCCTTATTAAAACAGTTAACATTCAATGGCTTACAGAATTATTCACAAAGTTCTTGGGAGAGAAGCTTTCAGAAGTTGGTCTGAGAAACACACCGTTTTTCAAAAACCAGCGCAGAACTCTAAAAATCAAACTTTCGAAACAACAGACGCAGGACGTGGCTGAAAACAAAACTCAAAACAAACCCAGCCCCGCCCATGAGTGACATCACATCCTGCTTAGCTGTTAATTCCTTAATCACAGCCTCAGCAGACATAAAATGTGGATGCCTTAAACTAAGTTCTTTTGTAATATTACTGCACCAAATGTATAACACAATAGATATAAAAATATTCTACACACTAAGTTGGCAAATACATCGGGCGGGATTCTCCATTGGCTAACACCGGAAACGCGATTGGACGGAGAATCGGTTTTGATGTCGAAACCATGGTGGCCGCCGGATTCATGCCAAATCGCAATTCTCCGGTATCTCAACAGCAGCATCAAAATGTTCCACTCCGCACGTACAGTAAACGCCTTTGGCATATCATTAGTGGGGCTGACCCGGTATTCGTCGGAACCTCCTCGATTCTCCTCCTCCAGCGGGGAATATTCCTGACAGCGAAGTTCCCTTGTGATTTCAAAAATCCTGAAAGAGGTGCCGTGGCTGCTGAGGGCGAGGGGGGTACAGAAAGTGCCCAACATCGCCATAGTGTGCTGACAGTTGTGCTGCTGGCAAGGGGTAGTCTGCTATCTGCGGGGGGGGGTTGACCAGGAGGTGGGTTGTGGGGTCAGGGTGGACGGGCACGGAACACCATTGCTGAAGCCTGCGAAGCAGCCATGCAGCTGCGCATGCCCACTGTAAATGTAGTGCCACCGGTCGTATGGGTGCCTTCTCGTCCCAGCCGACCCATCAATGTGCTGGCTGGGATGGTGTGTGTGGGGAGTGAAGTGTGTATATGCGGCTGCAGCTTGTCAGCCTCCTGATTGTCAATCGCAAATTTGGCACTATTTCCCATTGGAATCAATTGTGTTCCACGTGACAGTGGCTCTAGCCCCTCAATGGTCGCTGAATCGGTCCGGGCGCAGTGACAGTTCTGGTGTTGTAGAACTCTGCGAAACCTCCCCTGGCATCAACAATCAGGGATGGAGAATTCCGCTGATCCTTTTAAAAATATTCCAAACCTCTGTTACAATCAAATGAGGAGTGGAAAAAGAGGGGAACTATTCCAGCCCTCCTCACCAGGTCCTGATAATGTCATTCAATGTCAAGGGGAGATAGTTAGATTTGTTCATGTTGGAGATGGTCATTGTGTGGCGCAAATGGTACTTGCCACTTAACAGCCCAAAGCTTGAAAGTTGTCTTGGTCTTGCTGCACGAGGACATGGACTGCTTCAATGTTTTTGCAGCCGCGAATGGCACTGACCATTGAGAAACCATCAGCAAATATCCCCACTTCTGACCTGATGATAGAGAGAGTCATTGAAGAATGGATGCACCTGGGACACACCCCTTAGGAACTCTGGCAGTAAAGCCCTAAGACTGGGATGATTAACCTCCAAATTCCACAACCATCTTCCTTAGTGGTAAACACAACAGCAACCAATGGCTAGGCCAGCATTTGTATTGCCCATCACTCATTGCTCTTGAGATGATAGAACATAGAACAGTACAGCACAGAACAGGCCCTTCGGCCCTCGATGTTGTGCCGAGCCATGATCACCCTACTCAAACCCACGTATCCACCCTATACCCATAACCCAACAACCCCCCCCCGCTCCCCTTAACCTTACTTTTTTTTTTCTGATGATGATCACTTGCCTTCTTGAACCACTGCTGTCCATATGGTGTAGGTATATCCATCGTGCTGTTATAAAGGGAGTTCCAGGATTTTGACCCAGCAAACGTGAAGGAATGGTGATTTTTTTTCCAAATCAGGGATGGTGTGTGGCTTGGAGGGGAACTTACAGGTGGTGGTTGTCATGATATGCAGACACGCAACTAATGGGTCATCAGAACAGGACACAACCAATGGGTAATCAGGACACCCAGAGGTGGCATTACCACAAGGGGGCACTACATGACCACTATAAAAAGGACAAGGCTCACAAGCTCTGCCTCTTCCACCAGCAGAAACCTAGAGAGCAAGACAGGGTTGATTAACAGCAACATCACACCCTGGCACGTGGTCGAGAGCAAGCCTGTATAGTTAGCAGAGTAGACTGAGTTTCTTGAGTCAAATTAGCAGAGTGTCAAACTCATTTAGGAGCATTGTTAATCGTTCAATAAATACGTTGAACTTATCTCAAAGTCTGGAGCATCTTTCAGCAAAGTCTACATCAAGTAGCAGCTTATACACAACATGGTACAGGAGTGCCTGCTCAATCTCCCTAGTTCAACTCAGTAAGGTCAGAGATAACCAGCTACCGAATCCAGGCACGCTGGACAAGATTCAGGCTCCTCATCAACTTAGGACCACCAGTAATCTTAGAGCTAACTGCCATTCGTTGAAACAAAAATTCGAACTATACGTGGAAGCATCCGACCTAAATGGCGCGACCGATGCTCGGAAGATAGCTCTTCTACTGACCACTGCGGGTGACCATGCGATAGAGATCTTCAACTTGTTTCAATACACAGAAGGGCAGGACAAAACAAAATACCAAACCATCCTGGAAAAACTCGACAACCACATCTTTAAGCAGAGGATGCAAGATAAAGATGAATCCTTCAATAGTTATCTAACTAACCTTAGACTGCTAGCGAAATCCTGCAACTTCGGTGACATAACTGACTCCATGATCAGAGACCAAATCGTTTTTGGAGTCCACTCTGATCCTCTGCGAGAGCGAATGAGCATTCAAAAAATCGCAATTCACAATACAAAAATGCTGAGAGTGAAAAATGAGCCTCCCATGAGGTGGGGATTGTTCAGGCCATCTCCCGGATGCAGCGCCTCCACATCTCCGATGGCAGCCATTTTGCGCGCTCCTCCAGGGGCCCGGCTCGTGCGCAATACGACCGGGAATACAAAGCGGGCGAGAACCGCACTGTGCATGCGCAATGACGCACTGAGCGACGTCACAATGTGTGTAAACTATGGCACCGCCCACTTTAGAGAAAAATGCCCTGCAAGAGGCAAGCGCTGTTTACACTGTGGGAAACGTAACCACTATGCAGCCCTGTGCAGATCTGCACCACAAGTCAGGAGTCAGTGACCACAATTCAGGCAGGGTCGCATCAGAAGTGTGCAACACCGAACGCATGACTCTGATCAAGGTAGTGCTCCAGATCCAGATGATGACTACCTGGATAACACACACCGAGTAGGCATCATCACGAAGTGCGAATACACCACACCCGGCATATCGCAAGTCTGGTCAATCATTGCCGTGGATTCCGAGGACGAATGGAACGCAGTGATGGATGTCACCCAATGCCCCATCCAGTTCAAACTGGACACAGGTGCCTCCGCCAACCTGATCTTGTAGTTGGACTTCACAAGAATCAAGAACGCTCCCAAAATCCATCCAGCTGCCTGTAAACTCCAGGACTACAATGGCAACGCAATTAAGGCACTGGGGTCCTGCCATCTGACAGTGTTCAACTGATACATAGAGACAAGCCTACGCTTCGAGATTGTTCAACCAGACAGGGCGTCCCTGCTAGGTGCACACACCTGCAAACAACTGAACCTCATTCAAAGGGTCTACACCATGACGCCGTCTCATTCGGATCTTCAGGCCAGCATCGTCAACACCCTGACCCAGTACCCAGATGTCACAAGGGTGACAGGTCACAAGGGTGACAAGGGTCACGAGGGCAGCACGGTAGCATTGCGGATAGCACAATCGCTTCACAGCTCCAGGGTCCCCGGTTCGATCCCGGCTTGGGTCACTGTCTGTGCAGAGTCTGCACATCCTCACCGTGTGCGTGGGTTTCCTCCGGGTGCTCCGGTTTCCTCCCACAGTCCAAAGATGTGCAGGTTAGGTAGATTGGCCATGATAAATTGCCCTTAGTGTCCAAAATTGCCCTAGTGTTGGGTGGGGTTACTGGGTTATGGGGATAGGGTGGAGGTGTTGACCTTGGGTAGGGTTCTCTTTCCAAGAGCTGGTGCAGACTCGATGGGCCGAATGGCCTCCTTCTGCACTGTAAATTCTATGTAATCTATGTCTTCAGCGGGATGAGCATACTACCGTATGAGTACAAGATTCTACTGCATGCTAACGCCAAACCAGTGGTCCACGCACCATGAAGAGTCCCTGCTCCACTGAGGGAGTGACTGAAAGCGGAGCTCACAAGCCTACAAAAGAAAGGCATCATCTCTGAAGTTACTGAACCAACCGACTGGGTCAGCTCGATGGTGTGCGTAAAAAAGCCTTTGGGGAACCTTCTGCATCGACCCCAAGGATCTAAACAAAAACATTATGCGGGAACATTACCTATTCCCAAAAAGGGAAGAAATCACGAGTGAGATGGCACATGCACGCTTCTTCACAAAACTGGACGCATCCGAAGGATTTTGGCAAATTCAACTTGAAGAACCCATAGAAGGCTCTGCACCTTCAACACGCCTACTGGCAGATTCTGCGACAACCGAATGCCATTTGGCATCATCTTGGCATCAGAGATATTTTATCGCATCATGGAACAGATGGTGGAAGGAATAGAAGGTGGTCGTGTCTACGTTGACGATATCATAATCTGGTCTTCAACTCCGGAGGGACATGTGTCGTGACTAAAGAGGTTATTCCGACGCATACATGAACATGGCCGCAAACTAAACAAAGCCAAGTACTGTTTTGGGACATCCACGCTGAAGTTTCTGGGTGATCAGATATCGAAACACGGTGTGCGCCCGGCCACGGACAAAATAAAAGCCATCGAGGCAATGAAAGTCCCCGAGGACAAGAAAGCAGTACTGCACTTCCTTGGAGTGGTAAACTTCCTAGGTAAATTCATCCCGAATTTGGCCACACACACAACAGCCCTCAGAAAACTGATCAAGAAATCAACTGCCTTCGAGTGGAAGACGGAACACCAGACAGAGTGGTTGGAGCTGAAGGCCAAGCTCACCACTGCACCCGTCCTTGCATTCTTTGACCCACATGGGAAACTAAGATATCGACCGATGCGAGTCAGGATGGCATTGGGCGGTGCTGCTACAAAAAAAGTACACATCATCATGGGTCCCAGTAGCATACGCGTCACGGGCAATGACACCAACTGAGCCCAGGTACGCGCAGATTGAAAAGGAGTGTTTAGGTCTTCTCACCGGCATCCTCAAATTCCATGACTACGTCTACGGCCTGCCGACGTTTACCCTTGAGACGGATCACAGACCTCTGGTCCACATCATCCAAAAGGACCTGAAAGACATGACGCCCCGATTGCAGAGGATTCTGCTCAAACTCCGGAGGTACGATTTCAATCTGGTGTATTCGGCTGGCAAGGAGCTCATCATTGCCGATGCATTGTCCCGCTCCGTCACCTCACCGAGTGAGCCACTGGAGATCATCCAGCACATTGAATCGCAGGTACAAATGTGCGCAAGCACCCTTGCTGCAACAGACGAAAAGCTAATTCTCATCAGAGAAGAGATGGCCAAAGACTCCCTGTTGCAGCGAGTCATCCATAACCTTAACAATGGATGGCCTAAAGGGCAATGCCCTCAATTCTACAACGTCAAGGATGACCTAACGCTGATCAACGGCAGCCTGCTGAAGATGGACAGAATAGTGATCCCGCTGCGTCTCCAGCACATGGTGCTGCGGCAGATTCAGGAGGGAAACCTGGGCATAGAAAAGTGCAGATGCAGGGCCCGGCAAGCTGTCTACTGGCCCGGCATCAACCAGGACATCACAGATATGGTCCTGGACTGCAAAATCTGTCAGAGGTTCCAACCAGCACAGGGCAAGGAGACATTCCAACAGCACAACCTGGAAACCTCGCCATGGTCCAAGGTCGGCATTGACCTATTCCACGCGAATGGTCGCGTCTACATCCTACTCATTGATTACTTTTCGAACTATCCGGAGGTGCTGAAGCTGTCCGATGTCCGACCCCACCTCAAGGACCTTCATCAAAGCATGCAAAGAGACATTCTCACGGCATGGTATCCTGAATACCGTCATGAGCAACAATGGCCCATGTTTCCACAGTCGAGAATAGTCCATGTTTCCTGAGAGCTACAACTTCAGACACGTCACCTCCAGTTCGCACTACCCACAGTCCAACAGCGAAGTCGAAAAGGGGGTATACGCCATCAAACAACTTATCCACAAAGCCTCAGACTCCGCCTCCGACATATACCTTGTACTACTAGCATACTGGGCGACTCCCTTATCAACTGGCATGTCACCAGCTCAACGGCTGATGAACAGGGAACTGCGAACAACACTTCCAGCCCTACATCTTCCCAACCCAGATCACCTACCGGTACTACAAATGATGCTACAGCTGCGCAACAGTCGGAAACAGAACTACGACGCCCATGCCACTGATCTGGACGTGCTATCCCCAGCAGACACTGTCAGGATCAAGACACATGATGGTGAGTGGTCTGCCCCGGCTGTCAACCTTTGGCAGGCCGCGCCCAGATCCTATGTGCTAAAAATGTCTGACGGTATCATTGTTCGCTGAAAGCGAAGGGCACTGGGGAAAATCGTACGCCCACAGCCAATTCCCCCTCCACTTCCACCTGTTGAAGTGCCACCTCCAGACACAACAAACCACGAGTCCACCAGTCGTGCCTCCCACACACCTATCAAGACACCGGCATCCACTCCGCCACCTCTCCAGCGGCCATCGAAGATCAGACGGAAACCCCAGAGACTGGACTTATGAATAGTTGTTTTTTTTTACTGTATTTTTGTCCACTGTATATACCAGTCATTCTTAACACTGTCAGCCATAACTTCCGTTGCCACATTAGACAGGCGCATACACATGTATATACATTTAAAAAAGGGGAGATGTCATAATATGCAGACACGCAACCAATGGGTCATCAGGACACCCAGAGGTGGCATTACCACAAGGGGGCACTACATGACCACTATAAAAAGGACAAGGCTCACAAGCTCTGCCTCTTCCACCAGCAGAAACCTAGAGAGCAAGACAGGGTTGATTAACAGCAGCATCACACCCGAGCACGTGATCTAGAGCAAGCTTGTATAGTTAGCAGAGTAGACTGAATTACTAGAGTCAGATTAGCAGAGTGTCAAACTCATTTAGGAGCATTGGTAATTGCTCAATAAATACGTTGAACTTATCTCAGAGTCTGGACCATCCTTCAGCAAAGCCTACATCAAGTAGCAGCTTATGCTACTCGAAGTAACATAACACAACAGTGGTGTTCCTCGGTATCTGCTGCTCTTGTCCTTCTAGATGGTAATGGTTGTGGGTTTGGAAGGTGCTGTCGAAAGAGTCTTGGTGAGTTGCTGTAATGCAACCCGCAGCTGGTACGCACTGCTGCCACTGTGCATCTGTGGTGGATGGGGTGCCAATCAAGTGGGCTGCTTTGTCCTGGATGGTGTTGAGCTTCTTGAGAGTTGTTGGAGCTGTACTCATCCAGGCAAATAGAGAATTCCATCACATTCCTGAATTTTGTCTTGTAGATGGTGGACAGGCTATGAATGGTTAGGAAGTGAGTTACTCATCATAGAATTCCAAGCCTCCGAACTGTCTTTATATGGCTGGTCCAGTTCAGTTTCTAGTCAATGTTAACCCTCAGAATGTTGAAAGGCAGCGGTACAATATGTGTAAAATTGGAGGAGGGCAAAGCACAATCCTGAATGTTCTAAATAACTCCTTAATAAATTGAAATATAGTTAAATTCTTCTTCTCTATTTCACTATTGAAATCATATGGCAATACATGTATTTCTGCTCTGGGAAAAATGAAAAGCCTTAATTATTTCCTTTTTAGAGAATGGATTCAGTTGATGCTGGTTGAATCTGCCTGGCATATCTCCATGTTCCGTTAGACTAAGGGAAAATTCATGACGATTGCAGAGTGTTGGGTCTAGTTCCAGTCTGATCACAGGCAAAGGTTTGTTCACATAAGGAGCGGAGAGTTCAAATCCTGAGCTTTTGAAACTACTGCCAGACATAGTTGGAAGAGAACAGCTACTTAATCCTGTAATTGTGGCTCTGCAACATGGCAAGCTGAATATCTATGTTGTAGACAGAGGCAAAGACTCCATGAGAGGGTACAACTCACTATTCCACATTATTCATAATAATGACTCCTCTCCACACTCCACTTCCTGCAGAGTTTCCTTCCCCAAACTGCTTCCAGGTCAGGGTGTATATTCTGTGGGGAGTGCCTCCAATGGGGAGGGGGCTCTGCCTCTGAGTCACCTGAGAAGCTCATACACCTGGTGAACCTCAGGCATGTCACAGGCAGGCTGTTTTTCTCCAAGCTGCTGCTGCTATTGGCTGGAAGTCTGCTTCTGGACCCAGTGTGTTATTCTGTCTGCAGGGGGAGAATCGAGTCCTGTGGGAAACCTGGATTCCACACATCCGCTCTGCCTCCTGTTGACAGTCGAGACGCCGGGGGATCTGTTGAGCCGGTTTCCGATATGGACATTGGACTGCCCGGCGACGACACACCGGAACCACTTGTACCAACAGCCTTACCGGCTGGGCCATGCCAGCTGTGACATTCTTCATGGAAGTGGCATTCCCCGGTACGTTACACACCTCCAGTACCGGCCTTGGAACTCCAACCACAACGCAAGTTGCCACGGGACCCCCCCCGACGGCATGGACATTTATCCGGACTGGAGGTGGGGGAGGGGTGTTCCCATCCCCTACAAGGATAGAGCTGATATAGCATCCGCTTCCCCTTCGAAAAAACGTTTATTGAAAACTCAAGAATACAAAAGAATCCGCAACTTGATAAAAAGTCACTAAGATCAGTAATATACGAATGACATTTACAAGACACCAATCAAACTCCCAAACCACGAGCTCTCATGCCAGCACACACCCACCACCAATGCCAAGATGTGCATCTCGGTTTGTTCTCACTGGAATGACGGAGGTTGAGGGGCGATCTGATAGAAGTCTACACAATTATGAGGAGCGTGGACAGAGGGGATAGTCAGAAGCTTTTTCCCAAGGTGTAAGAGTCAATTATTAAGGGACATAGGTTTAGGTTGTGAGGCGCAAAGCTTAGAGGAGATGTATGAGGGAAGTTTTCTACACAGAGGGTAATGAGTGCCTGGAACTCGCAGCCGGAGGAGGTGGTGGAAGCAGGTACGATAGTGATCTTTAAGGGGCGCCTTGACAAATATATGAATAGGATGGAATAGAGGGAAACGGACCCCGGAAGTATAGAAGGCTTTAGGTTAGATGGGCAGCATTGTCGGCACAGGCTTGGAGGGCCAAAGAGCCTGTTTCTGTGCTGTAATTTTCTTTGGTTTGTTATCTCTGCCATCTGCCACCCGACACACCTGCCACCCTACCCACATGCCACCCAACTCAGCTGCCACTCTATCCACTTTTCACAACTCATCTGCCATCCTGCCCACTTACCACCTATTATATTCTTTAAGCTCCGCAAAGAGAAAAGGTATGGAGGTGTTACACACATGGATTTCTGAAAAAAAAACAATGAGAGGTTTTTGTCACAGTCTTCAAATGGAGCCCTTTGCAGGGTCTGCCGCACTGCATTTCTGAAGATGTTAGATTCAGAAGAACCGGCCAGAAATGCAGGGGAGAACCGTCGGGGTGTTGAAAAGTCCGTGCGGAGCGGCGATCCAACAATGATGATTGCCACTCGGCAGAAGATCCGGGCAAAAACTTCACCATAGCGGTTGAAAAGGAGAAAAACAGGGCGCATGTGGCGCACTGGTTAGCACTGGGTGTGCGGCGCTGAGGACTCGGGTTCAAATCCCGGCCCTGGGTCACTGCCCGTGTGGAGTTTGCACATTCTCCCCTTGTCTGCGTGGGTTTCACCCCCACAACCCAAAAATGTGCCGGTAAGGTAGATTGGCCAATCTAAATTGCCCCTTTATTGGGTACTCTAAATTTATTTTTAAAAAAGAAAAGGAGAAAAACGAATCAGCGACCAAGATTTTAGATTTATTTAAGGCTCATTTCAATATGAGAGTCAGAGACTGATCACAGTAAACTGGGCAATATTGAAAAGGACCATGAAAATAAATTTGTGAGGGATATCCAACATAAATCATTTTTGATGTTGAGATAAAGAAGAGCCAAGGACAACTAAGGCTTTTGAAAGCTGATAATGGTGGCATGTCAATGAAAATAAGAAAATAGGGGCAGCACGGTGGCCTAGTGGTTAGCACAACCGCCTCACGGCGCTGAGGTCCCAGGTTCGATCCCGGCTCTGGGTCACTGTCCGTGTGGAGTTTGCACATTCTCCCCGTGTCTGCGTGGGTTTCGCTCCCACAATCCAAAAAAATGTGCAGAGTAGGTGGATTGGCCACGCTAAATTGCCCCTTAATTGGAAAACATAATTGGGTAATCTAAATTTAAAAAAAAAACAAAAAAAAAATAAAAAAAAAAAAAAAAGAAAATAAGAAAATGGGAGACATGTTGAATAATTATTTTGCCCGAGCATTTATAGTCAAGGGGGGGAAATCATGCCTCACGCCCCCTCCCCCTTCCTCCCCCCACCCCCAAGAAGACCAGGATTGAAACAGGGACAGATCTCCCCAAAATTAAAAACGAGCAAAATAACAGAAACTAAGAAAATAATGCACGGTTACATCTCCAGTCCAGTATGTTTGGAATCCAGTTCTGGATCTTGACAGTTTGTGGATGTAGAATGATTAAAGTGCCAAACCACAAAGTAAACCGAAAACACTGTAAATGTAAATACAGATCTGAATGTGAAGCAGCGATAAAACATGACAATAAAGCGGTCGTTAAAAATGTTTTATCTATCCAAATACTGTATTGCCTGTGTTTACATGCTGTTTCTTGATATGATGAATCTGGGTTCTGAGTGTGACCCGTGTGACATTTTGTTGACTGTTTTCCACGCCAAATACGGCTGATTTCTACCCGGTGTTGTTATCTTTTTCCTACCGTTATGGCTAAAGTGATAGACTTGTAAAGCAAGGGCACAGGAAGTGAGGCATATGCTGGTTACGCACAACATTGACCGTGAAAGTCCTGAACTCCCTCTGCGTCCAATCTTTTCTAAAGTTCATTTTAAAGGGTTGTGGCCTTGGATGGCTAGGCCAGCATTTGTTGCCCATTCCTAATTGCCCTTGAGAAGGTGGTGGTGAGCAGTTTTCCTGAACTGCTGCAGTCCATGAGGTGTAGGTACGCCCACATTGCTGTTAGGGAGGGAGTTCCACTTTTTTTGACCCAGCGACAGTAAAGGAACGCCGATATATTTTCAAGTCAGGATGGCGAGTCGCTTGGAGGGGAGCCTCCGGATGGTGGTGTTCCCATGTATCTGCTGCCCTTGTCCAATCCAGATGGTAGTGGCCGTGGGTTTGGAAGGTGTTTCCAAAGGAGCCTTGGTGAGTTCCTGCAGTGCATCTTGTAGATGGTGCACACTGCTGCTTCAATCAAAGATTAAATATTTATTTTATTTTTGCCATTTGAAGTTGATAACAGTTTTATTAATGTATGAATAATTAAGCATTTTCCGTAACTCATTCGGAAACATTTTGGTCTGCATGAACTACATTCAATCATATTCAGGGGGACATGGTTAGTGAACATGCTGATTTCGGTCTTCTGGCCCACTGAGACTAAGCAGAGCCACACAAGCAGCCCACTCACTAGCCAAAGTTGTTTATTGCCATTGTAAATGTTTGAGACAGCTGCACTAAATGAGGGTGGGCAAAAAGAGGATTTGTAGTCACTCAACAGAACTTAGAAGATAGGTCAAAATGAGAACCTGGCGACAGTCAGCAACAATTCCACTGAATCAAAAGCCTTGTAACATAAGTAGGTTAAAGTCTACCTCATGGTATAACCCATTCGGATTTAACACATGTATCCTAATTACATGGAACTGAATTTCACAATGTATCTCACAACTAAGATACAGTCAGCGTGATTTAATAGCCTTGTCGCTACTGACTTGGTGATGCGGTGATGGCGTTTAATCTCGCGAGAGGCCCGGGAATGAACACCCTCACTTGGAAGACTTTGCCATTTAGCACTCGTCCACACAAACAAGGACCAGATATAACATCTCGTGTGGGAGATCCCCAGGCCATTGGTGGGGTGAGGCTCTGGACAGGGTGGTATTCTGGCTCTCCCAATGGCACCTGGGCACCTTGGCACTTCCAGACTGGCACCTTGGCACTGCCACCCAAGCAAATTGGCAGTGCTGCCATGGTACTGCCAGGATGCCAGATGGCACTGCCATGCTGGAAGGAGCACTACCGGGGTGCCAGGCAGTGGGGGAAGCAGGGGAGGAGTCAAAAGAGCAGAGCAGCGTTTAAAAATGGTGCCCTGATCGACAAATACTCTTCCTCAGCTCATCAGTGCAGGAAATGAGGCAGGGACAGCCTGAGCAGGATATTCCTCACAGAGGCCAAAGTCCCGTTAGATCGTGGGGTCGTTAGCACCGAAAAACACGCTGCTATATGCGTCCAAAATGAGACTCAGGTTTTTTTTGCGTTAAATCGCCCAGAACAACACTTCATTCCATTGTTTCAAAATCGAGGCAAAAATTGTGAAGGTCAAAACAGAATCCAGAATATTCTAATACACTGGGCGCGATTCTCCATTTCTGAGATTAAGGGCGGGATTCTCCTTTGCCCCACGGCAATATCGTAATCGGAGATCGGGCGGAGAATCCCTGTTTGCGAGCGAATTGGGGGCGGCGCCTGTTTTCGGATGCTCCGCCCCCTCCAAAACGATGTCATCGAGGAGTACGCCGCACGCCGTTGGGACGGCCTTAGGACGTTAACTGAAGGCCCTCCCCTGATGCTCCACGCCCAATGGGCTGATTTACGACCGCGCGGGACACGTGTCGTCTGAGTTTTTGTGAACCCGGAGTGGCGGCTGCGGACTGTGTCCAATCCTGCCACAGTCGGGGGTGGGGGGGGGTGGAGTCCCATGCTTCTAGCCGAGGGGGCTTCAGAGAGGGGGGACTGGTGGGGGGGGGGTGGCTCGAGGGTGTCCAGGGGTGCACCGGCTATTCTCACCATGCGATGGGCCGACTGCCCGCCGACTTCGGTCGAGTCCCGCCAGCATCGTCCTCGTGTGGTCCTCCAACAGCACTAAAAAACATCCCCGCGAGGATGTGGGTCCCATTCCAGTTCAGATGCAACCCGTCCGACTTGGACAGATCGCACCTTCCCCAGAAAAGGATCCAGTGATCCAGGAATCTAAAGCCCTCCCGCCAGCACCATCTCTTCAGCCACACATTCGCCCTCACTATCCTCACTAGCACATGCCACTGGGAATAACCTTTGAGGGCTTGTTTTTCAATCTGAAAACTTATTGTGGGACCTCATCCCTCTTCTTACCTATGCTGTTGGTAGCAATGTGAATCATGACATCTGACTTTTTACCTGCCCTCTTCAGAATGCCCTGCAGCCGTTCAGTGACATCCTTGACCCTGGCACCAGGGAGGCAACAGACCATCCTGGAGTCATGTCTGTGGCCACTGAAATGCCTGGCTACACCCCTCACTATTGAGTCTTCCACAACGATTGCTCTTCCTCTCTTTCTGCTCTCCCCTTGTACAGCTGAGCCACCCACAGTGCCGTGAACTTGTCTCTGGCTGCACTCCCCAGAGGAGCCGTCCCTCTCACTGTTTTCCAACAGGCAAAAACAGTCCTCTAGTGAACTGCACTCTGGGGCTTTCCTGACTACCTACCTGCCCCATTCTTCTGGCTGGTGGTCACACATTCCCTCTCTGACTATACTTCCTTAAGCTGCAGTGACCACAGCTGGCAGCGGGTTTCTCTGATCTCGCCAGCCTGCGGGTTTCCCGGCGGCTTGGGATGGCTTCAATGGGAATTCCCATTGACAGCGGCAAGAACTAAGAATCCTTCTCCCAGTGAACAGCGAGCCGCCTCCCGTCGCTCGCAGCTGGGAGGCTGGAGAATCCCGCCCCATGTCTAAAGACGGGTTATCCATAAACCCCTCAGCTTTGTGGATACACACCTGTGCCTCCAGCCGACGCACAAGCTCCGAAACAGGGTTCTCAAGCTGGCAGAACGAGTGGCACCTTCTGTGCATGTGGTCATCCAGACCGCATGGAGTGTCTAAGAATTCCCACATGCTGCAGGCTGTGCAAAACACAGGAATGAGCTCCCCTGTCATACTTTTAACTTCTTGTTATAAAGCTCTGTTTAGTTGAAGCAATGTAAATGTAGAAAATGTGTTCTTATGAATCAGATGTATTTTTCAATATCATGAAGCCTGCACTTAGAATTTTATTTTGTAGAACTTTGTTTGATAGAACTTTAGCTTATGTCATCTGTGCACAGGTCCTGAGGTCTTCCCATTGTGGGTACCAGGTGATTTTATATGCCAGCTATGGAAAAGGGTATTTAGTGGGGCATATGGGCTGGCACTAAGTTGCAAAGTATTGGCTGGAGTGGCATAGGTTATTACATGGGATATGAGGGGGTACGGGGGTCGTTGGGGGCATGAAGTGACAGGTTGGTATGGATGGGGAATGTGGTTTCCTGATTGAATCGTTATTTTTAACCCTTGGACACACTTCCAGAGCCCCAAAGCAGGCCTCCGGCCCAAATCATCACTGAACCCATCATCCTCCTCTGTTTACTTAGAATCCTACTGTGCAGAAGGAGGCCATTCAGCCCATCGGGTCTGCACCAACCCTCTGAGAAGGTACTCTACCGAGGCCCATTCTCCCACCCTTTCCCCGTAGCCCCGTAACCCCACATAAACTGCACATCTTTGGGCACTAAGGGGCTATTTTAGCATGGCCAATCCACCTAAACGGAACTGTGGGAGGAAACCGGAGCACAAAGAGGAAACCCACACGGACACAGGGAGAGTGCGCAAACTCCACAGTCACCACAGGGCCTGAATTGTACCCAGATCCCCGGCGCTGTGAGGCAGCAATGCTCGCCACTTCCTGAGGGCCACCCGCCCCGACTTCTAAACCATTTTTACTCCGTTCATGGAGCCAAAGAATTCTCCTGTCTCTGTGCACCCGACTCAGGAAAGAAAATCTGGGCCTAATTTCTTTTTTTGGACAACTCCCACTAACCTTCTGCTGTCTTCCTGTTATCATGTTGCGCAGATTACTGAGACCATCTCTGGCTCTTCATATTGAAATCAGTCTTATATAAATCTCATATCTCTAGTTTCTGTTCCATGTTTTAACCTTTCAAACTTTGCGTTGAACTCGATCAAGCTATGATTGCTATGAGATAAATCACCACGCTTTGGAAGGCTGTTAACATAACCTGGGTCAGTATTTATTCCTGAATGTAACATGGCAAATCCCCATGTTGGTGTGAGGAAATATTTTTGGAGAAAACTATCCTGAACATACTTGAGAAATGTCATGATCTTTCAAGCGAGGTGGCTGACTGGCTGAGGAGAATCAACATGAATGTTCACATCCCCGATTAAAACAGCAGTGTTGCTGTTATCTGCTTGTCAAATCTCTGCATTTATATACAAGAACAGAGCTTGCTGGAGAAAATAAACAGGTCTGCCAGCATCTGGTAGCAGTGGAACAGAGTTAACGATTTGTATCCATAAACTCTTCATTGGAACTAAAGGGAGGGAGAATGTGTTTGGAGCTATAGAAACAGCAACAAAAAGTAGCAACTTTAAGAACAAAAGACGGATGGCCTGATGTGAGAGGAGGAGGTGGAGGGTGGGTTTGCATTGAGGCAATGCATGTGTTTAAAAAATGTCAGGTTTAAAATGGAGGTGAAAGATCAAAATCTAAAGTTGCCGTACTCAGCATTGAGTGCCAAGGGCGGCAACGTGCCCAACCGGAAGAGGAGATGCTGCACCTCCAGCTTGCCAAAGATGCACATGTGGGAGAGGTGGTGAGTTAAATTGCCGTGCAACACAGGGCGGGATTCTCCGGTCCTGGGGCTAAGTGTTGATGCCGTCGTTAACGCCGGAGTGTTTTACGACAGCGTCATCTGGCCCCTAGGATCAACAATCCTGCGCCGCACAGAGGGCCAGCATGGCACTGGAGAGCCTCACGCTGCTCCAGCTACCAATACGGGTGCCGGCATGGACGGCACGGGTCCGCGCATGCGCGCCGCGGCCGGCGCAAGTTCGCGCATGCACGTGGGTTGCCGTCTCCGTGCCGGCCCCGATGTAATATGGCGGAGACCTACAGGGTTCCGGCGCGGAGGAACATAGGCCCCCACCGGCATAAGCCCGCCCGCCGATTGGTCGGCCCTGATCGTGGGCCAGGCCACTGTGGAGGCGCCCCCCCGCCCGGAGTCGGATCCCCCCCCCCTCGCACCCACCAGGCCGCCCCGAGGGTGGGGTCAAACTAATTTGGCAGGGAGGTGGGTTACAGAGTGGAGGTACAGGAGGAGATGATGCACAACCAAATGTAGAAGAAAGCCAAGTTAGTCTGGAAGGCAGAGTGAAGATAGACATGTTGAGGCACAAGAGAACGTGGCAAGGCTGGATGGAATTTATTTTAAAGCAAGGCCTCTTATGGGCAAGGCAGGTGAGGGCATAGATTAACTAGATGGGGTCTGATATTGTTGCTATCACAGAGACACGACTGAGGGAGCGGCAGGGCTGGCAACTCAATATTCTGGGGTATAGAATCTTCAGGCAAGACCAGAGGAGGTGTAAAACAGGAAGTGGTGATGCAATTTTGGTCAAGGAGTCAATTAGTCCAGTGTGCAGGGAAAATATTTTAACAGGCTCCTCAATTGAGGTCAAATAGGTGGAATGTAAAAAGCAAAAAGGGTTAAACGCATTGCTGGGAGTGTATTATCGGTCCCCAAACAGTCAGGGAGAGATAGAAAAGCAAATCTCATAGAAATGTAGAAATAATAGAGTATTAATAGTAAGGGATTTCAACTTCCCAAATATTAATTGGGATAGGCAAAATGTGAAAGGCTTAGAGGGGGCAGAATTTTGTGGACAGCGTGGTAACACAGTGGTTAGCACTGTTGCTTCACAGCTCCAGGGTCCCAGGTTCGAATCCCGGCTTGGGTCACTGTCTGTGCGGAGTCTGCACGTTCTCCCTGTGTCTGCGTGGGTTTTCTCCGGGTGATCTGGTTTTCTCCCACAAGTCCCGAAAGATGTGCTGTTAGGTAATTTGGACATTCTGAATTCTCCCTCTGTGTACCGAACAGGCGCCGGAGTGTGGCGAATAGGGGCTTTTCACAGTAATTTAATTGCAGTGTTAATGTAAGCCTACTTGTGACAATAATGATTATTATTATAATTCTTATCGTGCATCCAGGAGAGCTTTTTGAGCCGGCACATGGAAAGTCCTACAGGAGAGGGACAGTACTGGACCTAATTTTAGGGAATGAAGCCAAGCAAATGGTAGAAGAGTCAACAGGGGAGCATTTCAGTGATGGTGACCATAATTGCTTAGTGTCACAAGTAGGCTTCAATTAAGTTACTGTGAAAAGCCCCTCATCTCCACATTCTGGCACCTGTTCGCGGATCCCTGTAGGGAATTGAACCCGCCCTGCTGGCCTTGTTCTGCATTACAAGTCAGCTGCATTACTTTTGGGGAAGGCCGATTTTAAAACGATAAGACGGGATCTAGCCAAAGTGGACTGGGAGCAGTTACTTGTAGGAAAATCCAGATCAGAGCAGTGGGAATCATTAAAGGAATGGCCAGCTTGCATGCAGGGACCACCAAGGTTGACGGTGGAATGTGCTGCCGTGGACAGGAGTCAAATGTTGGCAAACGGTGAGGAGCACCAGGGCTCATCGCAGAGCGGGTTGTCATCATCCTCCATTCCACAGACCAGACCCGCTGTTACTGTCAACCCAGGACCCACGCCCTGTATTGAGGCAGGTAGGAATCACGGAGGGGGTTGCAAGGTTGGGTGGGGGAGGGGGTTTGGTCGGCTGGGGGCTGGGGGGATTGTGGCGGTGGGACGGGATGTGCGTGCCGCTGGCCAGGCCCCCCAGTCAGTGAAAATGGAGGCGATTGCAGCGGCCCGTGTATGCCAGTGGCAGCACGGTAGCACTGTGGATAGCACAATTGCTTCACAGCTCCAGGGTCCCAGGTTCGATTCCGGCTTGGTCACTGTCTATGCGGAGTCTGCACGTCCTCCCCGTGTGATGGAACCATCAATTCACCAGACACCTGTTTCCGATATGAATCTAAGCTTTAATCGACTTACTTCAGAGCCAGCCTGTTACCCGTTGATGAACTCTTAGTGAACTCAGGCTGACTCTGGACAAGGGTATTTATACAGCTGCACTAGGGGGAGGATTCGTGGGCGGAGCCAAGGGTAGAGCCCAGTACAAGTTCCTGAGTACTCCCAGAGCTAATCCTGCTAGTGGTAGGATAGCGCTACTGCGCTTACAAAGACAGTGTGAATTATCATGTATATATATTACATTCACCACATTCACCCCCTGCAAAAAAATCAAGTCCGGTGGGGGTGGTGGCCTACAACGTCAGTCTGTCCGGTGGTCGAATTGTCCGCTGTGATCTGCGGAGCACCGGGGTTGCAGCCTCTTGCGGTGGCTGGATGGGTGTTGTGTGCTGGGGTACGATGGCGGACTCCAGGGAGGGTTGTATCCGAGCATCATACTCTCCTGGTTCGACCGGGGACTGGGGGCGCTGGGGGCTGGCCGGTGCGGGGGTGCGGAACTGGTGGAGCGAGCCCGTGGGCTCGGGAGCGCGAGGGGGCGGCAGCATGGGGTGTAGGGTGAGAGGTCCTTCTGTGGGGTTAGAGGGGGCGCTGGATCCGGCGGGTGCCAGATCCCGGAGGGATACCGTGTCCTGACGGCCGTCAGAGAACTCGACGTATGCGTACTGGGGGTTGGAGTGGAGCAGGCGCACCTTTTCAACAAGGGGGTCGGTTTTGTGCGCCCTGACGTGTTTCCTCAGAAGTACGGGGCCCTGCGTCCTCAGCCATGCCAGAAGTGAGACCCCCGTGGTAGTGCCCCTGGAAAAAATGAAGAGCCTATCGTGGTTGGTCGGCGTGCACAAAAGGGACCTAATAGCGTGGAGCGCGTCTGGGAGGACTTCCTGCCACTGGGTGACTTGGAGCTTTCTAGACCGGAGGGTCAGTAGGACGGTCTTCCAGACCGTCGCGTTCTCCCTTTCCACCTGCCCGTTCCCCCTGGGGTTGTAGCTGGTAGTCCTGCTCGAGGCAATGCCCTTGTCGAGCAGGTACTGACGCAGCTCGTCGCTCATGAAGGACGAACCCCGGTCGCTGTGTACGTAGCTGGGGAAACCAAACAGGGTGAAGATGCTATGCAGGGCCCTAATGACTGTGTGGGAGGTCATGTCGGGGCACGGGATAGCGAATGGGAAACGGGAGAACTCGTCTACGATGTTTAAAAAGTAAACGTTCTTGTTAGCTGAGGGGAGTGGCCCTTTGAAATCAATCGCGAGGCGTTCAAAGGGCCTAGAAGCCTTGACCAGGTGGGCCCTGTCTGGTCTATAGAAGTACGGTTTGCACTCCGCACAGATCGGGCAGTCCCTGGTAACCGCTTTTACCCCCTCGTTGGAGAAAGGCAGGTTTCGGGGCCTGATGTAGTGGGCGAGCCGGGTGACCCTCGGGTGGCAGAGGTCATTGTGGATGACTTTTAATCGGTCGATCTGCGCGCTGGCGCATGTCCCGCGGGATAGGGCATCTGGAGGCTCGTCGAGCTTCCCGGGTCGTATTTAATATCGTAATTGTAGGTAGAGAGTTCGATCCTCCACCTCAGAATTTTGTCGTTTTTAATTTTGCCCCTTTGCGAGTTGTCGAACATGAAGGCAACCGATCTTTGGTCGGTGATGAGGGTGAACCTCCTACCTGCGAGGTAGTGCCTCCAGTGACGAATAGCCTCCACAATGGCTTGTGCTTCTTTCTCGACTGAAGAGTGTCAGAGTTCTGAAGCGGAGAGGGTACAGGAGAAAAATGCGACTGGTCTCCCTGCCTGATTTAATGTGGCTGCTAGAGCTACCTCTGAGGCATCGCTCTCTACCTGAAATGGGGTGGATTCATCCACCGCCCGCATGACCGCTTTCGCGATGTCCTCCTTGATGCTGTCGAAGGCCTGGCGTGCCTCGGCTGACAGGGGGAATGGTGTGGCCCTAAAGAGTGGGCGGGCTTTGTCCGCATATTGAGGGACCCACTGGGCATAGTAGGAAAAGAAGCCCAAGCACCGTTTGAGGGCCTTGGGGCAATGGGGGAGGGGGAGTTCTAAGAGGGGGCGCATACGGTCCGGGCAGGGCCCAGGACTCCGTTTTCCACGACAAAGCCGAGGATGGCTAGTCTGGTTGTGCGGAAAACGCATTTCTCCGTGTTATGCGTGAGATTCAGTTTCTGTGCCGTCTGGAGAAAACGGCGGAGGTTGGCGTCGTGGTCCTGCTGGTCATAGCCGCAGATGGTGACATTGTCCAAGTACAGAAACGTGGCTCGCAGCCCGTACTGGTCCACCATTCGGTCCATTGCTCATTGGAACACCAAGACCCCATTAGTGACGCCGAAAGGGACCCGGAGGAAATGGAAGATGCGGCCATCGGCCTCGAATGCTGTGTAGTGGCGGTCCTCCGGGCGGATTGGGAGCTGGTGGTATGCAGACTTCAGATCCTCCGTGGAAAAGAGCCGGTACTGGGCGATCTGGTTTACCATGTCTGCAATCCTGGGGAGGGGATACGCGTCGAGGAGCGTAAATCTATTTATGGTCTGACTGTAGTCGACCACCATACGGAATTTTTCCCCGGTCTTAACGACCTTCACCTGAACTCTCCAGGGATTATTGCTGGCCTCTATCACCCCTCACTGAGTAGCCTTCGGACCTCTGCTCTGACAAATACCCTATCCTGCAGGCTATACCACCTGCTGCGAGTGGCTACGGGCTTACAGTCCTTAGTGAGATTGGCAAAGAGAGGAGGGGGGGGAATTCGCAGCGTAGCGAGGCTGCAGATCGTGAATGGGGGCAGGGGCCCTCCAAAGCTGAGGGTGAGGCTCTTGAGGTTACATTGGAAGTCTAGGCCTAATAAGAGTACCTCGCAGAGTTCGGGCAAAACGTAGAGTTTGAATTTCGAGTAGCCAGCGCCTCGGATTGTGAGTGTCGCGGCGGTGCACCCCTGGATCTGGACCGAATGGGAGCCTGAAGCGAGCGAGATAGTTTGCTGCACGGGGAAAACGGGGAGCGAACAGCATCTTACCAGGTCTGTATGTATGAAGCTCTCCGTGCTCCCGGAGTCGTAGAGGCATGGCGTTTTGTACCCGTTGATATGGACCTCTGCCATCGAGTTTCGTAGATTCTTTGGTCGTGATTGGTCCAGGGTGACCGCGCTGAGTTGCGGGTAGTCGGCGTCTCGATCAGCTGTGCTGGAGTGGCCCCGTGATGACTGCCCTCTGAGTTCATAGTCGAATTCGAATTCTTCCGCAGAGTTGTCCGAGCGCGGAGATGCCGATCGGGCCCGTGGATCGCACATGGCGGGCGGCGAGGAAGATGACGTCCAAGATGGCAGCCCCCATGAGTCGCACATGGCCGGCCGCGTGGTGGAGGTTTTCCAAGATGGCGGCCCCCATGGATCGCACGTGGCTGGAGGGGGCGGAGTCGGGGCATAGGCCGCAGCGTTTCGGGCCCCGCGGGCCTGCGAGTGAGGGGAACAATTACTTCGAGTCGCTGGGGAGTTGGAAGCTGGGGCCCTTTTAGCGAGGCACACTCTTGCGTAATGGCCATTTTGCCCGCAGCTTCTACAGGTCACATTGTGGGCCGGGCAGTGCTGCCGCGGGTGCTGGTTCTGGCCGCAGAAATGGCAGGCTGGAGCAGCATAGTGGCTGGCTGGGGCAGCAGAGTGGCTGGCTGGAGCAGCATAGTGGCTGGCTGGGGCAGCATGGTGGCTTGGCGGCCGCGTAGCACAGGCCTGGGGGAGTCGCTGGTCGGGGGCCCATGATTGGGTCGCGGGGTCCGCGGGGAACGAGTTAAGGCTGCGGAAGGAGACCTCCATCGTGGTAGCAGCTTCCGCAGTTGTTTCTAAGTCCTGGGCCCCCTTTTCCAGCAGTCGTTGGCGCACATAGTTAGACCTGAGGCCTGCTACAAAAACATCGCGTACAGCAAGTTCTCTGTGTTCAGCCACGGTAACCGCTTGGTAATTATAGTCATTGGACAAATTATTGAGTTCCCTTAGAAATTTGGCGAGTGATTCTGTAGGCCGCTGGCAGCGAGTCGTGAACACATGGCGAGCGTAAACTTCATTAATACGCCTTACATAAATTTTATCGAGAACTGCTAGCGCCGCAGTGTATGAACTGGCCGAGTTTAGTTGCATAGAGATTCTGTGGCTCACCCTCCCGTGCAGTCGACTTAGCTTCTGATCCTCTGTCGTTTCGGCTGTGCTCGCTTCTGCCAGGTAGGCCTTGAAGCAGCGGATCCAGTGGGAGAAGATTTCTTTAGCCTCTGCATCCTGCGGGTCGAGTTCCAGGTGTCCAGGCTTGAGGGCCGATTCCATAATCGATCTTTACTGTTCTTAAGTCGATTAAATTGATGGAACCATCAATTCACCAGACACGTGTTTCCGATATGAATCTGGGCTTTAATCGACTTACTTCAGAGCCAGCCTGTTACCCGTTGATGAACTCTTAGTGAACTCAGGCTGACTCTGGACAAGGGTATTTATACAGTTGCACTAGGGGGAGGAGTCATGGGCGGAGCCAAGGGTGGACACTCCCACCTCTGGTTTCCCAGTGGGATGGAGTGGCTTCAATGGGAAATCTCATTGACAAGCAGTGGGAAGATAGAACCCCTCCGCCAACGGATGATGTGCCACCGAGAAACAGGTGGGTGGGGAACAGAGAATCCAGCCCGATATCTCGGTCTGGATTCTCAGGTCACCGATGCCGAAATCGCGTTCGGCGAACGGCCGGAGAATCCAGATTCCTGACAAAATCGGGGGCGGTGCCGCTCTTGCGATGCTCCGTCCCCTCCAAAGCGGCGTACTCAATGAGTACGCCACACCACGCATCGACAGCCTCAGGCCGTTGCCTCAGGCACCTTTCCCGATGGCGTCGGTTGCGTGCGGTCTCACCCGTCGGGAACTCGGTGTGGCGCCTGTGGACACAGTCCACCACCACCACAGTCAGGGGAGGGCCGATCCGCGGGCAGGGGGGGGGGGACATTATTCGGGGCTTGGACACTGTGATGGGCCAGTCCACTGCAGGCCGCCGCCATGCGCATGCGCGGCCACGGACCCGGAATTCTCTGGAGCGTATCGGCAGCTACAGCAGAGTGCTCTCTGCTGTCGTCCTGTTAGCCCCATCAAAATGGGCAATTGGTGGCTGGTTTACGCCAATGTTCCTGGTGAAAACGCCACCGTTCCCACGCCAGCATGGTGCGGACTCAGTCCAGCACCACCACAGTCGGGGGTGGGCCAATCCGCGAGTAGGGGGACATTATTCAGGACTGGCGGCACTGTGGTGGGGCGGTCCGGGGTGCATGAGCCGTCCGAAGTGGGGGGACTATTTCATGGGCCGGGTCTGCGAGCGGCCTCCGCCATGAAGCATGGCACGGCCGCCTCAGGCTGCCACTGTGCTCATGCGCAGCCACGGCCATTCTCCAGGGTTTATCGACAGCTAGAGGCGAGGGCACTACGCTGTCGTCCTGCTAGCCCCCAGCAAAACGGGAAATCGGTGGCCGTTTTGGGCCAGTTTTCCTGGCATAAAATGTCACCGTTCGCAAGCCAGCATGGGGACAGCCCCAGAATCAGAGAATCCAGCCCATAGAATCCCTACGGTGCACAAAGCAGGCTATTTGGCCCATTAAGTCTGCATCAACCCTCCGAGAGGCAGCCCACCCAGGCCCACCCCCACAGCCTATGCTCGTAACCCCACCTAACCATTTTTGGACACTAAGGACAATTTATCTTGGCCAATCCACCTAACCAGCACATCTTTGGACTGCAGGAAGAAACCGGAGCACCCGGAGGAAGCCCACGCTCACACGGGGAGAACGTGTAAACTCCACATAGTCACCCAAGGCCGGAATCGAACTCGGGTCCCTGGTGCTGTGAAGCAGCGGTGCTAACCAATGTGCCACTGACACAAATCTAATTCCCTTACGGGCAGCACAGTGGTGCCGTGAGTTAGTCCTGATGCCTCATGGCACCGAGGTCCCAGGTTCGATCCCGGCTCTGGGTCACAGTCCATGTGGAGTTTGCACATTCTCCCAGATTTTGCGAGGATAAAATTAATTGGGTACTCTAAATTGATTTAAAAAAAACAAATCTAATTCCCTTAAAACTACCTTCCTCACAGAAGATACAGGGAGTTTAAAGCAGTGGATGCCCTAGAGGAATATTGAAAGTGCAGGTGAGTACATAAAAAAGAAACTAGGAGAGTGAGGAGAGGACATGAAAAAATAATGGCAGCCAAAATAAAGGAAAATCAAAAGGACCATCTAGCATCGAACCAGGCACCAGAAACGAGAGTGGCAAACCCAGCCCTGTCGACCCTGCCAAGGCATCCTTACTGACATCCGGGAACTTGTGCCAAAGTTGGGAGAGCTGTCTCACAGACTGGGATGACATAGTCATACTCATTGAATCATAACTTACAGACAATGTCCCAGACACCACTATCGCCATTCTTGGGTATTTCCTGTCTCACCGGTTGGCCAGATCCAGCAGAGGTGGCGACACAGTAGTATACAGTCTGGAAAGTGTTGCCCTGGAAGTCCTCAACATTGACTAGCTTCAGGTTAAACATGGGCAAAGAAACGTCTTGCTGATTACCACGTACCGTCCACCATCAACTGATGAATCAGTACTTCTCCATTTTGAACACCACTTGGAGGAAGTTCTGAGGGTAGCAAGGGCACAGAATATGCTTTGGGTGGGGGGGGGGGGGGGGGGGCCTACAATGTCCATCACCAAGAGTGCCTCGGTAGTACTACCACAGACTGAGCTAGCCGGGTCCTACCACCGCACAGTCCTTGTGGAGACAAAGTCCCATCTTCACATTGAGGTTACCTTCCATCGTGTTGCGTGGCATGACCACCGTGCTAAATGGGATAGAGTTCGAACAAATCTAGCAACTCAAGACTGGGCACCCATGAGGCGCTATGAGTCATCAGCAGCAGAATTGTACTCAACCACAATCTGCAACCTCATGGCTGGCATATCCTACACAACCATTACCATCGAGCCAGAGGATCAACCCTGCTTCAATGAAGAGTGCAGGAGAGCATGTCAGGAGCAACACTAGGCATACCGTATAAGGATCTGGCACATATGGGGTTAATGTGGAACTGAGTTGTGTGGGATCACCCACACAGTGATGTAAGAAGTCACATGATGCAGACCCAGGGGTCAGTTTGGTGTTGAGCAGAGATGAAAAAAGACTTCTTCAAGAGGCACCATTTTGTAACCAACATGCTCCAAACATCTTTAACAGAAGCTTTGGACAGTTTTGACAATTGGGACTGGATTCTTTGGCAAGGCCCCCCCCCCCCCCCCCCCCCCCCCCCCCCCACCCACCCCGCAAGATCGCCATGGACAGGACGTGGACCACGTACAGGTCCATTGATCTTGGACGGGAAATTCCGATCAGCAAGCGGACACAGCCAAAGAATCCCAGCCTGTTCAGGTCTGGCCTTTACAGGTCTGTTCCAATGGGCTTGATAGTAATGGGTTTTTGCCCTTTATTCGCACATTTATGCTGCTTTCAACAATTTCAAAGAGCACCTGGCTATATCAAATTGAACCTGACCTCCCCAAAGAGCACCTGACCTCCACAACATATCCCCTTATCCCCCCCCCCCCCCCCCCCAAGTGTCCTGGTACCAAATCCAAAGGGATACCTCATCTCTCCAAAAGAGTATCCTGACTATCATAGAATCATAGAATTATAGAATTTACAGAGCAGAAGGAGGCCATTCAGCCCATTGAGTCTGCACTGGCTCTTGGAAAGAGCACCCCACTTCAGCCCATGCCTCTACCATATCCCCGTAACCCGGTGACCCCACCTAACCACACTAAGGGTAATTTATCATGGCCAATCCACCTAACCTGCACATCTTTAGACAGTGGGAGGAAACCGGAGCGCCCAGAGGAAACCACGCACACACGGGGACAACATGCAGACTCCGCACAGGCAGTGTGAAAAAAGAATATTAGACTTTCTTTTATAAACTAAGTTATTTATTACTTACACCAACAAATAACTAAAATGTCTAAGTTGGAAATAAATAACATTAACTTACACTAAGATACCACAGAGCTATTCTAATATGTGACTGCTATCAACTCCTTACAAACACCGTCTGATGGAACACATGGTGCATCCGGATCCCAGGACTGCATACTCGCCCCCACCTGCTGGTCAGATGCTAGAACTACAACAGTAAAACATATAATTTATAATACACATGCAGATGATGATGAACTACTCATATTATATACAGATGATAGTCTGCCTATCATCACAAAGCAGAATTTTATGCATAGAATTAAGAAATAGAAGATTTTAAGACTTTGGTGGGGGTGGGGGGGGTTATGTCAGTCTCTTCTAGGAGCTGTAAATTGGTAGGGTATATAAATTCAGAATTTGTAAAGCATATAGCATAGGGTGTACAGTTTTAATAGGCGGTTTAAACATTTACATTGATTGGGAAAAGCAGACATGTTGGAAAGGTCGTACATTTCTTGTTTGTGCTCCAGTTGGCTTTCTCCAATAATAGCTCCTTAAACTAAAATGGGGATTTGCCCTACTGCATCCAGTAACAAGTAATGAACCAGATTATGTGAACACTGTTCACATTTATCAAATCGCAATGATGCCATGCTCAAGCTCATTAATGTTGGAAAGGCAGAAACGCAAAACAACAACTAAGGTTTTGGAATTGGTTATTTGTTTGAGACTGTTCAAACATTTTCTGTGAGAACATGTCCATGGGAACAACAACAAATGTTCAGAGGGTTGTGCTCACAAAAGAATTTAATATGTGACAGAACCAGTTTATACCCAAGAGCCTGAATTATCAAAGAAAAATAGCCTTTGATGGTCAAATAAATAACATACAATCAAATGAAGAAAAAACAAGACTGCCAAAAGATTTCACTGAGCTTAGTGAATGGGACTCGTGTAAGGAACAGCAGATGGCAACAAAAAAGTAGATGCTAAGAGCCAACAAAAGAGTATATGAAAAGAAACTTGCAAATATCAAAATCTACACTGTGATGTTCCTCGTATTGTTCGCCAAGATAGCTAAAAGTCGTAGTGTTTACAAAGAACATCAAGCTATGTATTTAAAACAAAGCTGGTTTATTTTACTACTTTAAATGGTTTGCACATTCTACTAAGTAATAGTTTACAAAATAACAGTATTGAATCTATGTTACAGTAATCTGTTATGTCTCTCTAATACAACCAACACCCTAACTCAACCTCGCACTATCCTTTTCCATAAGCTTTTCCCAGAATGCTTAGAGATGCAGCCTTTTATAAGACTACTCAGTTATGCCATCTAGTGTTGAGATATATGAACATCATCTTGTTAACCCTTTACCCTCCTTAGGTTATGCATATCATTACATCCCCCTTTTGTTTAGATGTTTGTACAGTGCAATTAGGAAAATATAAGTAACGATATTACATGATACATTGATTTGTATGCCAAAAGTTAACAAGTGAGTCAAAATTTGTTTAAAAATTTGTTTGTTTTTCTTTACAAATTAAGTCTTTCAGGTTTCTTTCTGATTCTGGATGATGTCCTCAATCCAGTCAACTGAGTTGGAGATTTGCCCAACGGCTTCTGGAAGTCATCTTGTTGATTATCAGTCCTTTTTGTAGTATGTAATAAATTACCATCAAACGGGGGCAGCACGGTGGCCTAGTGGTTAGCACAACCGCCTCACGGGGCTGAGGTCCCAGGTTCGATCCCGGCTCTGGGTCACTGTCTGTGTGGAGTTTGCACATTCTCCCCATGTCTGCGTGGGTTTCGCCCCCACAACCCAAAAATGTGCAGAGTAGGTGGATTGGCCATGCTAAATTGCCCCTTAATTGGAAAAAATAATTGGGTAATCTAAATTTATTTAAAAAAAATTACCATCAAACTAAAGACATGGAAATAACATTTGAGAAGACTTGACTTTCAAAAGAGCACATCGATTTCTTCTAAGAACAGAACCATCAGTCGCTTTAACAATATACGAGTGAGGTGCTGCTTGGCGTATGACCTTAGCTAAGTCAGACCATCCTCCAGGGGGAATCTCAATTCTCACTAGATCATCTAGATCAAGTGATTCCATCGATTTTGCATGTTCATTGTAGTGTTTCTCCTGAATATGCTTTTGATGCTGCATTTTCTCTATGACTTGCTGAAGATCAGCATCAACTTGTTGTAAACATGGAAGAGTTGTACGCAACGATCGGTTCATTAACAACTGAGCAGGATATAAACCAGTTTAGCTTATAAGGAGTAGCCTTATAATTCAGTAAAGCTCAGAACATACCTGAGCCAGAGTCAAATGCTTTCTTGAAAAGTTGTTTCACAATGTGAACGCCTTTTTCAACCTTGCCATAAGATTGCAGATAAAGAGGGCTGGACGTGACATGAGTGAAATTATAGTTACGAGTAAATCCAGTCCAATCATTACTATCAAAGCAAGGTCCACTGTCTGTCATGACTCTGCAAGGTATCCCATGATGAGCAAATATTTCTTTAGCCGCTCTGATCATGGATTTCGAAGTAGAATCAGACAATTCCATTACTTCTGGGTAGTTTGAAAAATAGTCAATGATCAATACATAATCACGACCATGAAATTGAAAAAAGATCAATACCAACTTTCGACCATGGAGTCTTCTCGAGATTGTGAGCTGTGAGTTTCGATTTTCTCTGTTTCGACTGATTTCGCTGCCACGTTTCACATTCTAGCACAAAATTGGCGATGTCAGTATTTATTCTAGGCCAATATACGGCTTGACTCGCTCGACGTTTACACATTTCTATACCCAAATGACCTTCATGAGGAAGATCATGTGTCTTAGCTTTGTAGGAATGACAAGTTGATTGAGACGAAGTAGAAATCCATCTACGACAGTGTAATCAGATCTAATATTTCTGAAATTTGAACAGTTTCTTTTCAGCCAACCATTTGTCATATAGAATATACATTGCAGAAGGAAGCCATCTGGTCATTGAGTCTGCACCGAACCACTTAAGCCCTCACTTCCACCCTATCCACGTAACCCAATAACCCCTCCTCACCCTTTTGGAGACTAAGGGCAATTTAGCATGGCCAGTCCACCTAACTTGCCTATCTTTGGACTGTGGGAGGAAACCCACGCAGAGATGGGGAGAATGTGCAGACTCCACACAGACAGTGTTCCAGCGGGGAATCGAACCTGGGACCCTGGCGCTGTGAAGCCACCGTGCTAGCCATTATGCTCCCGTGCTGCCCACATATGGCTGGTTACTCGTTGTAACTTTGCATCTTTTTCAGTTTCTGCTCAGGTGAGCTTGAGACAGGAAGAGGTTCAGCGATAAGTTCCGCTTGAGCTTCCACAAGTTGAACTATCTCAGGTTGCTGTTCCTCTGTTTTCTGCAGCACGAGATAATGCATCGGCGATGATAAGATCTTTCCCTGGAGTGTAGACCAGCTCAAAGTCGTAACGTCTTAGTTTCATGATAATTCGTTGCAGTCTTGGAGACATATCATTCAAATCTTTCTTGATTATATGAATTAATGGTCGGTGATCTGTTTCAAGTGTGAACATCGGACGTCCATACACTTAGTCATGGAATTTCTGTATTCCTGTAAACAAGCCTAAACACTCTTTTTCAATTTGAGCGTAAAGTTCCTCTGTGGTGGTCATAGATCTGGATGCATGTGCAATGGGTCTCCAAAAAGATGCTTTCAATGTCTTCCTGTTCAGGTGCAAGAGTTTTGTCTGTGCTGTAGATCCATTGCACAAGGTGTAAGTCTTGGCAGGCTGGTGCCTGTTCTTCACCTAACAGTGATGAACGTCTAGCTTCAACAATCTCAAACCGCAAGGATATCGCAATGTCGTTGTTTGTTACTAAGAGATAACAAGACCCGAAAGAAGTAATTGTGTTACATTGTAGTCACGTAACTGGCAGTCAGATTTCTTAACCTTAGGACTATGACATAGTTGAGATAAATTCAGAGCATTGATTAAATTAATTAAATTAGCAGATGCTCCAGTGTCCAGTTTGAACACAATCTCGGGACCATTGACTTGTAATGGAGTGTTCCATTCAGCTTCCGTGTTAATCGATTGCATTGGATGCAGTATCTGTGGATAGGAAGAGTTCTTACAGTTGTCTGGTACTTCTAAACAATGCCCACAAAGAATGTATCTTCAAGACAATAATAATCCACATGAACATTAGGGTTATCCATCTTTGAGGGTTCTGTACTTGAATGAACACACTGAACATTCATTTGTTTCTTCATTGAATTTGATGTTTTAAAGTGTGTCCCTTTTATTGCAGATCTGCAGTGGACAGCACATTGCTTCAATTTGCCACATTTGGAGCAAAGTTCTCCATGTACTGGGCATTTTTTTTATTGGTGGGCATGCCCACAACGTCCACACATCATGCCGTTGCTTTCGCCATGTGCAAATTGGTTGCACGCATGCGCAGAACGGTCTTCGTCCAAATCACATAGTTTGTTGAAGTGCGCATGCGCAGAACGACTATGCGCATGTGCAACACGATTGCCGTCTGAAACACGCATGTTTCTCAACTACCCAACAGATCCTATGCAGTCTGCCCCGAGGTAGATTTCACGCCCTTTTCTTTCATCAGTATATCTGAATACTGCTTCCTGGGTATTTCATTTGCTCTGGACATTTCAATTGTATCTTCCAATTTTAAAACATTTTGCCTTAATAAACATTCTCTTAGCTTTTCATCTTTGCTGCCAACAACGATTTTCTCCCTAATAATTGAGTCTGACAGAATTGAGAAGTTGCAGGTTTGTGTTTAATCTTAAATCAGTAATGAAGCAATCTACGGATTCTCCATCTTTCTGCACTTTCATTTTAAAGACAAATCGCGCAGAAGTTCCATTAATTTGAGCTTTGCAATGAAGGTCAAATTTTTCAATAACTACACTAAATTTATTTTTATCATCTTCCATGGAGAATTGGAAGAAATTATATTGTTCAATTGTGATCCAGCCATTGTTCAAAATAACACAAGGTTTCTGTTATCACTAGCTGTATCTAAATCTGAGGCAGGGAGCTCCAGTTGAAATTGCAGCTTGAAAGTTTTCCAATTAACATCAATTTTACAAGAAGTCTGGAACTGTTTCAGAGTCTGCAGGTTCTCCATGAGGTCTCGACTTGTCTGGGCGAGTTCATGTAACTGATCTGGAAGCAGTCTTGTCGTCGAAGTCTGAGTGCTTGCTGATTTTCTTTCTTCTTAGATTCTATCGAATTGTAGCCAAATTATTTCAGTAATTACCTGGTACCATGTAATGTTCCTTGTATTGTTTTCCAAGATTGCTAAAAGTCTGATGTTATCAGCTGCAAACTGATATCATCAAAGCTACTAAAATGGCTGACATCTGGTAGAATTGCATTGCTTCAGTATTGAAATGGAGGAAGGGGATCGTATGCCTGATGACCGAAGGAAACTATTCATAGAATTATAGAATCATACAGGGCAGAAGAGACCCTTCGGCCCATCAAGCCTGCACCTTCCATGGGCTGCTGGGCTGGCTGGGGTGGGGGGCCCTGCCAGGGACGCGGGTGGGGGAGATGGGGGGATGCGCTGTAGGGCCAGAGTGACACCCACGGGACTGGGGCGGTATCCAGGCATGGACCGCCATTGCCACAGCCTGCAAGGCAGCCATCTTGCTGCGCATCCCACTGGCCACCCACCTTGGCCCCTGGTTTTGCAGAATGACACTCACCGCCCCAGCACCGCACCCTCCGACATACCACCCAACAGTAGCCCCTACAGGGGGGGCATCGGAAGGGGACCGTAAGCTTTCCCACTGGCAAGGACAGTGTCAGCTGATGGTACCCTTGGCAGCAGGGATGGCCCCACAGTGCCAGGCCCCGATAGATCCAGGGGTGCATGATTCGGTGGTGGTGGGGGGGGGGGGGGGAATGCAGGGGCAGAGTCTGCAGTGCCAACCGGGGCCAACATGTAGCCTGTTGGACCTGGTTAGGGCATGGGGGTACACACCATGAAAACATGTCAGCTTTTCACCCCTTGCACACAATGGATATTGGAATTCAACCAAAAATTGTGGCCTTCCTGCTGGTTGCTTCAACCCTGGGGGTACCCTGCGGCTGTACGAGCTGGAGCTGCTCGAGGAGGAGGAAACTGCAGCAGCGGAGCCTGCCCCAGAGGAACGGAAGGAAGCCCCCCAGTTTGGAGAGCCGGCTGCTCAACAGGCCGAGGAGGAGGTGCCACATGAGGCGGCAAGGAGGCGCCAGTTGAGGCCTCGTGTGTACCGGCAGTGCCTGTCACTCGAGTACATGCGGAGCGGGCATGCTGTGGAAGACTCCGGCTGAGCAGGGGTACAGTGCGACATTTCTGCCAGATCAGGGCGATCATGGCACCGCGGGGGTATGGGGGAGGACACCCTCTCCCGGTGCCCAAGGTGGCATTGGCCTCAACCTTTACGCCACAGGCACCTTCCAGGCGCCGAGTGGGAACCTGTCCATGATCTCACAGACCTCGGTGCACAGGTCCATCCGTACTGTCACGGAGGCCCTATATGCCCAGATGGCACAATACCCCCACTTTGAGTTGGACTGAGCCCGCCAAGAAGCTCGGGCAGCGGGGATCGCCACCATTGATGGGATGTCCTGAGCCCAAGAGGTGATTGACGGGATGCATCTCACCCTACGGGCACCTGCAGATGACAGGCCGCTCTACACAAACTGAAAGGGGTTCCACTCGATGAACGTGCAACTAATATGTGACCATGAGCTGCGCTTCATGCACATCTGTGCCTGATACCCGGGCAGTGCGCACAACGCCTTCATCCTGGCACATTTGATGATTCCTGACATGTTTGAGCCCAGCTGGGGGGTTTGGCTCTTTCACAAAAAGGGTTATCAACTATGGTCCTGTCTGATGACACCTATCCGTGGCCACAGACTGATAAGGAGACCCGCTACAATGGCCCCCACGCAGTATCGAGCAGTGCTTTGTTATGATGAAGATGTGGATCAGATGCCAGGACCGCTCTGGAGGGGCCCACCAGTATGGCGCTGAGATGGTCGCCTGCATCGTGACGGCCTGCTACATCCTCCACAACATCGCGCAGCAGAGGAGCGACATGCTGGAGGAGAAGGATGAAGGCCAGACCTTGTCCAATGCGGAGAATGCCGCAGAGGGTAAGGATGGGAAGGACATTGGGCCCAGACAGGCACAGGAGTCTGCACAACATGCGCGTCAGGGCCAACGCGCACAAGAAGCTCTGATCGTCTCCAGGTTCACCGAGTTGGGAGGGATGGCCAGGGGCACAGGCACTGCATCCCATCCCCAAACTCCCCCCACCCCCCCCCCCCCCCCCCCCCACCCCCAGCTACCGTCCTACCTGCAACCAACACATGGCAAGGTACGAGCCCTGGGTTTAACCGGATCTTGTCCATGGGATGGAGGATGATGACAACCTACTCTGACAATGTCTGACCCCTGCCCACGGAAACACTTTCCACCATTCACCTGGGTGATTCCTGCATGCGAGCTGGCCATTCCATCACATAGTCCCATTGAATCCCTAGTTTGGGGACGGTCGGGAGGGACGGTGGGGAGCCCAGGCCACCCACAATGTCCATCCATTCCCCTTACCACCGCACCCTCTCTTTTGCCAGCTCAGAGCAGCCCACCCCTTATACCCGTCTGACAGAGGCAGGTTGTAACAGTGTGAGCAGGAATGTAATGTAAACAAATATATACAAATAAGTGCCCTAGCCCCTATTACTAAACCGTGCCCTGCACCCGGTAGTTCCCCAGGTGGTATAGCAGGAGTGGAGGCGGCCTGCTGTGATTCCTGCTGTGCGACCTTGGTCCCCGTAGGCAGCCATCTTCCGGGGCAAACGGGCCTGGATGGACCTGGCTGCTGCTCGGGTGTCCCAGGTGGCGTGGTGCCATCCTGCTCTGCCCGCTGTCCACCAGATGCACCATGGACAGGAGGGGCCGAGTCCGAGATGCTGTGGCTTTCTGGCACCTCCCCAGCGGGAGTCACCGGCACAGCCCCATCAGCTCCTCCTCCCTCGGGGTGCTCGATGGATCCCTGGCTACTCCATAGGACAAAAGTGCGAGTAGAGCTATCCCCTGAGGCTCCCCCACCACTTGGCACTGCCAGTCCTTGAGGCCTGCTCTGCTCTCCACCAAGTTCTGCATGCTCGCTGCCATAGAACACAGGGAGTGGACCATCTCCGTCTGGGACAATGTCACATCACCCATTGACTGTGCCACCACCTTCTGGGTCGGTGCCACATCAGTCAGTGACAGCACCATCCCCCTCTGCGACTGTGCCACCTCCCGTTGTGTCTACGCCATGCTGACCATTTCCTGAGCAATGCCGCTGATGTTGCCAGCCATGGTCTGCTGTGACTGCGCCATGCTCAGAAACGCCGTTGCAATATCCAGGTGGTGTGGTGATTGTAGATCTGTGTAGATGCAATACAACTGAGCAAACACTAGAGGGAGCACGGGAGAGGTATAAATATAGAGGAACAGGAAGTGAGGGGACACTTCACAGAAGGGGGAATTGGCAGCAAGACACAAAGCAAGCAGCATTGAGGTAGCTGTAAGTTAAGCACTGAAGACTGAACGTACTCACAATAAAGCATCTACTCCACCTTTGAGACTAGGAGCTTTATTAAGACACAAGGAACAACACATGGTACCCAGGAGTGGCTTCAGACGCTTACTACAAGGTTACTCAAGGAAAAGCTGCAGACACAGAAAGACCAAAATCGCAAGAACGTGGGAAGACCTCGCTTATTCAATGATGTGGGTTGGAACCCCACCTCAGCTGGACCTAACCGGCAATGTAAGTAATGTCTGGAAAAGATTTAAACAAGTGTTCGATATATATATCATAGCTAATGATTTAGCAGCAGCCTCAGACGAAATGAAAATAGCAATGCTCATCGCAGGACATGAAGCTAGAAAAGTATATAATGGCTTTAAATACTCGAAAGCTGAAGACAGCAACAACTTACAAATAATACTAAAAAAATTTGAAGAGTACTGTATGGAATTTGAACAGCACTGTATGCTCAGAGGCCAAACTGCACAGGGACTGAGTGATGCAAAACTTAAACAATCACTATCAGAACAGAAAGGGTTCAGTCTATAAATCGCGAGTGAAAAGTACAGATCAAAAGGAAACAGTAACTTGAACTTTTCACATAGGCTAAACGCTGAAACCCAGTTGAGATCAAAAGGAAAAGTAACTTGTATTTTTCACAAAGACAAAATGCTGAGGTCCAGTTCAGATCGAAAGGAAGGGATAACTTAAACTTTTCAGAAAGAAAAAACGCTGAAATCCGCTGTAAAATGGCATCTGAGCACATTTTACAGACTCGGGGCCACAAAGGACGAAAATCTGCATTTGCGCATGCGCAGGAAACAGAAGCCGCGCATGCGCAGTTACAATCACCCGTTTTGTGTGGACACAAAACCGCACAGTAAAGGAAGGTCGATTTGCGCAGGCGCAATTGATTACTCCGCATGACGTCACGAGCGTCATGACGTATGAGGACCCGGATCACGCCCACGTAAAAGGGAAATGCCCGATAATTAAAAACAAGATACTTAAAGCTGTAAAACCCAATTTTCTTACCTCAAAAGACAAAAAAACGCCTGAACTTACACCAGCAGTTGAAAATAACTCTCACAACACCCTGGAATAAGCAGTCTCCACCGCCCAAAGTGAAGAGAACAAAAACAATCACGAAACAAAAAAAGATGATTTGTTTTTGGAACAATACTACTCAGACATGGCTGAGTTACTCGGATATGCAAAGAATGATGAAGAAAACGATACCAAATCCGAAGCAAAAAAAGATGATTTGTTTTTGGAACAATACTGCTCAGACATGGCTGAGTTACTTGGATATGCAAAGAATGATGAAGAAAACGATACCAAATCCGAAGCAAAAAAAGATGATTTGTTTTTCGAACAATACTACTCAGACATGGCTGAGTTATTCGGATATGCTGATCACAGCATCAGCAACACGGTCGCAAAGCTCAACACGACTCTACTCATGGTAGATGAATCCAACACCATGGTGCCATGGCAGATCGTCGATACATTGGATGACAGCAATACCCAAGATGAAGACGACGCCACACAGAGAGCACAGAAAGACTCCACAGAGAGAACGATGACAGGCTCCACAGTGAGAGTGATGAAAGACTCCACAAAGAGAGTGACGCGAGCCTCCACAGACAGCTCGTTGAAAGACTCCAAAATGGAAGCAAGCAAACACTCCCTAGCAAAGACCATGCACGAACAAGACCAAGAAGGTCAACCCGCCATATCTGGGCAACGGCAAGCAGACTATGAAAGTCTACCAAGCTCACATAATCAAGAAGAAGACGATGTAAATCTACCCACTGCATGCAAAAACAGTGACAAGGTGATCACAGTCGACATACAGGAGGTGCAGGATCACAGCGAGATTGACAGTTCTCAGCTCGTCTGTACAGAAGCACAGAGTAGGGCCATCCAAGAATCCAGAGAGACCACGCCAATAGAAACCATGAAGATTTTGACTCCAGTAGAGGAGCATCAAGAGTCCAGAGAGACCACGTCAATTGAAATCTCGAAGATTTTGACTCCAGAAGAGGAGCACCAAGAGTCCAGAGAGACCACGTCAATAGAAATCGTTAAGATTTTGACTCCAGAAGAGGAGCACCAAGACCAACAAGAACATGAAATCGTGAAGAACTTGACTCCAGAAGACGAGCACCAGGAAAGCAAAGGAGATTAATTAAATCCACCACAAATTACTCCAGAAGAGGAGCACCAAGGAAGCAAGGAAGAGGAAACAAATCCACCACAAATGATTGATGTCACCAGCGTCAATGCAACATCAGATCATTCTCACCATTCTCTAGACGAAACGTTCAATGTAACAGACACCACAAAGGACACTCGCACCAATAACTGTGACAATGACTCAAATTATCCACACGGGATACTCATTGAGCACAACAAGAAAAAGAAAAACCACAAGAAGCAGAGCAGAAACAAGAACAACAACAGCAAGAACAAAAGCAACATGAAGCGCTATAAGAACAAAAAAATCACAAGTAGCACTGCAGAAACAAGAACAACAGCAACAACAAAAACTACAAGAAGAACAACAAAAACAACAAAGACAGAAACGACAAAAACAGCAACAAGAACGACAACGAAAATAACAAAGACAGAAACAACAACAATGAAACTACGACTTGTACAAAATGGTACAACTCTGCACATGAAGGACAATGCCACAGCACAATGCAAAACAATGACAAGACTACAAACATGCTATGGGATGACAATGAATCTCATAAACTCACATCTGCTCCAGAACAAGCAAGCACACCACCTTTCAAGGCAGATGAAATACTAAATCGATACCACAAGCACAGAAAAAAAGTCCATGTCAGTCAAAATCAGTAGTTCAACCATGCAAACTCCTCAGGATGACGTATTGGTTACTTAAAATAACAAGAACACCGACAGTATTCACAACGGAGTTGCAATATCAATATCACCACATCAACAACGAAAAAGAAAAAACTCAATGAACAAATTCATCAAGTTTGGACTCATAAATGTTTTTTATTAAAATTGGACTCATAAATATAAATTGGCTTTGTAAAATATGCAATAGCACCATCACTTGTATAGATGCACATATCGTAAGTAATCTAACTGTTTTGTACAATTTTCTTTAACGATGTACAGAAAATATGTAAAGTAAAAAGGGGGGATGTGGTGATTGTAGATCTGTGTAGATGCAATACAGCTGAGCAAACTCTAGAGGGAGCACGGGAGAGCTATATATACAGAGGAACAGGAAGTGAGGGGACACTTCACAGAAGGGGGAATTGGCAGCAAGACACAGAGCAAGCAGCATTGAGGTAGTTGTAAATTAAGCACTGAAGACTGAACAAACTCACAATAAAGCATCTTCTCCACCTTTGAGACTACGAGCTTTATTAAGAGACAAGGAACAACACAGGTGGGTCTGAAACATGGCTGCCTGTGAGGCGGCAACCCTGTCCTGGGCCTCACCCAGCGCCTGCACAGAATGTCCCAGGCCTTGGACAAGGTAATCCATGGCCAAAATGTTTGCCCCCAATGGCTCCACCGCGGACGCCACCCGTGTGGTGTTGGCCTGGGTGGCACATATGGTCTGCACCTCCTCCTGCTGCTGCACATGATTGGACTCCTCCAACTGCACCTGCAGGTGCTGGATGCTCACTGACAACCCCTCATGTAGTCCCTGGCTCTGCGACTGCATCTCCACGGTCAATGGGACTGTCCGTTCCAGAAGCCCGAGACCCATCTGGATGGCAGCTAGTCCCTGGAGCCGGCCTACAGTGTATGGCGCAGGGGTGAGAATGAGGGTGGGGGTGAGGGTGATGTGGTGTGAGGGTGGTGTGGAGGTTCTGTGAGGGTTGGGGTAACGGTGATGTGGGGGTGGTGTGGGGGGGGGGGGGGTGGGGGTGCTGGTGAGGATGGTGGTGGGGGTGGTGGTGAGGGTGGTGTGGAGATGATGTGAGGGTGGTGTTGGGGTGGCGTGGGGGTGAGGGTGGCGTTTGGGTGGTGAGGATTGTGTTGAAGGTGTTGACAAATGTGACACTTGGAACTGCAACTCACTTCCTTCCCCGCGGCCAAGCTCTGCCCTGGCGACTTCCCTTTCTTCGGGCCCGCCGACCACGTCCAGGGCCCTCTGCTCTGCCACGTTGAGGGGCCACATGTCCGGCAGCCCCCCTCCTGTCCTCTCCCATTCCCGATGGGCTGTCTTCACCTGGGAGGGACGGAGGCTGGAGGGGGAGGGGGAATAGAAAACAACAGCGTTAAACAGTCTGGCCGAATTATGCAGCCCAGGTGGTGGGTGGCTGGTGGCTTCAGTGGCTAGGGCACCCGACCATGGCGGCCAGTATGGGTGCCAGCATGTGGGGCAGGGTGGGGATTTAGCGGATTCCGGGTGGAGAGGGTGTGGGTTTACGGGTGTGGCCATGACATTCAGAGGGAGATGTCAGCGTCACTTTAGCAGATCCATAGCTGATTGGAGGAGTCCCAGAGGCTACGGGCGAGGCCAAAACTGCTAGGATTATGACCTCAATGGAGATCCTGGCGCACAACGTCGGCACCATTAGTAAAAGTGTCCAAGGCATCATTCAATCTTTGATGGTCAAAGACGAGGGTCTCGACGGAATGTCCTCCTCGCTGGGGGATGTGACCCAGTACCAGGCTGACCTTGATGGAGGTTCTGCGGGGCATGTCCTGCTCTCAGATGGGAAAGGCCGAGGCGCTGCGGAGCTTGTCCCAGTCGCAGGTGGGCATTGCTGAGGCGCTGCAGATCAGAGCCCAATCACTGAGGAGCATCACTCAGGGTGTGACACCATGGTGCAGACATTGGGGAACCACCAGGGCTGACAGAGCCAGATGATGCAGGGGCAGCCGGGCCTTGAACCAACTGCCCCTCTGTCCCACGGAGGATGCCAGGACCCTATGGGCACCGCCCAGGAGGAGGGGGAGCTATGCGTCTACTCAGATCCATCCCATGGGGCGGCGATAGTAGCCACCAGCTCTCTTGAGTTCCACTCCTCTGAGGCTGCATCTCGGGGTCAGCACACGAGATAGAGTTGCGCGGCTGTGCATGTGCTGTCGACAAGTGAGCCGGGGCCTTCCAGCCCGAGAACCACCAGAGGCACAGGCCGAGGTAAGCAGCTGGCTACCTCCACCTCAGATGTGCATCCTGAGGAGACACCGAGATGTTGTGGTAGAGCTAGGAGAAGAAAGCATATTGATGATCACTGAGGGCACCAAGGGAGGGGGGGGAAAGGGGTTGTGGAGGGTGGAGGCTGGGGTTTGCAGGGTGGCACCATCTAGAGAGTGGAGACCTGTATTGAACATTAAATGCCCTTGCGCACATCCAGTAGGATGCCTCTGTCACTTTCTCCCGTAATGCATCACCACGTGCATGTAATGGGCATGGGCGAACACAAGCAGGGGTCAGTCAATGGCATAGATTGAGGAGCACCAGCGCTCAGCTCTCTGCTGGTTATCATCATCTCCTGCCCTCGACAGTGACCCGCAGACGGTGCTGACAGAGTCCCAGCATACTGGAGTGATCTGACACATACCCTAGGAGGCTGGGAATTGGGGATGGTGGGTGGGTAAGGTTGCGATAATGGACCAGGCCTCTTACTAAGTTAAGCAGGCAAGTATGAGGGCCTCCCTGGACCTCCAGGCTTTCTGGACCTTCGTCGCTGCCGCCTTTCCTGCAACCTCCGGCTGGGCCTCAGGTTCCTCCCCGGCCTCGTCCTCCAGCCCCTGCTGGTCCGGCGCCGCCTCATCACCCTCGTCCTCTTTGTCCTCGTCCTCCTCAGAGGTGGCCACATGTTTCTCATCACCAACCTCTAGCTCATCGCCCCGCTGCTGTGTGAGGTTGTGGAGGACACAGCAGGCCACAACAAAGCAGGTGACCCTTCAGACGGTGTACTGGAGTGGACCACCGGAGCGGTTGAAGCATCGGAACCTCATCTTGAGGAGCCGATGCACCACTCAATCACAGCCCAGGTGGCTGCATGGGCCTCATTGTACCAGGTCTCAGCTTCGGTCTCTGGGCTCTATACTGGCGTCATTGGCCAGGTCCTCAGCGGATACCCCTTATCCCCCAAGGGCCAGCCGCGCATCCTGGGGTGATCCTCAAAGAAGGCGGAGATGACCGACTGTCCAGGATGTAGCTGTGTTGCACACTCCCTGGGAAGCATGCACACACATGCATTATCTTCATTTGGTGGTCACATACAAGCTGGATTTTGAGGGAGTGGAACCCCTCTGTTAACATAGGACGCCCCAGTGGGCGCAGGGCGACATGTGTGGCATGTATGATCCCCGGGACCTGGGGCATCCCAGCAATGGCAGAGAAACCTGATGCCCGGGCATCTTGCTGGGTTTGGTCCATCTTACAAACAATGCAGTCTTTCGCCCGGGCATCCAGGGCATCCGTTACCTGCTGGATGTACCTGTGGGCTTTGGCCTGTGAGATAGATACCACAGGTCTCTGCTCAAGCCCTGGAATGATTCCGAGGTGGAAACGTTTCGGGCTGCAGAGACCTTGACAGCCACCGGGAGCGGGTGTCCCCTCCTCCCCGTGATGCCAAGTCCGTGCAGACATGGCACAGGTGCCACACCATCTCCTTGGTGAGGCAGAGCTTCCTGCGGCACGCACGGTCCGTCATTTGTTCGAATGACCAACAAAACCTGTACATCCTGGGCCCTGTGTACGGTCCAGACAGATCATTCCAGACATGAAAAAAAACATAAGCGCACATAATAAGCACACATCTACACAATGTAGATACATAGACACAGGCATCGGGTGAAGCACACAGGAGTTTGGTTCTACTCAGTGGAGAAGATGTGTGAAGAGATCAGATAAGTCCCAAAGGGGGTCCTAAAGAGGGCGGCATGGTAGCACAGTGGTTAGGACTGTTGCTTCACAGCGCCAGGGTCCGGGCGTCACCGTCTGTGCGGAGTCTGCACATTCTTCCGTGTCTGTGTGGGTTTCCTCCGGGTGCTCCGGCTTTCTCCCACAAGTCCTGAAAGATGTGCTTCTTCGGTGAATGGGACATTCTGAATTCTCCCTCTGTGGACCCCAACAGGCGCCGGAGTGTAGCGACTAGGGGATTTTCACAGCAGTGTTAATTAAGACAACTTGTGACAATAATAAAGATTATTATAATTAATTCTATGGTGTATCTGCAAAAATTATGGTGGTGAAGGCGGACCTGTAGTCAATGAATAGGAGTCTTATTTAGGAGTGGAGCCTATCTAAGGATGTTGCTTTTTCGCCTGGCCAGATCTAGCTTTCGTTATCTGGAAATTCTGGTGGCCCACGATTGGGCCTCACATCATAAATTAAATGACGCTCGTCTGGAGAATGGGGGTCAAGACTAACTTGTAGAAGTAGAACAACCATCCCCTGTCCTTGGCAAGCAGAGTCCAGACCATTAAAATTAATGTCCTCCCGAGGTTTTTTATTTATTTTGCAGTGTCTCTCCACTTTTCTCCCTAAATCATTTTCTGCTAGAGTTAACAAGTTAATATCCTCCTTTAGCTGGGTGGGCAAAATCCCAAGGATCCTTAGGGTGTTTCTCCAGAGGGATAGATAGTCATGTGGCTTAGCTTTACCAAATTAGTTACTTTATTATTGGGCTGCTAATATTGAGAAAATACTGGGATGGCTGAATGATCCGAGTTCCATTTGGGGGCAAATGGGGGCGACGTCTTGTAGGGGCTCAGGTTTGAGTGCTTTAGTGACTGTGTCGCTCCTGTTTTCTCCTGTGAGATTTGTCATAATATCCACTCATATATATAATGAGGTGCAGACAGGCAGTGATTGACACACAGGATGACCAGTCAGCACACAGTGCAGCCAATCACCAGACAGGACACTACCACTATAAAGCCAGAGAGCACTAGGTTTCCCGCACTCTCTGGACCCAGCCATTGAGACAGTCAGAGTCCACGAGCTAGCAAGTGCAAACACCATGCGGTAGCTAGTAAGTCTAGTCAGGCTACTACTAGGTCGCCAGTCAGTTCAGTATAGTGTCGACCCACAGCTGAATATGTTTATCAGTTCTATCGTTGAATAAAACACTGTTGGATTTTCTCCAGTGTTAGACGTCTGTTTCTAGCTTCCCTGCATCAAGTACAGTCCACATCGAACCAACCTGCCTAACACATCGTGGTACCAGAATGGTACTGATCTTGATGGATCTACCTTGAGTGAATCAGCAACACAGTAGTATGGTGGTTAGCATAAATGCTTCACAGCCCCAGGGTCCCAGGTTCGATTCCCGGCTGGGTCACTGTCTGTGCGGAGTCTGCACGTCCTCCCCGTGTGTGCGTGGGTTTCCTCCGGGTGCTCCGGTTTCCTCCCACGGTCCAAAGATGTGCGGGTTAGGTGGATTAGCCATGCTAAATTGCCCGTAGTGTCCTAATAGTAAGGTTAAGGGGGGGAGTTGTTGGGTTACGGGTATAGGGTGGATACGTGGGTTTGAGTAGGGTGATCATTGCTCGGCACAACATCGAGGGCCGAAGGGCCCGTTCTGTGCTGTACTGTTCTATGTTCTATGACTAGCAAGCAGCCATCTGGTGAACTGGAAAACATCCAGCCTCCTCCGCAGCTCCGCATCTCCGGCAACCTCGGTGCCAATTGGAAGATCTTCAAGCAAAAGTTGCTCTTGTACATCGAGGCGTCCGACCTCGAAGCAGCATCGGATGCCAGGAAGATGGAGCTATTTCTCTCCACCGTGGGGGACCACACCATCCACATCTACAACTCCCTTATGTTCACTGAAGGCGAAGACAAAACAAAATTCAAAACAGTCCTGCTGATGTTCAACAGCCACTGCGACATTGAGGTGAATGAGAGCTTTGAACGGTACGTTTTCCAGCAGAGGCTTCAGGGTAAGGATGAACCTTTTCAGTCCTTCTTGACCCATCTCCGCCTCCTAGCGCAGTCATGTAACTATGACTTGATGGCTGATTCCATGATCCGGGATCAGATCGTTTTCAGGGTCCACTCCGACTCCCTTTGACGGCAGCTCCTGAAAGTCAAACAGTTGACCCTCCCTGTCGCTATCGAGACATGTGTTGTCCATGAGCACGCTAACACTCGTTACTCCCACATCAGGGCGGCAGTGACTGCAAAGCTGGCATCCCACGAGGCGGAACGGGTGCAGGCCATCACACAGATGCAGGGCCTGAGCATCGAGGAGAGTGGCCATTGTGCACGCTTTTCCCGCGTCCCTACGCATGCGCGCCATGACCGAGTGGACGACGAGACCAACAACCCGACTGCGCAGGTGTGTACGTCGACCGACCGAACTGCGCATGCGCGATGGCGCACGGAACGTGCTGATGTCGGCGTCATGACGTGTCTGAATTGTGGCTCCGCCCACTTAAAGTGGCAATGTCCGGCAAAAGGACGCCAGTGTCTACAGTGTGGCAAGCTTGGCCACTACGCAGCCCTTTGCAGATCTGCTCCACCGCTCAGCAGCCAGCGATCCCAGCTGCGGCACAGAAGTGTCCGCTCAATACAACGAGGCATGGCAGATTCCGATCTCGACAGCCCAACAGACCCTGATGCTGAGTGCCTCAAGTCCCCATACCAGGTGGGCATCATAACTACACATGCGCTGCCTTACACCACAACGGCGAAACGCCTCTCGATCCTAAGTGTGGATCCCGACGACGAGTGGTGTGCTGGCCTCAGAGTTAACAAGACTCGCATCCGATTTAAACTGGACACCGGCGCATTGGCGAACCTCATCTTGAAATCCGATCTCGACACCATCCGCGTCAGACCAAGCATTCTTCCACCGGCCTGCCAGCTCTTTGGCTACAATGGCAATGCCATAGCTGACAGTGGCTCGTGTCAACTAGGGGTATCCAATAAGGCGATCAAGGCAGTGCGGTTTGAAATCGTCGGGCCTGACGGAGCATCCCTGCTCGGTGCTCGAGCCTGCAAGCTCCTGAACCTGGTTCAGCGAGTCCACACCATGTCATCATCACCGGCGACGGCCTCGCCTGATGGAAACTCGCAAGCCGACATAGATTTTTTTTTAAAAATAATTTTTATTCAAGTTTTCAACAACAAATTTTATCACAACAGAGAAAAACAGTAACCCCTCCCCTCCAAAAACAATAAATTAACAAGAAAAAGAAATAAGCATAAAACCATGAGAACAAACCCCCATAACGAACCCGTAGCCCCCCCCCCCCTCCCCCACCCCCCGGGTTGCTGCTGAAGTTTTTTTTATAAATGTTTTTATTGGGTTTTTGAACAAGGTATAATTATCGTTATGTACACAGAATAAGAAACATATATATATATATATACACATATTTAGAGGAGAAGGGCACACCCCAACATAAAAAAATAAAATAAAATATGAAATAGAATAACTGGTGGGGTATTGTGCACCAGTTTAACAGCGGCAGCTCTGTATATCTGGCAAAATTACCCACACCACGTAAGTAGGCGACTGCCTGCGGGGGGGGGGGGGGGGGGGGGGGGGGGGGGACTGGGGGGGCACACACACATTTGGCAGCCGGGGAGAAAGTCACAGTGTGCGATATTTGGCTGTGCTGTGTGTTGTTCTTGTCCGCCCCTCCCGTACGGGACTCGCTGCCGTCCCACGCTCGCCCCCGCTTCTGCCGCTCCTCCCGTCCTCCATTTTCCTCGTTCCCCACTCCTGGAGGTGTCTTGCATGTTTTGGCATCCCGTGCCCTCCCTCCAGCTCCCGCTTCCCTTCCCCGCCCCACCCCGCCAGCCCTCCCTCTCCCGTCCCCGTCCCCCTCCACGGTTCGCCTCCCTCTCCCCAGGTTTAGCTGTCTTCACCCTCCCCCCCCCCCCCCCCCCGCCCCCCCCATGGTTCGCCCCTCCCTCCTCAGGTTTAGCTGTCCCCCCCCCCCACTCCCAGTCCATCTCTCCCCTCCATGCACCGGCTACCTTCCCCCGATTCCCGACCATTTTCCCCTGATTCTTGGCCACCCGGCTATTCTTCCTCTTGTACGTTGGCCACAAACAGGTCCCGGAACAATTGCATGAATGGCTCCCATGTTCTGCGGAAACCGTCGTCTGACCCTCGGATGGCGAATTTGACTTTCTCCATTTGGAGAGATTCCGAGAGGTCAGACAGCCAGTCTGCAGCTCTGGGTGCTGACCGCCAGCCAAACAGGATTCTATGGTGGGCGATCAGGGAGGCATAGGTCCTCCTCCCCAGGAATAGATTGGCTGGTCCGAGACACCGAAGACCGCCACTTTTGGGCGTGGCTCCACCCTCACCCCCACCACTTTGGACATGGCCTCGAAGAAGGCTGTCCAGTACTCCACAAATCTGGGGCAAGACCAGAACATGTGGGCGTGGTTGGCCGGGCCTCTTTGGCACCGTTCACATCTGTCCTCCACCTCCGGGAAGAACCTACTCATAAGGGTTCTTGTTAAGTGGGCTCTATGTACCACTTTTAGTTGCGTCAGACTGAGCCTTGCGCACGTGGAGGTGGAGTTGACTCTATGCAGTGCCTCGCTCCAGAGTCTCCACCCTATCTCAATCCCCAGGTCCTCCTCCCATTTCTTTCTTGTTGCGTCCAGTACGGTGTCGGCCCTTTCTACCAGTCGGTCATTCATGTCGCTACAGTTCCCTTTCTCTAGGATATTTGCGTCCAGTAGGTCTTCCAGTAGTGTCTGTCGTGGCGGTTGTGGGTACATCCTTGTCTCCTTTTGTAAGAAGTTTTTGAGCTGCAGATACCTTAGCTCGTTCCCCCGGCTGGCCAAAATTTCTCTGTCAGTTCATCCAGTGTTGCGATCCTGCCGTTCGTGTATAGGTCCCTGACTGTCAGTGTCCCTCCGTCCTGCCTCCACCTTTTGAAGGTGGCGTCAGTCAGTGCTGGTGTGAACCTATGGCTGTTGCAGATGGGAGCTTTGTCCGACATTTTGGTCAGGCCAAATTGCTGCCGCAGTTGGTTCCAGGATTGGAGGGTGGCTGTCACCACTGGGTTGCTGGAGTGTTTTTTGGGTGGGGATGGGAGTGCTGCCATGGCGAGGGCCCGGAGGGAGGTCCCCACGCAGGAGGCCTCCTCCGCGCGCACCCACTCGGCCTCTGGCTCCTGGATCCATCCCCTTACTCGCTCGCCTGTTGCCGCCCAGTGGTAGAATTTTAGGTTTGGGAGGGCTAGCCCCCCACCCCCTGGATTTTGTTTTTTATAGGACCTTCTTTGGGATCCTCGTATTTTTACCCCTCCCCATATGAACGCCATGATTAGTTTGTCCAACGCTTTGAAAAAGGCCTTGGGGATGTAGATCGGGATGGATCTAAACAGGAAGAGGAGCCTGGGCAGTACGTTCATTTTGATCGTCTGGACTCTCCCCACGAGGGAGAGTGGGAGTGTGTTCTATCTTTGCAGGTCCTTTTTTACTTCCTCTGTCAGACTGGTGAGGTTCCATTTGTGGATCCCTTTACAGTCATGGGCTATTTGGATCCCCAGGTAGCGGAATTTGTGTCGGGCTTGTTTGAATGGCAGCCCCTTTAGTGCTGCCCCCCCCCCCCCCCCCCCCCGGGTGCACTGGGAAGATCTCGCTTTTGCTCATGTTGAGTTTGTAGCCCGAGAAGGCTCCAAACTCTTTCAGGAGCGCGATGATTCCGTCCATGCTGCTCTGTGGGTCCGAGATGTAGAGGAGCAGGTCATCTGCATAGAGTGAGACTCTGTGCTCTCTGCCTCCCCTTCGGATCCCCCTCCAATTTTTTGCTGCCCTGAGCGCGATTGCTAGCGGTTCGATCACTAAGGCGAACAGCAGCTGGGACAGTGGGCATCCTTGTCTGGTGCCCCTATGCAGCTGGAAGTATTGGGAGTTGGTATTGTTGGCCCATACGCTCGCCATGGGAGTGTTGTACAGGAGCTTTACCCAAGAGGTGAACCCTGTTCCAAGCCCAAACCGCTCCAGCACCTCTATGAGGTATTTTCATTCGACTCTGTTGAAGGCCTTTTCTGCGTCCAGGGAGACGATCACCTCTTGTGTTCTCTCCCCGGAGGGAGTCATTATCATGTTCAACAGGCACCTGATGTTCGAGGTAAGCTGTCTACCTTTGACAACGCCCGTCTGGTCCTCTGTGACCACCTCAGGTACACAGTCCTCTAGCCTTTTGGCTAGGATTTTGGCCAGTATTTTGGCGTCTGCGTTCAGCAGTGAGATGGGTCTGTATGACCCACATTACGTTGGGTCTTTGTCTTTCTTAGGTATCAGCGAGATAGAGGCCTGTGCTAGCGTGGGTGGCGGTGTGCCCCTAGCTAGCGAGTCTGTGAACATCTCCCGCAGGTGCGGGGCCAGCGCAGTCGCAAACATTTTGTAAAAGTCCGCCGGGAATCCGTCCGGTCCCGGCGCCTTCCCCGTCTGCATGGAGCTAATGCTCTCCATGATCTCTCCCAGTGCTAGTGGTGCTTCCAAGCCCCGTTTTCTGCCCTCCCCCACAACTGGAATGTCCAGTCCATCAAGGAACCGTTTCATCCCAGCCTCCCCCCCTTGGGGGCTCTGAGGTGTACAGCTCTTGGTAGAAGACCTTGAAGGTTTTGTTAATCTTCTCTGGTTCTGTTTCCAACGTGCCTCCGGTACCCCTGATTTGTGCAATTTCTCTGGTGGCTGCCTGCTTTCTCAGCTGGTGTGCCAACATGTGGCTGGCTTTGTCTCCGTGTTCGTACAGGGTCCCGCGTGCCTGGCAGAGTTGGTGCACTGCTTTCCTAATGGAGAGCAGATCAAAGTTCCTTTGTAGCTCTTTCCTCTCTCCCAGGAGCCCTACGGTCGGGGCCTTGGAGTATTTACGGTCTGCCTCCAGTACGGAGTCGATCAGCTGCTGCCTAGCCACTCTTTCCTCCCTATCTCTTTGCGCTTTGAAGGCGATGATTTCCCCTCTTAGTACGGCCTTTAGCGCTTCCCAGAACGTGGAGGGTGAGACCTCCCCGTTTTGGTTGTTCTCCGTGTACTCTGCTATGACCCACGCTATCCTTTCGCTGAAGGCCTTCTCAGCTAGTAAGGCACCGTCCAACCTCCACGTGGGGCGCTGGGCCCTTCCCGTCTCTAGCCGCACATCCTTGTAATGTGGAGCGTGGTCTGATACCACAATTGCGGAGCACTGCACTTTGTCTATCCCTGGAAGCACCGTTTTCCCCACCACAATGAAGTCAATTCTGGTGTACACGTTGTGTACTGGGGAGAAGAAGGAGAATTCTTTCTCCCCCGGGTGGGCGAACCTCCAGGGGTGCACTGCTCCCATCTGCTCCATAAAGTGACTGAGTTGCCTTGCCATGCTTGAGGTTGCAAGCCGACATAGATGACATTATCACGCAGTACCACAGCATATTTGCCGGAATGGGCACGCTCCCAGACCGATATAAAATCCTGCTCAAGCCGAACGCCACCCCTGTAATTCATGCACCAAGCCGGGTGCCAGCACCCCTCAAGGATCGTCTGAAGAAGCAAATACAGGACCTCCAAGACCAGGGCATCATATCGAAGGTCACAGAACCCACAGACTGGGTCAGCTCCATGGTCTGAGTAAAGAAGCGTCAGGGGAGCTTCGCATTTGCATTGACCCTCAGGATCTAAATCGCAACATCATGCGGGAGCATTACCCGATACCAAAATGTGAAGAGTTGACCAGTGAGATGGCTCATGCCAATTCTTTACTAAGCCGGACGCCTCCAAGGGTTTTTGGCAAATACAGTTGGACGCGTCCAGTCGCAAGCTGTGCACGTTCAACACCCTGTTCAGTCACTACTGCTACAACTGGATGCCTTTTGGCATCATATCTGCCTCTGAAGTATTTCACCGCATCATGGAGCAGATGATGGAGGGCATCAAGGAGGTGCGAGTGTACGTTGACGATGTAATTATCTGGTCCACATCGCTCACCTCAAGAAGGTATTCCAGTGAATTCATGAACATGGTCTCCAGCTCAACAGGGCCAAGTGCTCGTTTGGTCAATCGGATATTAAGTTCCTTGGTGACCACATCTCGCAGCAGGGTGTGCGGCCAGATGCCGACAAGATCTCGGCGATCAACGCCATGAAGATCCTGGAGGACAAGAAGGCGGTCCTCCGCTTCCTCGGAATGGTCAACTTCCTCGGGAAATTCATTCCCAATATGGCATCCCACACCACGACCCTCCGCCATCTCGTCAAGAAGTCAACGGAATTCCAGTGGCTGGCCACGCATGAAGCGGAATGGTGTGAGCTGAAAGCAAAGCTCACCACAGCCCCAGTTTGGAGTTCTTCGACCCAACCAAGGAAACCAAGATATCAACCGATGCAAGCCAGGACGGCATTGGGGCGGTGCTCCTTCAGCGAGATGACTCCTCGTCCTGGGCTCCTGTGGCATATGCCTCCAGGGCCATGACGCCCACTGAGCAACGGTACACTCAGATTGAGGAGTGTCTGGCCTCCTGACAGTGACAGTCAAGTTTAACGACTACGCTTATGGCTTGCCAAAATTCACGGTAGAAACAGACCACAGGCCTCTAGTCCACATAATCCAGAAGTATTTAAATGACATGACACCTCGCTAACAGTGAATTCTTCTTAAGCTACGCCGCTATGACTTCGAACTTGTCTACACGCCAGGCAAAGAGCTGATCGTTGCAGTTGCTCTATCCAGGTCCATTACCACAACGTGTGAACAAAGTGACTTAATCTGCCACATAGAAGCGCAAGTGTTGTTGTGCGCCATCAACCTTCCGGCCTCTGACGAACGGGTGGTCCAAATTCGTGAGGAGACGGCCAAGGATCCTCTGCTGCAGCGTATGATGCAGTACCTTACCAATGGCTGGCAGAAGGGACAATGTCCCCAGTTCAATAATGTAAAAGACGACCTAACGGTGGTGGAGGGAATCCTTCTGAAACTCGACAGGATCGTAATTCCTCAGAGCATGTGGGCTATGGTGCTGGGCCAACTCCATGAGGGTCACCTTGGGGTCAAGAAATGCCGACGCAGAGCTCGGGAGGCGGTCTATTGGCCGGGCATCAGCCAGGACATTGCCAACACAGTCCTCAACTGCCCTACCTGTCAGAAGTTTCAACCATCTCAACTCAAGGGGACGCTGCAACAGCACAAGATCATGACCTCTCCGTGGTCCAAAGTAGGTGTAGACCAAGGGGCATGACTACGTACTCCTGGTCGAATACTTCTGCAGTTACCCAGAAGTGGTGAAACTGTTCGACCTCACGTTGAAGGCGGTAATCAAAGCCTGCAAAGAAACGTTCGCCGGGCATTGGATACCGCTCACGGTGATGAGCGACACCGGTCCTTGCTTTTACAGCCAGGAATGGTCTGATTTTGCACAGTCCTACAACTTCCGTCACATAACCTCCAGTCCCCACTACCCGCAGTCAAACGGGAAGTCCGAGAAAGGGGTCCATATTGTAAAGCATTTGTTGTGCAAAGCTGCAGACTCGGGCTCCGACTTCAACCTGGTAATGCTGGCATACAGGGCAACCCCACTGTCCACTGGGTTGTCTCCAGTGCAGATGTTCATGAATCGCACTCTGAGGACCACAGTTCCAGCCATCCATGTTCCAGACCTTGACCACCTCACGGTCTTACAGAAAATGCAGCAGTCATGGGCCCAACAGAAGGCCACATACGATGCTCATACCACGGATCTACCCGAGCTCACCCCAACTGATCATGTTCATGTCCAGTTGCCTGAGGGCGGCTGTTAGCCACAGCTGTTGTGATCAAACAAGTGGCCCCAAGATCGTTCCTTGTCCGCATGGCTGATGGCTCCCTGCTACGGCGCAACAGACGGGCACTGCGAAGAGTTCCCCGCCCGCTACCTGACCGAAGTGACACGCTGCCTACAATGCTTCCTCTGGATGTACCCTGCCGTGAGGCCACCGATCTACCAGCAATCCTGCCGGCCCCCGCGACCACACGATGGCAGCGATCCCGCCTATCCATGTGCAGGTGGCTCCTGATCCATCTCTGCGACGATCAACAAGAATTCGTTGCCCACCACAAAGACTGAATCTTTAAACTGAACTTTTGTTCATTTTGTGACTTCATCGAATTAACCTCTGTAAATATTGTTTCTTTTGCCATGCATCTGCACTATCGACACCTTCCTATGTATATATTCATTTAGACACCTTTTGTATATAGTCAGGCATATGTATATATATATATATATATATGCACACACACCTTAGTATTTATTTATCTAAAAAAAAAAGGGAGATGTCATAATATCCACTCATGTATATAATGAGATGCAGACAGGCAGTGATTGACACACAGGATGACCAGTCAGCACACAACACAGTGCAGCCAATCACCAGACAGGACACTACCACTATAAAGCCAGAGGCACGAGGTTTCCTGCTCTCTCTGGACCCAGCCATTGAGACAGTCAGAGTCCACGAGCTAGCAAGTGCAAACACCATGCGACAGATAGTAAGTCTGGTCAGGCTACTGCTAGGTCTCCAGTCAGTTCAGTATGGTGTCGACCCACAGCTGAATATGTTTATCAGTTCTATCGTTGAATAAAACACTGTTGAATCTTCTCCAGTGTTAGACGTCTGTTTCTAGCTTCCCTGCATCGAGTGCAGTCCACATCGAACCAACCTGCCTAACACATCAAGATTTTCTTTGAATCCAGCAGTGGTACCTGGAAGCTGTTCAGTCAGCATGTCATTCTTAGCCCCTATCTGCAGTAATCATCTCTTTGTGCCAGCGAGCTTGAACTCGACATTTTGGACATGAGAGGGGAAGGATCTGGAAAGGTTTGGGGATTTGATCGTGGAGGGGCGTTTTGTCAGTTTTGAGGAGCTGTCGGAAAAATATCAACACCCTGCTCTATATCCATTGCAATCTAGAAAAATGAGAGGTAATCAGCAAGATCACTTCCAACATTTCGCCATTGGGAGTACTGTTCACAAATTATTAGTTTCCCTTTCCTCGGGTCAGAGAATAATTTGCAAATGTAACTGCCTTTGAGGTGTTCTAAAAAAATAGTTAAAATCAGGACAGATCATCCCCAGTCAATATTGAGAGACACGATGATTCTGGCAGTTTTTCAGGAGATGTGGGGCGGGGTTCTCCCCGGGCCGTACCAGCGCCGAGGAGTGGCGTGAACCACTCTGGTGTCGGGCCATCCGGAAGGTGCGGAATCCTCCGCCATGGGTTGGCGCCATGCCAGCCGGCGTCAAAGGGCTTGGCGCCACACCAACCACCGCCAGCCGGCGCGAGTTGGCACATGTGCGGGAGCGCCAGCGTGTGCTGGCGTAATCCCAGCACTTGCGCAGAGGGGTTCTCCTCCACGCTGCCATGGCGGACCATTACACCGGCTGGCGTGGAGGGAAAGAGTGCCCCCACGCACATACCCACCCGCAGATCGGCGGGCCCCGACCGCGGGCGAGGCCACCGTGGGAGCCCCCCAGGGCCAGATCTCCCCGCGCCTCCCCCCCCAGCCCCCCCCCCCCCCCCCCCCCTCCCGAGGAGTACGCAGGCCGCCCGCAGAGCCAGGTCCCGCCAGTACGGACCTGGTGTATTTTACGCCGTCGGGACCGGCCGAAAACGGACGACCACTCGGCTCATCGCGGGCCGGAGAATCGTCGGGTGGGCCGCTGCCAACGGCTCCTGACCAGCACGGCATGATTCCCGCCCCTGCCGAAAAACCAGCGGCGGGGCGGGATTCACGTCGCCTCCCGGCAATTCTCTGGCCCGGTGCGGGTTCGGAGAATCCCGCCCGTGATGTCTCTGGAAATCAGGTCGAAGTTATCAGCCAAGTCACCAAAACTTTTAGGGCAACACAGTGGCACAGTGGTTAGCATTGCTGCCTACGGCGCTGAGGTCCCGGGTTCGAATCCCGGCCCTGGGTCACTGTCCGTGAGGAGTTTGCACATTCACCCCGTGTCTGCGTGGGTTTCACCCCCACAACCCAAAAGATGTGCAGGATAGGTGGATTGGCCGCGCTAAATTGCCCCTAAATTGGAAAAAATAATTGGGTACTCTAAATTTATTTTTAAAAAGTCACCAAAACTTTTGGTGGACGCGGCTGTTGAGGATGGATGTGCAGTTTGTGCACTGCTCAATACTTCAAACCTTTTCAAGTAAAGTGCCAAACTGTCTTTTAGCCTACCTCCAACTTCCTGCATTTTTGACTGCCAGATTCATCGTGTTTCTTCATATTGACTGAGGACAATTTCCCCTTTCCATTTATTTTCACCCTCAGAAAATGAGATTCATGAAGAGTTGTTCTCGACCTCGAACCTCACACTGTTTTCTACAATTTCCAATGTTACCCACATTCTCTGGTCCATTTATTATGAAATATTCAGTAATACCCAGTGGAACAGATTTTGGCCATAAGGCAGAGTCTTCAGGGTAGGTTTCTTCCCTCACTTCAGTAGCAGAAGAACAATGAGCTTGAGCAGTATCCTGTAGTTCAATTCCCATTTCAGAACTTGTTCAGGTTTTTCAGGAACTGTGTTTCGCTGGAAACCAGCAGGTCAAAGTTATCAGTCAAGTCACCAAAACCTTTTGGTGGACGTGGCTGTTGAGGATGAATGTGTAATTTGTGCACTGCTCAATACTTCAAACCTTTTCAAGTAAAGTGCCAAACTGTCTTTCAGCCTATCTTTGTCCTCTTGCCTCGCCTTTAACTTCCTGCATTTTTGACTGCCAGATTCATCGTGTCTCTTCATATTGACTGGGGATGATCTGTCCTGATTTTAACGATTCACAAATAAGTCTTCAGAGTCTACTGTCCAGTGAAGCCTCCTTCAGCAAAAGCAGCTGATGGTCTGAGCTGCTCAAAAGCAGTGCCGAATTAAACAAAGCTGAGGAGTCACCCCGCTCCCGCTGACCACTGCTCCCTGATGCCCCGAGACACGATGCCAGTGTTTTCCTGGTCTTCGTCCCATCTCCTGACTGTTGCTCTGCTCACCTCTTGGCTCTTTCTCCAGGGGTCAGGCCTTAGGCCTTGACCCTGGGCAACCACGGATGCTCCTGGCTGGCTGCTGTTGTTGTTTATCTGGTCTGGTGGCCTGAGTGGTTGGTTGGCTGCCCATCCAACCTCCTCAGCCCTGGGCTGGAGGTCAGGAGTCGCCCCACTGCTCTGAATGGCCGTTGGCCAGTGCCTTCTCCTCACCTTGCTGAAGGCTTCCCAGGAACACACCCTGATGTTATGTCGGCGACTTCACTTTCGCCTCAGGTTGTCCACCAGGCTGAATGCCAGAAAGCTGGCTGCAGCTTTTCACCTTTAGTCAATGAAAGCTCAGAAACCTCACACCAATTCTGGAGATCCGTATCTGACCTGCTCTAAGCCTCCACCACCTCTCAACATCTGGCAAACAGGTTTCCCGCTCTAAAGGGGAATCCACCAATCAGATCCCAATGTTGTTCTGTAATGCCTGCTGATAGGCTCATTCAAATTTCTTGAGCCTATCAGCAAATTTAGGGGCTGGTTTTGCTCACTGGGCTAAATCGCTGGCTTTTTAAGCAGGCCAGCAGCACGGTTCGATTCCCGTTCCAGCCTCCCCGGACAGGCGCCGGAATGTGGCGACTAGGGGCTTTTCCCAGTAGCTTCATTGAAGCCTACTCGTGACAATAAGCGATTTTCATTTTTCATTTCATTTCATTCAGAGCTGCCAAGAAAGCCACTTATTGCATCACAGATCATTGAGTACAGAAGGAGGCCATTCATCCCATCATGCTTGCACTGCCCTTTTAAAAGTTATGATTCAATCTGCTGCCGCTGCACTTTCAGAAAGTGCACTCCAAATCATTACACCCCGCTGACTAAAAAAAAACCTTGTCCTCATAATCTTTGGCTTTTTTGCCAACTAATTTAAATCTGTATTCCGTATTCTCATCTCGTATTTTAATAATATCTTACACAAGCGGACTGCTGTCTGCTTTAACAATCTCATGCAATTAAGGCCAGTTAGTTTAGCCAGGACATTCTCCCAGTGGACATGGTCATGATTTACATGGTAAAAAGAGTCAATGTTGTATTAACTGTCCACAAGAAGAAATAGTTTATCCTTATTCTGCTTAGTTCTAAATGCAAGAAAACTCTTATCTTTGTATTTTGAAATTCACATCACTGCACATACATCATACAATTAAATCAACCTCCACACTTCAGTTGATCTTGCCAGCTGCTGCAGCTAACTTTTAATAAACATCTAATTCGCTACGTGTAAAATTATAGTGTTGATATCTTTATCATATGAGCACAGATTAATGAGTCCTCATGGGAGAGGATCCAAACTGTGCTTTGAAATGTGTGAAAACCTTCCAATAAACATTGTGCTAATGATTGCTCAGGGCAGTAGTGTTCTTGAAGATCATTTCTCTAAGACTGTTGCAAGCGATCTTCCTCTCTCACGTTGACAAGGATAATTGATAATAGATGTAGTTTGAAAACTAATGCTGCGTTGCAGCTTTGAGGTTCAAGCCAGTTCTTCTTCAAGCAGTATTCTCACTTACTGGAGTGTAGCCAAGCCTCAGTTTATACTGTGATTTTATTGCGGGACAGGGTGAGGAGGTAGGCCCCAGGCCTACCACAGCCAAAATAGGGATCAAACCCAGTGCTGTTGGCTTTTTCCCTCATAATCTCGCCAAAGTGACCCCATCGAACCCCTGGAGTGAGATTAAGAAGGATGGGGTGAGTCTTGTGTTGAACATTAACAATGGCATAGCCCTATTATGCTGAATTGCCTGTTTCTGTTCTAACATTCCATGTAATTTTTTGTAATGTTGGCTGTGTCTGATTTGGATTTGGATTTGTTTATTGTCTCGTGTACTGAGGTACAGGAAAAGTATTTTTCTACTTGCAGCTTAAACAGATCATTTAGTACATGAAAAGAAAATACGTAATAGGGCAACGCAAGGTACACAATGTAAAGACATAGACACCGGCATCAGGTGAAGCATACAGGAATGTAGTATTAGTCAGATCTGTCTATAGGAGGGTTGTTTAGGAGTCTGGTAACAGATGGGAAAAAGCTGTTTTTGAATCTGGTCGTGTGTGTTCTCAGACTTTTGTTTCTCTTGCCCGATGGAAGAAGTTGGAAGAGAGAGAAAGCCGAGTGGGAGGGGTCTTTGATTATGCTGGCCATTTTCCCAAAGCAGGAGGAGGTGATGGAAGGAAAGGTATCGGTCTCCAACATGATTCATTTGGAATATTATGCACACTGGCATTTTTGAATGACAATGTAGCTGGTTATTGTCTCATACTAATTGCACATCCCAAAACCATGACATTTAATGACTTTGCATGAAAACAATTGTTTCATTACCCCACGCTCATCTTCTAATGTGACTCTATTGGGTACAGTTAAACTACAGGTCAATAAGTACTAGCAAAAATAAATTCAATAGGCAATATGAGAACGAATGGTTTAGCAATGATTTACTTCCTTAATTGAGCATAGCAAATCCTCCAATTATTTATTCAATAAAACAGGCTTACAATTCCACTACAAACAGATGGAGGAAATTTTTTCCCTGAGAACTGGTCAAATGAATTTTTAAAACAGGAATGTGGTTTCAGATTGTGAATGGCTAGGAATAAGATTGACATTTCTTTGCAATCTGAATGGGGGAAGATGATGCAATTGGGGAGAATTTTATGACGTTTATGGAAATTCTGCTGTTTTGTTATATTTCACCTCATATTATAATATATTTTACAAACAGACTTTTGCCTGCTTTAACAATCTCATACAGACAGGGCCAGATTTTCACAGTATCTTCATTGCAGTGTGAATGTAAGCCTACTTGTGGCAATAATAAAAAGTTAGTTCAGATGGGACATTCTCCCAGGTGGACAAGGTGATGAGTCATGATTTACATGGTAAAGATAGTCAATGTTGTCATACATTCTTAGTTTCACTTCTGCTTTGAGCATAGCACAAGCCACAGCTCTGATGTCTTCAAGCTTTACCCCAATGTATAACTTCTCCTGTGTCCAGTCTTAATAAATTACCCCACAGCATCTTTACCCAATTCCTTATGAGTGATTGGTGCCTTGTGTCTTGTGCAGTAAATAAGCCCAATATATTGTATCATTATAATAACACAGCATGGTGATCAGCAGTGGTAAGACAAGTGGTAGCAAGATTAAGTATAGGTATGACATGGTAAACTGTCTTAGATCATGCTCCTTGGCATGAGAAGACCCTCAACATTTTGGTCAGACCGTAACAAAGTTACATCAAAGACAAGCTTCGAAGACACAGCATCAGGCTGGTGCTCAAGTAAAAATTGGGGAACAAGACGGATCCCTTGTAGTGAGGTTGTAGCACATAGCCTGTCAGTACCATGAGAACAACAGTGCATCGAGAGGACCAGCACTAGGTTAGCTCAGTCGGGAAAGGCAAATGACCAGGATGTGGATTAGATCAATAACGAGCACAAGAGAGTCCCATTAGAAAAAGATCATAAAAATCAGGCCAGGGCAGGTTGTGATTATAACGGATGGCATTGAGAGTCGATAAACAATAAATTGAATAATAAGCAAGGATCCCATTACTTCATGGTGCTTTACCACCACAAGTATTCCTCATGGATGGAACTTTGGAAAGGCACCTGTGTTATGGCCCAGGGTTTAGAGAACCCCAACGTGTATCATGGAATTCACCTGACCCACAACTTTTAATTGATTGTGGTATGGGGAGCACACGGCCCACTCTACAGGTGTAGTACAGCAGAAATGGAGGGGTATTTTTAAAGCACAACAATGTTTATTCTATGAACTCAAGTTAACCTTTTTAAAACATACAGTGAACATCTTAGCAACCATCAATCGAAATATAACCCCCAAAGAATACAACACTAAGTAATCCTTAATAACTTCCCAAACAACATCCAAAAGACAGAAGAAACACCTTTTAACAGAATCACATTAGGGTTACATTCATTACTGAGAACATTTATAGTTCTGAATTCACCAAATGATCAAGAGATAGTCGTTTCATGGCAGAGAGATCAACAGTACACCTGCTCTGTCTGGCTTCAGCTCCAACACTGAAAACAAAACTAAAACACACCTGCAGCAAACAGCCTAAAACAAAAGTAAAAAACTGACAGACAGCCCAGCTCCACCCACACTCTGACATCACTGACAAACACTCATTTCTTAAAGGTACTCTCACATGACACCTGAAAGCAGTTAAAGTGACTGCCATTCCAGCTACTACCGAGGTATATTGTCAGAATTTCCACTCAATGTTCCAGTTTTAATTGGGATGCAACAGGCCTGTTATCTGAATCCAAAATGTAAACACAGCACATAGTGCAATGGGTTCTTGATCCAAGATAGGAAACATTGGATCTTTTTCCAAGTGGCAGGCAGAGACTAGTGGGGTACCGCAGGGATCGGTGTTAGAACCCCAGCTACTCACAATGTACATTAATGATTTAGATGAGGGAACTAAATGTAATATCTTCAAATTAGCAAATGACGCAAAGCTTGGTGGGAGGGTGAACTGTGAGGAGGATGCAGAGATGCTTCTGTGTGATTTAGAGAAGTTGAGTGAGTGGACAAATGCGTGGTAGATGCAGTTTAATGTGGATAAATGTGAGGTTATCCACTTTGGTAGCAAGAACAGGAAAGCAGTTTATTATCTGAATGGCTATACATTGAGAGACAGGAATGTGCAATGAGACCTGGGTGTCCTCGTACACCAATTGTTGAAGGTAAGTATGAAATTAAAGGAAATAAAAATTGCTTATTGTCACGAGTAGGCTTCAATGAAGTTACTATGAAAAGCCCCTAGTATGCAGGTGCAGCAGACGGTAAATAAGGGAAATGGTACGTTGACCTTAATAACAAGAGGATTCGAGTACAGGAGCAGCGATGTGTTGCTGCAATTATACAGGGCCATGGTGAGACCACATCCGGAATATTGTGTGCAGTTTTGGTCCCCTTACCGAGGAAGGATGTTCTTGCTTTAGAGGGAGTGCAACAAAGGTTTACCAGACTGATTCCTGGGATGGCAGGACTAATGTATGAGGAGAGATTGAGTTGGTTAGGATTATATTCACTGGAGTTCAGAAGAATGAGGGGGGATCTCATTGAAAGCGATAAAGTTATAGCAGGGCTAGCAGTAGATGCAGGAAGGACGTTCCCGATGGTGGGGAATCCAGAACCAGGGGTTACAATCTGAGGATACAGGGTCGACCATTTGGGACAGAGATGAGGAGAAATTTCTTCACCCAGAGAGTGGTGAGGCTCTGGAATTCTCTACCACAGAAAGCAGTTGAGACCAAAACATTGTCGGCAGGATTCTCCGTTTCAGATACTAAGGGCAGGACTCTCCGGCCGTGTCCTTCCAGTGACTGGAGAATCAATGGAGTTCTCCATTGTACGAGGCTCACCCAGGGAGTTCATGCGCCGCGCGGGGCAAGTGAACCCAGCCCAAAATGTTGACGCCGGGACTGAATCGGTGGTGTTCTATGACAGGAAAACTGCCGCTGTCCCAAGAGCAATTCATCATCCGTTAATCGGCTATCACCGGCACCACGTAGAATACGATCCATTCCAGTCAAAAACGGTGTCCGATTCGCTGGGGTTGGGGTTGACATTCTTAAAGCTGACAAGCTGCAGCCGCATATAAGCACTCCACTCCCCAGACACACTCATCCCAGACAACAAGATGGCCGCAAGGCGAGCGGCACCCCATTTCACCAATGCGGATCTGGAGACATTGCTGGACGCAGTGGAGAAGAGGCGGGCCACACTCTACCCCGGGGTGGGGAGAAGGTTGACACCCACCACCGTGCAACCAGCCTGGGTGCAGGTGGGAGAGGCCGTGAGTGCCATGGGCAACACAGCCAGTGCCGGCTAGCTATACCATAAGGAACTGCACGGCTTCCTCAGGGGGACCAGGGTGAAGTAGGCAGAGCTGTGACCTGACACTAACCTATGACCTGTGATGCGTAACCCCACCCTTCCCCCTACCCAGAATGAAACCGAACCTCACCCGGCACCACATGCCAGCACCCACTATATGCCCTTTTTGTCTCTGCAGGAAAATTAACCCTTTCAACAAGCTTTTGTGAATAATCCAGAAGATGTCAAAGACTTAGCAATTCACATCCAATACAAAGTTTTAAAAAACTTGACCAACCCTTTGATTACACTCTTTGGGATTAACTTTCCAATTGGTTGGGTGGCGCAGGAATTATCATTAAAGGACTTTCCCTATTTTGCATATGTGGACTTATCATTTACGTACTAATGCTGCTGATCAGATACTTTGGCTAATGCATGCCTACCCATAGTGCCCCACCAATCCACATGATTCATATTTATTCATATGCACCACTAGCCAATAACATCAAAATGGAAGGTTTTGTTGAACTATTATTTACTGCATTATTATTCATTTATTCGTGAATTATTATTAATAATGTATTACTAAATCACATAATCAACTTTGATAATCATTTTACCATTTATTACTAAATCATATACTCAATTTTTTACTCTATAATCATTTTATTTGTATACATGAAATACTATTGTTGAAATGTTACTGATCAATCAATTATTTGACTGTATTATTAATATATATTAATACTGAATCATTAGTATCAAATTTGATTAATTTATTAATTGTTGCAATGCTTATCCACACTGTTGTTTAAAACTGCAATGACAATATGAATGAGTTACTCTTTGCGCTTTTACCTATCCTATCGCATTAATGATATCTTTTATCTTATTCTGATATATCTCACTTAATCTTTTGATTGATCAAGAGCAGAGACTGTAGAAGTCAACTATTTCCTAACACACCTAATAGGTAAAATATAGCTATTTTGGATAAATATTAAGCCCTAGTTTTACCCATTTTAAATTAAGGATTTCAACACTCTCATAACCTCAGGTCATCGCAAAACGTGCGGCTTACAAAACAGCATGACACAGCATAATTCACTTTGCTACACAAAAGAACCTGATACATGCAAAAGCAGTAGAGGTTAAAACAAACACTTTAACTGAACTAATGAATACATTTCTCAAGACAGTGTCCAAGGACAGGGCAGGCTCCAGAGCAACAGCATTGCAACGACACAGTAACATGAAGGTTCTATTGTTATAACAGCTAATTCAGCAAAAGACCAGTTCAAACTGGTCTTGATAACAGCACAATATCACATTCCTTAACATACACAAGTATGCAGACAAGAAACAATTAGAACTAATGTTGCATATTAAAGATGGCCGGTTTGCCGTCAAATCAGATGTGTTTGAATCTAACCCAGACCAAATAGGATTATATTAGGGTGTAATTAGATGGCTAAAGACAGATATGAAACAGTATAGCTGCGAAGTTTCATTCGGCCACTTTTTGAGCTGGAGCTGGAGCTGGAGCTGGATCATTAGCTGGATTTCTTTCTCTCTCTCTCTTTCCGGAGTCAATCTATAGTTTGACTGAACTGTTTGCTGTCTTCATATTTCATTTTCGGACTTGGACTTCTAAAGTTATTGCGAGCTGTTTGTCTATGCAAGAAGATCATTTCTGTGATTCTTTGAAAGCTTCAAATTGTCCACGAATTGCCTTTTAAATGACTTTCAATTGTAATCAATAGAAGACAAATAAAACAATTCCTATTTGCACCTGAGAAGTTTTAACTTAAATTTCTACTGAGTTCCAGTAATCGCAAAATGCTGCTGAAACCACATGGTAGATCTATCAAACATCCAAACTTAGCAAGCCATGTGGGAGGTGTGGTCTTCTGCATGCACCAAGGAAATGCACAGCTTTCCCACAATTGTGCAAAGCATGTGGCAGAGAGAGCAGTACACTCGAGGCTGATTGTAATATTCTGATAGACAGGCGACCACCAGATGGATTAACAAAGGGATGATTTATTAAAGTAAGAAACTATGTACTGAGAGTGAGATAAAAGCTACCACGTTCCAAGAGTCCAAACTGCAGACTGACAGGGAGTTGCAAAGGGGCTGAAGACCGCTTTTACATGGCGGTCTTGAATGTTTGGCCAGCTCTCTCAGCCAGTGCATTTGAAGCAGGATGGTAGGGAGAAGTCCAAATATGTTGAATGCAATTGGCCCCCATAAAATGCTTGACTTCCTCCCTTGTTAAAGCAGTCCCATTATCTGAGACCAGAACCTGAGGCGAGCCATGGGTGGCGAATGTCTGTCGCAATTTCTTTACCATTGCTGATGAGGACGTAGACTTCATTTTGTGAATTTCCAACCACACTTTAAGGGCGATCTTCTTCCACTGCTGGTATTTTACCAAGTGTTCAAAGTGCCAGATTTTGCTGGACAAAGTTGGGGCTGGGGTGGGCGTGGGAGGGGGTGCCTCCTTTACCAACCTGCAGTGTCCACTGGAGACCCCCACAAAGGTTTCCCCGGCCCTGTGCTTCCCTTCCCCACACGTCTTAATCCATCTCAGACCCCATTTCCCCTCAGACAACCCCCATCTACCTCCATCGACCCCTGCCAGCCTGATCCCGGCAGGATTCTGGACTTAGCTTCAAGAAGTCCAACTTAACCCAGAGCTTGCTTTCCTCTGGGCCTGCTGCAGTTGCAGCAGTGTCCACTGCTCCCAGTGGCTGGGACAAGAAGGGTGCCAGCCATTTGATTGGTCGTTAAGTGGCTGCAGAGGCATGTTGACCTCTGTCATTTACACTTGGAGATGGGGGACCCCAGGCCTCACATTAAAAAAAAGCCCAATATCTCCATAAGTGGCTCATGTTATATTTTGGATTACAAAACTGCTGTGAAGCACCTTGGGATGTTTCATTATATTGAAGGACCGATATCAATCGAGGCTGTGTTAATTTTTGCTGCAACACCAGGGGGAGCACTTCCTGCACATGTGCAGATGCAGTGTCAGTCAGAGGAACCATGTTAATAGTTATTCTTTGCAATGGCAAACACGTTGATTGTAATTTTTTTTAATGGTTTGATTCACAATCTTTCTTCTGTGCTCATAATTTGGTTACGTTGGAGTTTCATTTATGATGGAAAGTGTTATAACTTATACGAGTGTCACGGGACCGGACCCTCGAAGAATTTGAACTGCCCCTCTGCGGGGGAGGGTGGAGTTTCCATCAAGAGCAGGATCAACCCGGATACCCTCAGCCTGGATGTGGGCGGGGCTGCGGGAGGCCCTTCATGGAGTGGTATGTATAGAGTTTGCCAGTGTTCAATAAACCTTGTTTGTTTTCCTTACGCTCTCTTATGGTCACTTCCTCAAAACCTAACACTGGCAACTAGGGTAAAATGGAGTTGCAGATGGCTCCATTTCCTCCAGACTCGTGGGTCTCAACTCCACAACCGAAAAAGATGTGCAGGGTAGGTGAATTGCCCCTTAATTGGAAAAAAAGAGAATTGGGTACTCTAAGTTTATTTTTCAAATGCCTTGTTAGTTATGAGAGCGCTTCATGCTCCTCAACTCTCAAGTGCCTCCTCGAAGGCACAGGTGCCATGCCTCGCAGCATAATTAGTGAACCCCATGTTCAGCAGACTTTGAAGCCGAAACAGTGTACCTGTACTCGAGGAATGTCAGCACCATAAAGGCAGCTGCCAACAATCAAACACTAAAGAGCAGGGCTTCACCACTGAGGATCCTCTCGCAGCCAAAGGGTTAGTATGTGGATGAATGGAGGACAGCTGAGCATGACCCCCCCTAATGTTCTCAACAGAGGTCTGGGATCTAGGGGCTCCGGACCTGACCGGGGGTGAGTGTGCAGAGCAAGATTTTCCAGCTCAACTGGCTCATTAGATAGAACTCTGAAAGAATGGGGACAGTAAGGATGGGGGTGGATTAGGGGATTTGAGGATCCCAGGATGGAAGCCCTAACGGATTGTTGGTCTCTCTCCTTTGCCAATTCCTGCCAGATCAAACTAAGTTTGCTGGTGTGGATCCCGTGGAGTCTGCCTTCACTGTACTTATCGCAGTTGAGGCGGGCAGATGCTGTAGAAAGCGGCATCGACAATGCAGGCTGGAGGTGGCACCACATGTGCAGGGGGCCACCGTACACCACGAAGACCCGGCAATGCATCAGGTTCAGGAGGGCGCCAGAAGCAGAGGCCAGAGACGGCCAGAGGTGTACAGGTGGCGTTGGTTATTCCATGAGCTGCTGGACACCATATGCCTCCATCTCAGCAGAGAAACAATGCAGCATCTGTGACACATCCTCGCAGAAATGCCACCATGTGAAGGAGGAGGACACCTGCTCCCAGTGGACGTGAAGGTCACGCAACCCTCAACTTCTATGCCACTGAGGTATTCCAGGGCACACGGTGCATCTGGGAGGTGACGAATGTGTCCATCAGTTCAACACCCCCCACCCCACATTTCCTTACCCCCATCTCCCTCCCCCAGCTCGATTTCCCACCCCTCCTCCTCCCCTCCCCCGCCCCCCCCCCCCCCCTTAACAACACCCCTTCCCCAACCACCATGTTCCATCCTCCAAGCATCTGTGTAACATTGCTCCAGGGTGATGGAGCGGGGGGACTGGAAATCGCCCTTGTCTCCTTGGTGGCAGGTCCCATCTTGGTTCCAGAGTTTCCTCCTCCCTGACGATGCCTGTAGGGCCCTGGGGGACTTCATGGGATGGAGGGGCAGCAAGAGTGAGCTCCAGAGGCCCTTGGATCATCTGTCCTGGAGGCCTGGAGACCTGAAGGCTCTCCATTGTCTGCACCCTAGTGTCAACACCCTCTGCGATGCTCCTCAGTGACTGAGCCATGCTATGGAGTGCTTTGGCAATGTCCACCTACATCTAGGTGGTAGACAGCCAATAACAGAGAGAAGCTCATGGGGGCCTATTTTTGACATTAAATGCCATTGAATACGTGCCGCGATCTTGCCAACGCAGCCATCGCAAAATTCCCTGCCAAACGCTCCCAAAACTGGACACTGAATTACGTCCAATATAACCATCTTTAAAGAAACATACATGGTTCCATATTCCACAGCACTTTGCTTTTATTTTATTGTTTAATCCACTACCACTTCACTTTCAGGAATGCCGACCCTTGAAGAAGTAGTGCCTTCTCTCCAACAAGAGTCACGGACACAAAACACTAACTCTCTTTCTTTCTCCACAGATGGTGCCAGAGCTCCTGAGTTTTTCTAGCGTACCCTGTTTTTATTTCAGACTTCCAGCTTTCGCAGTCTTTTATCTTTATTTGCATCAAATTCTCTAAGCTCCAATGTGCAGTTTTACAAATATAAATCGCAGATCTAGAAAGTACAGCTGTCCAGTCGATATCACATTGCATGGTGAAAAACGTTTGGTTTTGGTTTATGCTGTGCCTGCGTTTCGTGGCAGACATTTGTTTAGTATTCAATAACCCTTCTTTCAGGCTCACAATTCTGCCTCTGGGAATATATAATTCTCAGAAAACCCAAAAGAGAAACCTAATTATGTTTTTGATTGCTGTACCAACTGTTTGCAAAGTTCCAATGAATATACCAGTTTTGGCACTTCATTCCATTTCTAAAGTATTTGTTCTAACGCTGGTAATGAAACTCAAAGGGTCCAGTGGGAAATGGAGCAAGGAATGCTGGCGAAAAGACAAGTTGCTTCCAAGAATTCTGCAGTACTGCAGTCTTGCCAAGTTAAGATTCTGATCACGGAAAGCAAATTGCCATGTATGCCAATAGAAGCGAAGTGGGTTCTGTCTTGAACACTGAACTTTGCAAGGCAACTATGTTTTAAAATGTCTTTTTAACTCAAAGTGAAGAAACAAAGTCCTGAGAGGGGTGTGGTGAACATCTCAGTTCAGTGGTGCTGAACGATTTGGTGACAAGTTGGTGAGGTTGAAGACAGGCATTGGAAGATTCGACTTGGTATAGCAAGGAGTGATTGAACTCAGCTGGATTAATGGGAGTCGCTTTTGGACTGCCCTTTGATATTTCATGCCCGAGGTATGAAATAAAGTTAAAAGATATTTTCCTGGTATTTTTGTATGTTAGAGGAAGTCTTGTCTTGTGGTTATTCCCATTGAGTCATTTGGGAAAGTCAGCACTTCTAAAGGTTATTGATCTCTACAGGGACCATAACAGCGTTGTGGGCAGATTCAGGGGTAACTTTCAAAAGAGAATTGAATATACACTTGAGAAGGGAAATGTTATGGTTTAGATTTAGATTTATTGTCACGCGTATGAGGTATAGTGAAAAGTATTGTTCTGCGTACAGTCCAGGCAGATCATTCCATTCATGAACAAACATAGGACATACATAAATCGACAATGTAAATACACATGCACAGGCATCGGGTGAGCATGCAGAGTGTGGCACCACTCAGTAGAGAAGATGTGTGAAGAGATCAATTCAGTCCATAAGAGGATGGTTTAGCTCACTGGCTAAATCGCTGGGTTTTAAAGCAGACCAAGCAGGCCAGCAGCACGGTTCGATTCCCCTACCAGCCTCCCCGATCAGGCGCCGGAATGTGGCGACTAGGGGCTTTTCACAGTAACTTCATTGAAGCCTACTTGTGACAATAAGCGATTTTCATTTCATTTCACCTTTCAGGAGTCTGGTAACAGCAGGGAAGAAGCAATTTTGAATCTGTTAGTGCGTGTTCTCAGACTTTTGTACCTTCTGCCTGGTGGAAGAGGTTGGAAGCAAGAATAACCCAGGTGGGATGGGTCTTTGATTATGCTGTTTCCCAAGACAGCGGGAGCTATAGACAGAGTCAATGGATGGGAGACAGGTTTGCATCACTGGGCTGTAGTTTCTTATGGATTTGGGCCAAGCAGTTGCCATACCAAGCTGTGATGCAGCCAGATAGGGTGGCTTTAAGGGATGATTTAAGGGGTTTTACTTTTACTTCCCAGTCGAGACAAAGCATAACCAGGTTGCCACACCATAGATTACTTAACTGTTTCATAGATTTCATAGAATTTACAGTGCAGAAGGAGGCCATTCAGCCCATCGAGTCTGCACCGGCTCTTGGAAAGAGCACCCTACCCAAGGTCAACACCTCCACCCTATCCCCATAACCCAGTAACCCCAACCAACACTAAGGGCAATTTTGGACACTAAGGGCAATTTATCATGGCCAATCCACCTAACCTGCACATCTTTGGACTGTTGTCAGACTTGAATACAGAGGTGTTGCTTGCTTACAGTCCTGGGTGAAAGAGAGGGAAAATCTACCAAGTGGCTCTAATGATATCGCCATATAGTCATGCGACATACTATACAGAGGGGCATTGGTTACAACATACAACAACCCTTCCCCTTTACTCCTGTAGTGCAAGAAGAAATGTCAGCAAATATGAACTTAAACATTTTACACATGGTGAACAGTGATCATTAGACCATGTTATTATTATACAATTATATATATACATCAGTATGAGAGTCTTTTAGGTGGACATCAATTCCATTTAGGCAGAATCAGTCATTCAGGAGTCTTTGTTTTCAGACTCTCGGTCGCCGGTTTCACACTTGGCTCAAGCACATGATCTAATGAAGTTGGTTCTTCTTCAGCTTCTACTCAGTTGGAATCATTGGTGCAGTGTTCTCCCAACCTTACACATCTGATGTTGGTCTTTCAGATGCCGCCTCTGCAAAAAAAAACTCCAAATCAGACAACAAAGTGATTTGACCACTTCTTGGTTCCTTATGCACAGGGACACTGATGGCGTTCACAAGGACATGCCAACATCAACATCACCAACTCACCAACCCAACAAGAAAGACATTCGACCATGATGATTGATGGGTTTTGGACTCATACATATGGGTTGGACTTATTGTTTAATGATCACTGATATCATAACTTGGACAGAGCATCGGTTATTTAGAATTTAGAACAGTACAGCACAGAACAGGCCCTTCGGCCCTCGATGTTGTGCCGAGCAATGATCACCCTACTCAAACTCACATATCCACCCTATACCTGCAACCCAACAACTTCCCCTTAACCTTACTTTTTAGGACACTACGGACAATTTAGCATGGCCAATCCACCTAACCCGCACATCTTTGGACTGTGGGAGGAAACCGGAGCACCCGGAGGAAACCCACGCACATACGGGGAGGACGTGCAGACTCCGCACAGACAGTGACCCAGCTGGGAACTGAACCTGGGACCCTGGAGCTGTGAAGCATTGATGCTAACCACTATGCTACCATGATGCCCCCAGGTTATCTGCTTTTTGTTCAATTTTCTTTAACAGTGTACAGAAAATTCCTGAGTCCCGTTATCACTCACTCATTATTCTGATTTGCCAAACAGTGCAGATACTTTGTCCAGACATTCAATTGCCTTTTCCGTGATCGTCAACTTCATTCGCATTTTTTCAGACCATTTGGAATGTGCATCCATTAGGCCAAGACTAGGTCCGGCTTGAATTCCAGATTTCTCCTCTGTTTATCCAGTGGTAAACCTTTCAAGATCGTGTTTATGACCTTCTCCTTCACCGGATCTGCTTCGTGTGTCTTAGCACCTGAGATGCAGTAATAGGTACACTATCCACCTGGGAAGAATACACATTGCTTACATTGTTCTCTTGTGATTAGGCATTGCCCCGCATTGGTAAACATGATAGAGCATCGATATTCGCATGTTGCTCCAATCTTCTGAATTTAATCTTGTAATTGTGCGATGATAAGATGAGGAATCATCTCTGCAAATGTTATTCCTTTGTATAGACCAAAACTCTTTGTCAAAGGTCTGTTAACAAGGAAACATGTCTTCTATACAAGAAGTGATTATATCATTTGATTCCAAAGGTTATCTTCAAGCGGCGTGATTTTCCCCGGCACCGATCTCATTGGGGTGCAGAACGGGAGAGGGCCAAATCAGGCTTCACACCCAGCATAAAACCACGCACGGGTCTCCCATCCCATGGTGCCCAGTAAGAGCGTGATCCAGATAATCAGATTTAAATCAGCCATGAGACCTCAACCAGACGCCGATTAGTATTAGTCTCCACAAGCGGAGACCAAACATAATGGCCACTCCAGGGGTCTGAGAGGCCATCGGAGCCCTGTGACTGTTCAGGGACAGGGCAGGGCAGTACCCTGACATACTGCCTGGCACCCTTGAATCCTGGAAGTGTCAAGCTGCATCTGCCATGGTGCCGGGGCACTGTCCAGATGCCCAGCTGGCATTGCCAAGGTGAGAGAGTTCCAGGTTGACGCTGCCAAGGGTCGGGATCTGAGGGGGTCCATGCCCATGAAAGGAGGGGTATGAAGGGTGAGGACTAAAGGGGGGGTATGAAGATGCTTCATGAAGATTGGGGGGTGTGAAGGGTGTTCCTGAAATGAGGTAGCCTGAAGGAGATGGGTGAGCCAGAAAGGGAGCCCTCAGTGACCCATAGCAGGGTGTGGGGAGGGTGCAATGCCCATGTCTGTGGCCATTCTCATTGGGTGGGGGTGTGTGGGACCGTCAAACTCACTTAGAGATTGGGGCAGTCTTTCAAAATGGTGCCCCGGTCTCTGAGGAGCCAGATTCACCGGCGAGTCCAATTCCCCACTGCTGAAAACACTACAGAGTGTGGGCGCTCAACCGGGCAGAAACTCCCCAAGACCCATAAAAATGACCATGGAGAAGACATGTTTTAACTAAAGGGAACAAAGTGCCATAGCGAACGTGTTTAGCTGCATCTTTCCCATCACTCGCAGTGCCGAGAAACACAACGCTATCAAACGGCACTCGGGTTAGATGGGTGCCTCAGCGAGGAGCACACAGCCAATGCTGCGCACAACTCCATTTTCTGCACTGAGCAGCTCTGCTTGTTGGAACTCCTCAGTACAGCAGTGCAGCAAGAGATCGGGATGCCATTTTAAAATGGTGCCGCAATCACTGGAGCCACCAACACGACCCTCGCCCCACCAAGCCCCAACTCACTATGTGGGACCAGCCCCCACACCCATCCCTATCCCCATAATACCTGCGCAATGCACCCACAACCCAAACACCACTGCGCAAAAAATTGTCAGTGTCACAGCGAAGTGGTCTGGGAATGGTGTCCTCGCAGTGAGCATCACAGTTAAATGGTCTGGAAATGGTGGCCTTGCAGTCAGTGTCATAATGAAGCAGTCTGGTGTAAAACCCCTCGGTCCGGTCTTCAATACTCCAATGATTAAAAGAAACAAGACACTGTAAATATTTAAGAAAGAACTGTAACATAAAGAGGGATATGTGTGTAATGTCATCCCAATTGAATGGAAGAAAGACAAGGGAATGTGTAACATTGATGGAAATGTGCAGTCAAGACAATTTGAAATGTTCTGTAATGTTTATTAGAGATTTTATGAATAAAGTATATATTTTGGGGAAAAAAATGAAGCAGTCTGGGAGTGGTGTCCTTGCAGTCCACGTCACTTTGGATTGGATTTGGATTTGTTTATTGTCACATGCACCGAGGTACAGAGAAAAGTATTTTTCTGTGAGCAGCTCAACAGATCATTAAGTACATGGGAAGAAAAGGGAATAAAAGAAAGTACATAATAGGACAACACAAGATATACAATGTAACTACTTAAGCACTGGCATCAGATGAAGTATACAGGGTGTAGGGTTAATGAGGTCAGTCAATAAGAGGGTCATTTAGGAGTCTGGTGAGAGTGGGGAAGAAGCTGTTTTTGAGACTGTTTGTGCGTGTTCTCAGACTTTTGTATTTCCTGCCCGATAGAAGAAGTTGGAAAAGTGAGTAAGTCGGATGGGACGGATCCTTGATTATGCTGCCTGCTTTCCCCAGGCAGCGGGAGGTGTAGATGGAGTGGTCTGGTAACAGTCTCCTCGCAATCAGTGAAACAATGAAGTGGTTTGGGAACAGACTCCTTGCAGCCAGTGTTACAGTGAAGTAGCCTGGGAATAGTGTCCTTGCTGTCAGTGTCACATTGAACAGTATCCTTGCAGTTGCTGAGCAGCAAGTGTCCTTGCAGTAAGCATCACAGTGAAGTGGTCTGAGAACAGTTTCCTCATAGTCAGCGTCACAGTGCAGTGTTCTCAGAATGGTGACCTTACAGTCAACGTCACAGTGAAGTGGTTTTGGAACAGTGTCCTTGCAGTCAGTGTTAGTGAAGTGGTCTGGGAGCAGTGTCCTTGCAGGCGGCGTCACAGTGAAGTGGTTTTGGAACAGTGTCCTTGCAGTCAGTGTTAGTGAAGTGGTCTGGGAGCAGTGTCCTTGCAGGCGGCGTCACAGTGAAGTGGTTTTGGAACAGTGTCCTTGCAGTCAGTGTTAGTGAAGTGGTCTGGGAGCAGTGTCCTTGCAGGCGGCGTCACAGTGAAGTGGTTTTGGAACAGTGTCCTTGCAGTCAGTGTTAGTGAAGTGGTCTGGGAGCAGTGTCCTTGCAGGCGGCGTCACAGTGAAGTGGTTTTGGAACAGTGTCCTTGCAGTCAGTGTTAGTGAAATGGTCTTGGAATGGTATGCTTGCAGTCATCGTTACAGTGAAGTAGTCTGAGAAAAGTCTCCTTGCAGTCAGTGTCATAATGAAGCTGTATGGGAACAGACTGCTCACAATCAACGTCGCAGTAAATTAGTTTGGGAATAGAGGCCTTGCTGTTAGCATCACACTGAAGTGGTCTGTGAAGAGTATCCTTGCAGTCATTGTCACATTGAAGTGGTCAGGGAATGGTGTCCTTGCAGTCAGTGTTGCAGTGAAGTAGTCTTGGAATAGTAGCCTCGCTGTCAGCTTTGCTGTGAAGTTGTCTGCGAACAGTGTCCTCGCAGTTAGCGTTATAGTGAAGTGGTTGGGGAAGAGTGTCCTCGTAGTCAGCATCACAGTGGACCGGTCCCGGAATGGTTTCCTTGCAGTCAGCGTCATAGTGAAGTGGTCTGGGAACAGTGTCCTCACAGTCAGCGTCATGGTGAAGTGGGCTGTGAGCAGTGTCCTCACAGTCAGCGTCATGGTGAAGTGGTCTGGGAACAGTGTCCTCACAGTCAGCGTCATGGTGAAGTGGGCTGTGAGTAGTGTCCTCGTCATCAGCGTCACAGTCTGGTGGTCTGGGAAGGATGTGCTTGAAGTCAGTGTCGCAGTGAAGTGGTCTGGGAATGGTGTCCTCACAGCCAGCGTTACAGTGAATTGGTTTGGGAAGAATGTCAGGGTCACAGTGAAGTGGTCTGGGGATATGTCATCGCAGTCAGCATCATAATGAAGTGGTCAGGGAACAGTGTCCTCGCAATCAGTGTCACAGTGATGTGGTTTGGGAACAGTGTCCTCGCAGTCAGTGTCACAGTGATGTGGTTTGGGAACAGTGTCCTCGCAGTCAGCGTCACAGTGAAGTGGTCTGGGAACAGTGTCTTCGCAATCAGTGTCACAGTGAAGTGGTTTGGGAACAGTGTTCTCGCAGTCAGTGTGGCAATAATGTTGTCTGGGGATAGTGGACTCGCAGTCAGCATCATAACGATGCAGTCTGGGAAAGGTGTCCTCACAGTCAGCACCAGAGTGAAGTTGTCTGAGAACAGTCTCCTCGCAGTCCGCACAGTAAGAAGTCTTACAACACCAGGTTGAAGTCCAACAGGTTTGTTACAAACACTAGCTTTCGAAGCGCAGTTGCTTCCTCAGGTGACTGAAGAGGTATGTTCCAGAAACATACATATAGACAAATTGCAGTCAGCGTTGCAGTGAAGTGGTTTGGGAAGTGTGTCCTCGCAGTGAAGCGGTTTGGAAAGAGTGTCCTCGAAGTCAGCGTCATGGTGAAGTGGTCTGGGAATGGTGTCTTCGCAGACAGCATGATACTGAAGTGGTCTGGGGAGGGTGTCCCCACAGTCAGCGTTACGATGAAGTGGTCTGGGAATGGTGTAGTTGCAGTCAGTGTCACAGTGAAGTGGTCTGGGAAAGGTGTCCTCGTAGTCAGCACCACAGTGAAGTGGTCTGGAACTGTGTCCTTGCAGTCAGCATCGCAATAATATAGTTTGTGAATAGTGGCCTCGTGGTCAGCATTGTAATGAAGCAGTCTGGGAACGATGTCCCCGAAGTCAGCGCCACGGTGAAGTGGTCTGGCAACAGTGTCCTCTCACAGTGAAGCGGTTTGGGAAGTGTGTCCTCGCAGTCAGCGTCGCAGTGAAGCGGTTTGGGAAGTGTGTCCTCGCAGTCAGCATCGCAGTGAAGCGGTTTGGGAAGTGTGATCCTCGCAGTCAGCGTCACAGTGAAGTGGTTTGGGAAGTGTGTCCTCGCAGTCAGCATCGCAGTGAAGCGGTTTGGGAAGTGTGTCCTCGCAGTCAGCGTCACAGTGAAGTGGTCTGGTAACTGTATCCTCGTAGTCAGTGTTACAGTGAGGTGGTCTGGGAATAGTGTCCTCGCAGTCAGCTTCACAGTGAAGTGGTCTGGCAACAGTGTCCTCGCAGTCAGCGTCACAGTGGACATGGTCTGGTGTTATGGGTCACGGTTCAGAGAATCCCAAAGTGTATCATGGAGTTCACCTGACCCAGAACTTTTAATGGGTTATGGTATGGGGAGCACATGTCTCACTCCATAGGTATGGTCAGAAGAAATGGATGAGGACTTTTTAAAACAAAACAATGTTTATTCTATGAACTCAAGTTAACCTTTTTAACACAAGCAGTGAATATCTTAGCAATCGTTAATTCAAATACACCCCCCAAAGAATACAACACTAAGTAATCTGTATGCTGTTCTTTTAACATCCAAAAAACTTAACAAACCTTCAAACAGGAGCACATCAGGGTTTACATTCAATACTGAAAACATTTATAATTCAGAATTCACCAAATGATTACGATAGTCTTTGGATGGCAGACTTCAGATGCAGCTCACAGAAAAACACAGACACACCCAAGCTTTTTCTCAAACTGAAACTAAAAAGCAGAAGGAGAGCTCAGCTCCACCCACGCTCTGACATCACTACAGTAACATAAGCAGCTCCATTTCTTAAAGGCACATGTCTTAAAGACCCATTTCTTAAAGGTACTCTCACATGACACTGGGAAAGGTGTCCTTGCAGACAGCATCATAGTGAAGTGGTCTGGGAAGAGTGTCCTCGCAGTCAGCATCACAGTGAAGTGGTTTGGGAAGTGTGTCCTCGCAGTCAGCATCACAGTGAAGTGGTTTGGGAATTGTGTCCTTGCAGTCAGTGTCATAGTGAAGTGGTCTGGGAAGAGTGTCGTCACAGTGAAGTGATCTGGACACAGTGTCCTTGCAATCAGCACTGCAATGCACTGGTCTGGGAGTAGTGTCCTCGCAGTCAGCATTGCAGTTAAGTGGTTTGGAATGAGCGTGCTCGCCATCAGCGTTACAGTGAAGTGGTCTGGGAACCGTGTCCTTGCAGTCAGCGTCACAGTGAAGTGGTTTGGGAACAGTGTCCACGCAGTCAGCATCACCAACAAAAAAAAGTGATCAATGTGAAGATCCCAGCTGAGCATAGATCAAGACTGAGACTTGAGAGTAGGTAGAAGTAGAAAGAATTTGAACCGTGACGTCACAGCCAGCAGGTAAGTGATTGGCTGGTGACTGGTAAGTAGTTTTTCTTTTCCCTGATGTGTTCTCGTGCGGGCCACAGTGGTTGCTGAGTGAGTGCTTGCTGAGAAGGTGAGTAAAATTTTTTTTTAACTTACTGTTGGGAGTTTCCAGCTGAATCTGGTCGAAGTGAGGACAGAGTGACTGCTGGGTAAGTAGTAAAGATTCAAATTGTTTGCACGGGCTCATAACAGCTGATGGTTATTTTTTTATTTTTACCTGTATTTAAGTTTGGGCGGTTCCTAAACCCTAGACACACTTGTAGTGTCCCCAACACTTCCACCTCCTCTAACCTAAGGATTAGAGTGAATAGCAGGTGAGCTCTTTCTTTCTTTTTCTTGTTTTATCTAGAGGGGATTGCAGTGCAATGTTCCTCCTGCAGAACGTTTGCGGTGAGGGACGCCATCAGTGTCCCTGCTGATTTCACCTGTTGGAAGTGCACCCATCTCCAACTCCTCAGAAACTGCGTTAGGGAACTGGAGCTGGAGCTGGATGAACTTCGGATCATTCGGGAGGCAGAGGTGGTCATAGATAGTAGCTTCAGGGATATAGTTACTCCGAAGAATCAAGATAGATAGGTGACGGTGAGAGGGGCTGGGAGGAAGCAGTCAGTGCTGGGATCCTCTGTGGTCATTCCCCTCAGTAACAAGTATACCGCTTTGGATACTGTTGAGGGGGACGACCTACCAGGGGTAAGCCACCGTGAACGGATCTCCAGCACTGAGTCCGTCCCTGTGGCTCAGAAGGGAAGGAGGGAGAGCAGCAGAGCAATAGTTATTGGGGACTCGGTAGTTAGAGGGACAGAGAGACGGTTCTGTGGCAACGAAAGAGACTCACGGATAGTTTGTTGCCTCCCAGGTGCCAGGGTCCGTGACATCTCGGACGCGTGTTTTCAGAATCCTTAAGGGGGAGCGGGAACAGTCACAAGTCGTGGTACACATCGGTACCAACGACATAGGTAAGAGAAGGGACGGGGATTTAAAACAGGAATTTAGGGAGCTAGGGTGGAAGCTGAGAGCCAGGACAAACCATGTTGTCATCTCTGGTTTGTTATCGGTGCCACGTGCTAACGAGGTGAGGAACATGGAGAGAGTGCAGATAAACACGTGGCTGCAGGGATCGTGCAGGAGGGAGGGTTTCAGTTACGTGGATAATTGGAGCACATTCTGGGAAAGGTGGGACCTGTACAGGCAGGACAGTATGCACCTGAACCAGAGGGGCACCAATATCCTGGGAGGGAAATTTGCCAAGGCTCTTCGGGGGGTTTAAACTAATTTGTTACGGGGGGTGGGAAAATTAGCTGTAGTCCAGAAGCCAGTGTTGAGAGTAGTGAGGTACAGAGGAGGGTACCAAGGTTGCAGGAGTGTACCGGCAGACAGAAAGGTGGGTTGAAGTGTGTCAACTTCAATGCAAGGAGCATCCGGAATAAGGTAGGTGAACTTGGAGCGTGCATTGGTACTTGGGACTACGATGTTGTGGCCATTACGGAGATATGGTTGAACAGGGACAGGAATGGTTGTTGGAAGTTCCGGGGTATAAGTGTTTCAGTAAGAGTAGGGAATGTGGTAAAAGAGGGGGAGGAGTTAAAATTGTTAATCAAGGATAGTTTAACGGCTGCAGAAGGGGATCTGCCTATTGAGGTAATATGGGCCGAAGTTAGAAATAGGAAAGGAGCGGTCACATTGTTAGGAGTTATCTATAGGCCCCCAAATATAATAGAGATGTGAGGAAGAAATTGCAAAACAGATTATGGACAGGTGTGGAGGTCTCAGGTTAGTTGTCATGGGTGACTTTGACTTTCCAAATATTGATTGGAATCTCTATAGGTTGAACAGTTTGGATGGGGCAGTTTTTGTACAGTGTGTGCAGGAGGGTTTCCTGACACAATATGTGGATAGGCCGACAAGTGGGGATTACATTGGATTTGGTACTGGGTAATGAACCGGGCCAAGTGTTAGATTTGTTTGTGGGAGAGCACTTTGGAGATAGTGACCACAATCTGGTGTCTTTTACTATTGCAATGGAGAGGGATAGGGCCATACGGCAGGGCAAAGTTTATAATTGGGGGAGGGGTAATTATTTTTTTTAATAAATGTTTTTTATTCAGTTTTCATGTTTTATATTGAACAAATTACAAATTGTTAGAGAGAGAAAAAAAAACACGCAAAAATTAACATATATATTTACAGGTGAGCATCTTCGTAGTAATAACTGTGGCCTCCCCCTCTTCGCCGGCATACATATTTTACATTCCCCAACATGTTTATTGGCATTTATTTAGTTTGGTTTTGGGCCTTAGCTAGCCATCAAACCCCCATAACGAGCCCGTAGCCCCCCCCCTCCCCGCCGGCTACCTTCCCCCGACTATTCTTCCTCTTGTACGTTGGCCACAAACAGGTCCCGGAACAATTGCATGAATGGCTCTCACGTTCTGTGGAAGCCGTCGTCCGACCCTCGGATGGCGAATTTGAGTTTCTCCATTTGGAGAGAATCCGAGAGGTCGGACAGCCAGTCTGCAGCTCTGGGCGGTGCTGTTGACCGCCAGCCAAACAGGATTCTACGGCGGGCGATCTGGGAGGCAAAGGCAAGGGCGTCCGCCCTCCTCCCCAGGAATAGATCTGGCTGGTCTGAAACCCCGAAGACCGCCACTATCGGGCATGACTCCACCCTCACCCCCACCACTTTGGACATAGCCTCGAAGAAGGCTGTCCAGTACTCCACAAGTCTGGGGCAAGACCAGAACATGTGGGCGTGGTTGGCCGGGCCTCTTTGGCACCGCTCACATCTGTCCTCCACCTCCGGGAAGAACCTACTCATACGGTTTCTCGTTAAGTGGGCTCTATGTACCACTTTTAGTTGCGTCAGGCTGAGCCTTGCGCACGTGGAGGTGGAGTTGACCCTATGCAGTGCTTCGCTCCAGAGTCCCCCCCCTATCTCCATCCCCAGGTCGTCCTCCCATTTCCTTCTTGTTGCGTCCAGTACGGTGTCGTCCCTATCTACCAGTCGGCCATACATGTCACTACAGTTCCCTTTCTCTAGGATACTTGCGTCCAGTAGGTCTTCCAGTAGTGTCTGTCGTGGCGGTTGTGGGTACGTCCTTGTCTCCTTTCGTAGGAAGTTTTTGAGCTGCAGGTACCGTAGCTCGTTCCCACCAGCTAGCTGAAATTTCTCTGTCAGGGGGAGGGGTAATTATGATGCAATTAGGCAAGAATTAGGGAGCATAAGATGGGAACAGAAACTGTCAGGGAAAGGCACAAGTGAAAAGTGGAGCTTGTTTAAGGAACAAATACTGTGTGTCCTTGATAAGTATGTCCCTGTCAGGCAGGGAGGAAATGGCCATGTGAGGGAACCATGGTTCACAAAAGAGGTTAAATGTCTTGTCAAGAGGAAAAAGGAAGCATATGTAAGGATGAGAAAACAAGGTTCGGTTGGGTCGCTTGAGGGTTACAAGGTAGCAAGGGATGAGCTAAAAAGAGGGCTTAGGTGAGCTAGGAGGGGGCATGAGAAGTCCTTGGCGGGTCGGATCAAGGAAATCCCCAAAGCTTTTTACTCTTATGTGAGAAATAAAAGAATGATGAGGGTGAGGGTAGGGCCGGTCAAGGACAGTAGTGGGAACTTGTGCATGGAGTCAGAAGAAATAGGAGAGATGTTGAATGAATACTTTTCTTCAGTGTTCACCAAGGAGAGGGGCCATGTTTTTGAGGATGAGAGTGTGATACTGGCAGGTAGGCTGGAGGAGGTAGATATTCTGAGGAAGGATGTATTAGCAATTTTGAAAAACCTTAGGGTCGACAAGTCCCCTGGGCCAGATGGTATATATCCAAGGATTCTTTGGGCGGCAAGGGATGAGATTGCAGAGCCTTTGACTTTGATCTTTGGGTCCTCACTGTCCACGGAGATAGTGCCAGAGGACGGGAGAGTGGCGAATGTTGTTCCTCTGTTCAAGAAAAGGAATAGGAATGGCCCTGGTAATTATAGGCCAGTTAGTCTTATTTCGGTGGGCGGTAAGTTAATGGAAAAAGTCCTGAAGGATAGGATTTATGACCATTTGGAAAGATGCAGCTTAATCCGGGATAGTCAACACGGATTCGTGAAGGGTCAGTCTTGCCTCACAAATTTGATTGAATTCTTTGAGGAGGTAACTAAGTGTGTAGATGAAGGTAGAGCAGTTGATGTTGTATGCATGGGTTTTAGTAAGGCGTTTGATAAGGTTCCCCACGGTCTGCTTATGAAGAAAGTAAGGAGGTGTGGGATAGAGGAAAATTTGGCCAATTGGATAAGTAACTGGCTATCACATAGAAGACAGAGGGTGGTGGTGGATGGAAAATTTTCAGACTGGAGACCAGTTGCCAGCGGTGTACCACAGGGATCAGTGCTGGGTCCTCTGGTATTTGTGATTTTTATCAATGACTTGGAGGAGGGGGCTGAAGGGTGGGTCAGTAAATTTGATGATGACACCAAAAGTGGTGGACTAGTGGATGAGGAGGGGGGCTGTTGTAGGCTGCAAAGAGACATTGATAGGATGCAGAACTGGGCCGAAAAATGGCAGATGGAGTTTAACCCTGATAAGTGCGAAGTGATTCATTTTGGTAGAAAAAATTTGAATGCGGATTACAGGGTCAATGGCAGGGTTCTGAGGAATGTGGAGGAACAGAGAGATCTTGGGGTTCACGTCCACAGATCCCTGAAGGTTGCCACTCAAGTGGATAGAGCCGTGAAACGGGCCTATAGTGTGTTAGCATTTATTAACAGGGGTCTTGAGTTTAAGAGCCGTGGGGTTATGCTGCAACTGTACATGACTCTGGTGAGACCACATTTGGAGTATTGTGTGGCGTTCTGGTCACCTCTCTATAGGAAGGATGTGGAAGCATTGGAAAGGGTGCAAAGGAGATTTACCAGGATGCTGCCTGGTTTGCACAATAGGCCTCATGAGGAATGGTTGAGGGAGCTAGGGCTTTTCTCTTTGGAGCGGAGGAGGATGAGAGGCGACTTAATAGAGGTTTATAAGATGATGAGGGGGATAGACAGAGTGGACGTTCAGAGACTATTTCCTCGGGTGGATGTAACTGTTACAAGGGGGCATAACTATCAGGTTCAGGGTGGGAGATATACGAGGGATGTCCGAGGTAGGTTCTTTACTCAGAGAGTGGTTAGGGTGTGGAATAGATTGCCTGCCCTGATAGTGGGGTCAGACACTTTAGAAACTTTTAAGCGTTTATAGAACATAGAACATTACAGTGCAGTACAGGCCCTTCGGCCCTCGATGTTGCGCCGACCTGTGAAACCACTCTAAAGCCCATCTACACTATTCCCTTATCATCCATATATTTATCCAATGACCATTTAAATGCCCTTAATGTTGGTGAGTCCACTACTGTTGCAGGCAGGGCATTCCACGCCCTTACTACTCTCTGAGTAAAGAACCTGCCTCTGACATCTGTCCTATATTTATTTCCCCTCAATTACAAGCTATGTCCCCTCGTTATTGGATAGGCACATGGAGCACACCAGAATGACAGGGAGTGGGATAGCTTGATCTTGGGTTTCAGACGATGCTCGGCACAAAATCGAGGGCTGAAGGTCCTGTTCTGTGCTGTACTGTTCTATGTTCTATGTTACAGTGAAATGGTCTGGGAACAGTGGCCTCATAGTCAGCCTCACAGTGATGTGGTCTGGGAAGAGTGTGCTCGCAGACAGTGTCATAAACAGCTGGTTTGGGAACTGTGTCCTCACAGTCTGTGTTGTAATGAAGTGGTCTGGGCGCAGTATCCTCGTAGTCAAAATCACAGTGAAGTGGTCTTGGAATGGTGTCTTTGTCATCTGCGTCACAGTGAAGACACGTGGGAACAGTCTTTTCGCAGGGAGCATTCAGTGAATTGCTTTCGGAAGAGTGTCCTCGCAATTAGCATCACAGTGACGTGGTTTAGGAACCGTTTCCTTGCAGATGCGTCATAATGAAGTGGTCTGGGAACAGTGTCTTTGCAGTCAGTGTCACAGTGAAGTGGTCTGGGAACAGTGTCCTTGCAGTCAGCGTCACAGTGAAGTGGTCTGGGAGAAGTGTTCTTGCAGTCAGAATCACAGTGAAGCGGTCTTGGAATGGTGTCCTTGTCATCAGCGTCACAGTGAAGTCACGTGGGAGCAGTCTGTTCGCAGTGAGCATTCAGTGAAGTGCTTTCGGAAGAGTGTCCTCGCAATCAGCATCACAGTGAAGTGGTTTGGGAACCGTTTCCTCGCAGTCAGCGTCATAATGAATTGGTCTGGGAACAGTGTCCTTGCAGTCAGCGTCATAATGAAGTGGTCTGGGAACAGTGCCCTCACAGTCAGCGATTAAGTGAAGTGGTCTGGGAGAAGTGTTCTTGCAGTCAGCATCACAGTGAAGTGGTCTAGAAATGGTGTCCTCGCAGTCAGCATTGCAGTGAAGTGCTCTGGAACAGTGCCCTCGCAGTCAGTGTCACAGTGAAGTGTTTTGGGAACAGTGTACTCGCAGTCAGCGTTACAGTGAAGTGGTCTGGGAACAGTGTCCTTGCAGTCAGCATTACAGTAAAGTGGTCTGGGAACGGTGTCCTCGCAGTCAGCGTCACAGTGAAATGGTCTCGGTACCTGGATCAGAGGGACATTGGTGTGCATGTACACCGGTCCCTTGGCAGGCCAGATGGATTAAGTGTTCAAGAAAGCATATGGTGTACCTGCCTCTATTATCCAAGGTATAGAGTTCAAGACCAGAGAGGATATGCTGGAATTGTATAACATGTTGGTACGGCCACAACTAGAGTATTGTGTGTAGTTCTGTAATCTGTGCAGGAGGGATATGATAGCACTGGAAAGGTTGATATATTTCTAAGTCAGGGTGAGTCTCCTTCAGACTCTCACTTGGTTACAGTGTCCCATGGTGTTACTTGCCTGATACCTAATGGTCGGAGGCTAAACATATTTACACATACACTTGCTTATGCATATCACTATTATCAAAAAGGGACAGACATGAAATGAGTAACATGTCCCAGATCTTTTACACTAATGATACGGCAGGAAATGTGAACATAAAAGGAGTGCAAATCGCCAGTTTGGGCATGGGGCAATTCTGCGGAACATATCAGGGTGAATATAAATTCAAATTCCTGGGATCCTAGCTGTTGTATTACATAAATCAGAGTCCATTAAATGCCTTCAAGAGAGAGATAAGTACATTTCTGATAAACGGGTTAAAGGGATATGGGGAACATATGGAGAGGTGGCTTTGAGACCAGGAAGAGATCAGCCATGATTTGATTGAGCAGGCTCAAAGGGATGAATTGGCTACTCCTGCTCCTAATTCCTCTGTTCCTTTGTTTCCTATCTGCCCCTGCATTACTCATAAATAAAAACACCAGTAATGATTTTCCCATTGTGATGTTGATTAACCTACTTGAAGAGACTTTCAAGGCATTCTAAACCTCCTCTTGTCTGATGGACAGGTAAACATTCCTATGTAGATGATCAATGTGTGATAATAACCATACCTTCTGCTTACAGATCACTGACTCCTTTTCGATGAAGGGTTTTCATCTTGCAGGCAGGGCCTTCACCGGCTATAAATTCAGTCCATGGTGCGACGATATGTTCAACATCAATGACAGCCAAGGCCAAACCGGAAGATGAGATGTTGTTCCTCCAGTTTGAGCTTCACTGGAACACTGCAGCAGGCCAAGAACAGACATGTGGGCATGGGAGCGGGGTCTTTTTTTAATATGGCAAGCAACAGGAAGGTCAGGGTCCTGAATGCGCACAGATCAAGATGCTCAGCAAAGCGATCACCCAGTCTGCAGTTGGTCTCTCCGATACAGAGGAGACCACATTGGAGCAACGAACGCAGTAGAGGAAATTGAAAGAGATGCAAGTGAAACGATGCTTAACCTGAAATGAGTGATTTGGGCCTAGGATTTTAAACATGGAAGAGGTAAAGGGGCAGATGCTACACCTTCTGCGATTGCATGGGAAGGTGCCATGGGTGATGGGAGAGGTACTGGGTATGGTGGAGGGGTGGACTAGATTTTCTCAGAGGGAACGGTCTCTGTGGAATGCTGACAGAGGGAGTGAAGGGAAGATGTGTTTGGTGGTGGCATCACGCTGGAGTTGGCGAAAATGGCAGAGGATTATGCTTTGCATATGGAGGCTGGTGGGATGAAATGTGAGAACGAGGGGGGCTCTATCCTTGTTCTGGGAGGATGTGGAGGGGGTGAGGGTAGTGGCACAGGAGATGAACCGCACACTGTTGAGGGCCCTGTCCACAACTGTAGGTGGGAAATCACGGTTGAGGAAGAAGGAACACATTTTCAAAGTACCATTTTGGAAAGTGGCATCATCAGAACAAATGCGACGGAGGCAAAGGAGTTGAGAGAAAGGGATGGAGTCCTTACGGTGCAAATAGCTGTAGTCCAGGTAGATGTGGGAGTCAGTGAGCTTGTAGTGGATATTAGTGGCTAGTCTATTGCCGGAAATGGAGACAGAAAGATCAAGGAAGGGAAGGGAATCTTTCCTTGTTAATATCTTGAATACTTCAATCAGACACCCTTAACCGTCTAAGTTAGAGCAAAAACAGGCCTTATAGTGTAATCTCCCCTCTTAACCTTTTTGATTATTTTATGCACTTGTTTGTGGAAATTTAAGGATCTAAGCATCTAAGGGACTGGTTAAGCACAGTGGGCTAAACAGCTGGCTTGTAATGCAGAAAAATGCCAGCAGCGTGGGTTCAATTCCCGTACCAGCCTCCCCGAACAGGTGCCGGAATGTGGTGACGAGGTGTGTTTCACAGTAACTTCATTGAAGCCTACTTGTTACAATAAGCAATTATTATTAAACCCTCAAATCTCTTTTGACACCCACTGAATTTAACCTCTTCCCATTTGAAAAGTACTCTGTTTTATCCTTTTGTGGTCCAAAATGGATAACCTCACACTTGCTAACATTGAATTCCATCTGCCACTATTTTGGCCATTCACCTAGCCTGTCAATAACTCCTTGCAATTTTATGCTATCCTCTACACTGTCTACAATGCCATCTAACTTTGTATCATCAGCAAATTTGGATATATGACTTTTTATGTCAGCATTCAAGTCATTAATGAACCATGTGAATAATTGAGGTCCCAACACCGCTCATCACATCGTGTCAATTAGAGTACTTACCCATTATCTCCACTCTCTGTCACCTGTACTCACCCAATTTCCTCAGCAAGTCAATGACTTACCCTCAACACCTTGGACGTCCATCATGGTTAACAGTCTCCTATGTGTGATTTTATCAAATGGCTTCTGGAAGTACATATAAATAACATCCACAGACATTCCCCTGTCCACCACCTTAGTCACCTCTTCAAAAAATTCAATAAGATTATTCAGGCATGACGTGCCCTTCCCGAACACATGCTGGCTCTCCCTGATCGACCAATATTTTTCGAGGGGTTCGGCTACCCCATCCCTGATAATAAACTCCAGCAATTTCCTCACTACAGATGTTAGGCAAACTGGTCTGTAATTCCCTGCTTTCCCCCTTTCACCCTTCTTAAAAAGTGGAGTGACATGTGCAATTTTCCAACCCAGAGGGACTACTCCTGAATGTAGGAAACTCTGAAAGATTATAGTCAGGGCAGTAGTAGTTATTTGTGGTTCCGAAGAAGCCCATTTTAAAATAACAAAAAAGAATAATGCTTTGGTACTTACAATTTTGATTTATTTTCGTGTCTTGTTGCTATAACAATGCACTCTCAACTTTGCCTGTGCGTCTTCATGGCAAAATCTCGTGATGTGTTTTGTGCCTTCCCAAATGAAGCATCTCAAATTTGGTCAGACACAAGCCAAGATCTACCAGGAGTTGATGGGGATGTTTGACCTTTTTGGGACTGCTTTGAGGACACCCCTAAACCATTTCTATTGACCTCCTGTGAGTCTCCTGTCGGGGTAGAGTTCAAGGAATGAAAGGGAACGTAGCAACATGGATACGAAATTGGCTGAGAGACAAAACACAGAACGTAAGGGTTAATGAATGGTGTTTCTGGAACCCACCTCTTCAGTCACCTGAGGGAGGAGCTGCGCTCCGAAAGCTAGTGATCAGAAAAAAATCTGTCAGACTGTAACCTGGTGTTGTAAGACGTCTTACTGTGCCCACCCCAGTCCAACGCCGATATCTCCACAGAACGGTTTTTGGAGTAAGGTTTGTCGTGGAGTTCCCCAGATGTCAGTGTTGGGACCCTTGTTTTTCCATAAATATGTAGTAATGCCCTAAAACTTGGTGTATGGGGCCCAATTTCAAAATTTTTGAATGATACAAAACTTGTAAGCATTGTGAACTGTGAGAACAATCCTGCAGAACTTCAAAAGGACGCAGACAAATTGGTGGAATGGGTGAACAGCTGGGAGATGAAGTTGAATGCAACGATTAATTTTGGCACAAAAGAACATGAAGAACAATACAAACTAAAGCGGACAACTCTGAGAGGGGTGAAGGGACAGAGAGACCTGGATGTATATTTGTACAAGTCATTGAAGGTACAAGGACAAGTTAAGAGAGTAGTTATTAAAGCATACAGCATCCTCGTCTTTATTAAAAAGGGCATGGGTCACAAGAGCAAGGAGATGATGTTGAACTTGTATAGGACACTGGTTTGGCCTCAGCTAGAGTATTGTGTATAGTTCTGGGTATCAAACTTCAGGAAGGATTTAAGGCATTAGATTGAGTGCAGAAAATATTCCCAAGGATGGCTCCAGGGATGAAGAACTTTGGTTATGTAGGTAGATTGGAGAAGTTTAGACTGTTTCCCTTGGAGAAGAAAAGGTTGACTGAAGGTTTGATAGAGATATTCAAAATCATGAGCGATCCGGACAGGATAGACAGGGGGAAATTGTTTGCGTGAGAGGATTGAGAACAAGAGCGCACCAATTTAAAGTAATTTGGAACAGACTTTTTCACACAGCAAATAGTAATGCACTGCCTGAGATGGTGGTGGAGGCAGGTTCAATCATGGCATTCAGGGATTGATTTTAAAAAGGAAGAATGTCCAAGGTTATGGGGAGATGATGGGGGGAATGGCAGTAAGTGAATCGCTCTTTTGGAAAGCCAATGCAGTAATGAAGAACCTAATGGCCTCCTGTGTTGCAACAAATCTGATTCCATGGCTCTGACAAAGACAGATGTGACACTCCACAAGGATGTAATCGAGGCATCTTCATTGCAACCCACCTTTTGGAAGGCTCCAGAAGCTTGGCCAACTTGCAGTCCCAAATGTGGTGACTTTGGCAGCCATCTTCTAAATCAACAGTGAAGAAGGCCTACATGGCGGCACAGGAGCACAGTGATTAGCACTATTGCTTCACAGCGCTTGGGATCCAGGTTCAATTCCTGGCTTGGGTCACTGTCTGTGTGGAGTCTACACATTCTCCCCGTGTCTGCATGGGTTTCCTCCGGGTGCTCTGGTTTCCTCCCACAAGTCCCGAAAGACGTGCTTGTTAGGTGAATTGGACATTCTGAATACTGCCTCTGTCAACCGAACAGGTGCCGGAGTGTGGCGACTATGGGCTTTTCACAGTAACTTCATTGCAGTGTTAATGTAAGCCCACTTGTGACAATAATAAAGGTTATTATTATGATGCTCATGCCTTTGTGCAACTGCAAAGTAATGGTCCTGAACTCTCCCTCTGTGTTCCAAAGAGGCGACAGAATGTGGTGACTATGGGCTTTTCACAGTAACTTCATTGCAGAGTTAATGTAAGCTGACTTGTGACAATAAAGATTATTATTAATAAAATCAAAGTGTCATATTTTATATCTCGTACCCTGGTTGTGAAGATAAGAAAGGTTCACATCGTTCAAATCAGTTCAAAACGAAAATCATGACTCTAAATGATCTTAAAAATAATGCATCAGCATATCTATAAATAGAGACAACTATTAACAAATTTTAAATAACTTTGCTTAAAGAAATGACAAATACTTAAAATATTTTCAATTCCCAAAAAACACAAAAGAGATTAATTAAAGTGCTTTTATTTTGTTTGAACATTTGTAGGTCAGCATATTCACACATCCTTTCACATGGGAATGCCCAGGGAATGTTAGAAAACCCCAGATTAACCCTGTCTTTTTTTCATTGCGGTACACGCATGGATCTCATCAGTTCTTTAGGGATCAGGAGGTCCTGCTCCATGACACTGGTCTTCCTACTCCCTATAAATCCACCCATTTTGGCTCGGCTTCGAGTCCAGATGTTGCTGATCTTCCTTGAACTGGGATTGCCGCATAACTCCAAGAGTGCTGTGCAATTACGGACTCAAATGTAACAAGACATGAGGCATGCCAGATGGATGCATACAACCACAAGTGATGGGTGAAATGGGCACAGCTGGCAGAGCTGAAGCCCAGGTTGGATGGCAAATGAAAGTGGGTGCCTCATCTTGAACCATAGAACCATAGAATTCCAACAGTATAGGAGACCATTCAGCCCATCAAGTCTACACCAAGCCTCTGAAAGACCACCCTACCTAGGCCCACTCCCCCACCCTATTCCGGTAACCCCACCTAACCTGCACATCTTTGGACACTAAGGGGCAATTTAGCACGGCCAATCCACCTAATCTACACATCTTTGGACACTAAGGGACAATTTAGCATGGCCAATCGACCTAACCTGTGCACCTTTGGATAGGAAAGCAACAGAACCACTGCCAGGTCTAACAGAAAGATGAAAATCTAAAGAATTTTACTGGGTGGGGGCAGAAGGCTTCTGTTATAGACCCACCTAATAGTTGGTTCTATTGAAGTCAATGGACACACTTTGGCCTGGAGTTCAAGTCAAATTTCCATCCAACCTTACATTCACTTCACTTAACTGCTGATATGGAAGTAAGGAAGGAGGAAATGCTTCCAGCCTCTTCCTTAGCCTTTGCTACTGGGCACAACTCATTGTCATTTGAGCTCAGGTACCTCAGGCAAATTAGACCACACATTATTCCATCCCAGATGCACCATTGTTAGATTCAAGGTAAGTGCATGTGTTTCAGATTATTTGTAACGATTGGCAAATTATTAAATATTTAGAAGAATACACCTTGTCCCGTGCCAAATGTATCCATCAACCCACACCGATTAAACATCTGGTAATGTCTTACTTGGCTCGTTGTGGGATCATACTGTGCGGTAAATCGCCTGCCCAGACCCTTTATGGCGCAATGCTGGACTGGTGCTCGTTGGCTGCGCTTTAGAACTTCCCGTGGCTAGGGGAGATGCTATACAAGTCCAATTCCAGGGTATCAGTCGTTCTTTGAAAGCCAGCCATTTGGCCGCGGTGTCAGACCAGACGTGACTCGTTCAGACTGCACGTCTTGCTGTCTCGATGTTGCACAGGGGTGCTCGCTTGCCTGCAACCTTGGGCTCAGCTGAATGTCCATTGTGGTACAGATCGGGAGCGGGCAACTCGGTTCCCCTTCTCTCCAATGCGTCCAACATCTGCCCACCGACCAGGCCACCCACGGGCAAGTGCATCCAACAAGGCGATGCATCCCAACCCAGTGCCAGCTGTAGAAGGGCTACTTGAGGTGACTTGCTGTACTGGCTTGCCTCCTCCGCTCCTATTCCAGGAATTGGGTCGTTAGCTGCTGACAAGATGCTGGGAAAAGGGGGGCTAATTCCCGTGGGGAGGTGCTGGTGGGAGGCGGAGCACACGAGCACCATAATAAAATGCCAAGCAGGGCGTTTAATTGGGAGTTCCAGACCTGCTCTCTTAGCAAAACGCACGGACATCTTCAGATGTGGTATGTGATATAATACAGGGCAATGCTTTTGCGAAGTCGATTCTATTTTCAATGTGGAGCAAGGTTTCCAAGCCTTTGAATAGATTGTAATCCTTTTGGGGTTATTAATATATGCCTGCGTTTAATATGCAAATATTCATTATTAATTTAAAATAATTTAAACTGCATTTGGGGCAAATCTGTATCTATAACATCGAATCCAAGTGCACCCAGAGGCAGGATGCAGCCGGGGTTATTTGGGACATGAAGAAAGGTACAGGCAGAATTTGGATTGCAGAGACTTTGAACGAGTTGCTTCAGTTCAGGTCGGAGTGGAGTCTTCAAGCAAAAAGGCTTTAAAAGCAGGGAGGTTGGAGCCACATTAGTGGGATTTATCTTTTTAAATCGGTGTTATTCGGAAAGGCGGAAATAATATTTTAATTGGGAGAAACATCTTACAAGTGTTATTAAAGGATTTCTGATCGCCGTTCCAAAAGGCGCGCGATGTTTTGCTATTTCGCTTCCTGGTATTGTTTCAGGGTTTTCGCATGCAAAAAAAAAATGTTTGAGATTATCAGGTAGTGTGTGCATGTATACTTATTCATAGAGTGTGCGATAGTTTGCAATTGCAAATGTGCATGTTTCTCAAGGTTAACTGCGATGAAATAAACCTATCCGCCAAGGGAAAGTTTACGCGAGGAACTGGGATGGGGCAAGAATAACGTTTGTATTTACCGATTTGTCCCAGTCAGTATTGGAAAATGATAGGATGAAGACCAATATCGGCAATCAGCTTCGTTCGGAATGTGTTCCTGAGCTAACTTGAACAAAGGCTTTAAACCTAACCCTTAAAACTCATCTCAGATGATTGATTTAATGGACGCGATTCTCCCGCCTCGTTACGAACGAGAGGAGACTGGGGAGGGGGAAAACGAGAACCCCATCAGGCGCCAAACCATTTGCCGCGCAACCCACCCAGACCCGTAGGCATAATCGGGATCTCGCCATAGCGTGGCGAGAAACCAATTATCACCCTATTGCTAATAGGGATTTGGTTATCGTGGTTAAATGCGCTCTTCACACATCCCAAGTGGATCCCCCGTTGTGGGCGGACCGTGTAGTATGTGCAGCTAATTGCCTAGCATCCCAATCATGCCTTGGTGCATGGACACTGTGCTTGAACACTGCGGGAGGCAGCAATGTCGACACAGCAGCAAACCTTCAATTACCCTGGGGATGGTGTTGCGCGTTTTACTGGAGTGTATTAACACGCCTCCGTTTAAAGGCCGTGTGCTTAACACTGCTATGGCTCTATAATTATGCTCAGGAGTCGCCAGGTGCCGTATTTAGACACCTCACAAGTATATCAAGGTCAGGTTCAAAGTAATAAATCTGTACACCGATTAGTAAGTCCAAACGATTGATATTTATTATGACAAATATAATAAATACACATGCATACGCTAAAGAGACTAACTTACTTCTAATACTAAACAACTAAAATACTTATCTAGACAGGAACAGGCAAGGTCAGGGAGCAAGGCCTTCGTCCCGTTCTTGGTCTGCAACTCTCAGGTATTTAAAGTCGTCAGGGTCTAGCAAAGTCTGCATCCCGTAGCGATCGTTGTGGTGGCACTTACAGTTCGATGGCTGATGCTCAACGGCCGGTGCTGAAACTGGAGTCAGGATGCGATGTAACGAGTCTGGGCCGGGGTCTGGAAGCAACAGACCGAACCATGTGCGGGGTCTACTTTTATAGGTCCCCCAAAGTCCGTGCCCCTTCCGGGTGGTCTTTTACCTGCCATGTATCGATTGGGCCTTTTCCCAATCGATATCTTCCAAACCCCCCAATCTGAGGGTCGCTTCTCGATGGGTGGGGCGGTACCTATGGTTCTTTGTGTTGGATACTATGGTGCCGTTCTGTCTGGGCGTCTACTCAAAAGTATCCATTCATACTTAAATGTTTCTATTGTGCGGGCCTGGATCTGGATCACCTCATTACTATGTAGATCTTGTTGCCATTTACACCTTTGGCTGACACTCTGCACCTGGCCACAAACTGGTTTATGTACGTGCAGAATGCTAATTAGTCTTCTGCAAACTGCTTGTCCTTGCTAAGACTGTTTTCTCCCTGCAGCCTTAGCAGTTCTCCATTTTGTAGCCCAGTGTCCATCTTAGGTGGCTACAATGGGCCCCAGGCACATGTCTGCGGCCAGGTGTCTGGGGTGGGGGGGGGGGATGTCTGGGGGCATGGGTCAGAGGATTAGTGGTCAGCACGCATCACAGAACAAAGAGCCACAGGCCTCATATTGGTTGTGGTGAAACTATTTTACTGTTCCTCGGACAAGTGTACACCCGTGGCGGGTGTCCTCTGGGGGCTCTTGAGCCAAAGAGCCCCGTGCTCACTTGGCAGCACATGCACAGCCGTGCAGCCCTGTTTCAGGTGCTGGCTGTGAGACGCAGCCTCATCAAAGGGGTGAAACTGGGGGAGCTGGTGGCCACCGTCGCCGGTCCACAGGGTGGGTCCAGGTTGCCATCCAGTGCCCCCTCCTCCCACATGGTGTCCACAGGGCCCTGAGGTTCACCTGGGGATGGAAGGGTAGCTGGTTCGAGCCCTGGCTGCCCCTGCCAGCCTTGCTGGCTCCCCAATGTCCGCACCATGGTGCCGATGCCCTTGGTGATGCTCCTCAGTGATTGGGCCATGCTCGGCAGTGACTCGGCAGTGCCAACCTGCGATTGGGGCAAGCTCCAGAATGCCTTGGCCATTTCCATCTGAGAGCGGGACATGTCCTGCAGCACCTCATCAAGGTCAACCTGGTATTGAGTCACATCGCCCAGTGAGCCAGACAGTCCCCTAACATCTCCATCAGCTCTGGGTAACCCTATACCAGAGGCTCAGCGTCAGGCTGGGACGCAGCTGGGTCCTGGAATCCAGCAGCTCTCTGACTGCTGTCTCACCTGAGGGTTCCTGCCTCCACCTGATGTACATCCGAGACTGTGTGGTGCTCATCAGATTGTGCCCCAGAAGCCTGTCCATTAATATTGCCCACCGAGATATGTGTCTCTGTGCTGTGGAGAGTGGGGATAACAGCTGTGATGCATCCTTGGAGCTCTCCTCCAAGGTGGTCTCATGGGAAGCAGGGGAGGGACCACCCATGGTGGACTGGCGCCATCAGCTAGTGGGCCAGCGGGAGCATGGACATGTGGTCAGTGGGAGGAATGGGTCAGGCTGTATGGCAATAACAACTCGTGTTTGACAGGTCCTCCAGGTGGGCCTGGTGGATCCTCACCTCTGCAGTCTGCGCCAACCTCTGCATTGGCAACCACTCCGCCGTCGGCCACGCCCGTAATCTCCAGGTATCGACGTTGAGAGGATTCTTATGTCAGGCACCCCTCCCCAATCTGGGTCCTCTCCCGACGATTGTGGGAGAGCCACAGAGACACAGAGAGGGCATCGTTAGCCGCACACGGCTCACATTGACGGGGCTGTGTGTGATGGGAGGGTTGGGTGATGGGAGGTTTGGGTGAAGGGACAAGGGTGGAAGAGGGGTTGAAGGGTGGGTTGGTGGATAAATGGAGGGTTGGAGGAGAAGGGTGGGTTGGGGGGGGGGGCAAATGGAGGGTTGGTGGCTGGTCGAATTGGGGGGGCAGAGGGTTTTGGGTGGGCGTGTCAACTCACCTGTGATGTCCAGTGTAGGTTGTTGACCTTCTTGCAGCACTGAAGGCCAGTCCTCCTGGTCACACTGCCCGAGCTGTCGGCCGCTGCCACTTCATGCCGGATGCCACTGGCTGTCCTGCGGCTCACCGACCAGGACCCTTGGGGGAACAGGACATCCTTCCTGGCTTCACCACATCTAGGAGCTCCCCAGATCCCCATTTCCAAATCTTGGGGCCAGTTGTCTCGGTGCCATGGCGGCGAGCAGAGTTGTTGTGCAAGTGTTGTTTAAGTGCTGCTCGGCCTTGTTAGCGGGGGGGGGGGGGGGGGGGGGGGGCTGGTGCGCAGGTTCGGCGAATTGGCTGGCGAGCCTTCATTTGCGGCGTGAAGCCATCGGGCCTCTTTAAGTGGACCAATTAACATTGAATAACGTTGCCAACCTCATCGCCGGGAATCTTGGGGCTGTTCCCGTTCGCTACCACACTTAGAATCTTTCTGAGAATCGTGTCCATTATATAAGTCCAGAGGCAGAGGGTTGGGGCGGGGGGGGGGGGATTTCTCCGTTTCAGAGACTATGTGCTGACGCCAGGACTGTATTGATGGACATCCAGAACAGCAAATTGGCGCTGGTCCTGGACTAGTTCATCAACCATTGATGGGCTAGCACCGGAACCATGTGGAACACGAGCGTTTCCAATGTAAAACGGTGCCTGATTTGCCGAGCTCGGGATTGACACTGATCACAGCCAACAAGATGGCAGCATGGAGAGCGGCACCCCATTTCGTAGATACTGAGCTCGAGTCCCTGTCGGATGTCATGGAGGAGAGGTGTGCCACCCTGTACCCAGGGGAGCAAAGGAGGTTGCAGAGCTTGTGAGTGCCATGGGCCCCATCGCCTGAACCAGGGAACAGTGCCGCAAAAAGCTGCACAAGCTCCTCGGGGTAGCCACGGTAGGTAGGCAGCACTGTGTCCCGGCACCAACCTCCATCTCCCATCCCAAACACCCGGATTGCCCCCACCCCTCCCCCGCTGGTGGGCGACAGGGCCCCAGCCGCCGGCAGTGTGACGCATCACTAAATTGCACACCCTGCACCACATGCCAGTGCCCATACTGGCTGCCATGGCCAGGGGCCCTGGTGAAAGAGGCTACGAGCTGGAGCTACCCACTTTCTGTGCTTGATGCATCCGGCTGCTAATACATTGCCTGCTTTGTCTGCCCCCCCCCCCCGCCTCCCCAGGAGAAGGCAGCACATAACCGCGGGAGGAGAGAAGATCGGAGGGGGATCATCGGATCTGCAGCACCTTACTGCAGTGGAGCAACGGGCACTGGGCCTGGTTTGGTGGGCCCGGAGAGAGGGCAGTGGCCGAGGTGGAGGTGGACATCGGGCAAGCAAGTGAGCCTTTGCTGAGTTGCAATTTCCCCATGGCACAACCCCCACACCACCATTCACCACCTCAATGCGCGATGCAATCACGCGTCATGTCTGGTGTCTTGTATGACCACCTGCCAATGAGGCAGGTTCTTCTGGTGATCCATGCCCCCGATCCCAACCCCAAGAAGATTCCCTTGACAAGGAGGACACGGGCACTGAAGAAAGTCCCCAAACTGAAGCCCAAGACACCCCGGAGCAGCAGTTCGAGAACCACACTCACTTCCCGTCACAGTTGTCTCCAACACCCTCCACCATCCCAGAGACATTCATTTCAGTTGGCAATTTAATTAAGAGGCTCCTGGGGCACTATCTGACGCACACCACACATATTGCAGTGCATCAAGTGGTGGTAGGAACCCCCGAGGGGGTAGACGGTAAGAGGGCGGCCCGATCCCAGGGACTAACTGCTGTCTGGATGGGTTTTGAACTTCTGGAAAAGGCAAGAGATGCAGACTCAGAGCCAGAGACTACATGAGGAGTTCTCTGCAACCCATCCAGTGCCTGCTGGTGCAAGTGGAGGAGTCCAACTGCCTGCAGGGGCAAGAGGCGGTGCTGACCATGCGTGTCACCCAGGTCAACACTGCACGGGTGGCGTCTATGGCGGAGGCCTTGGAGGCAAAGGTATCGGCTATGGGCCAAGATGTATGGGCCGGAGGAAACCGGAGCACCCGGAGGCAATCCACGCAGACAAGGGGAGAACGTGCAAACTCCGCACAGTGACCCAAGCCAGGAATCGAACCTGGGACCCTGGAGCTGTGAAGCAACTGTGCTAAGCACTGTGCTCCCGTCCTGCCCGTCCCCTGCATTCTCCTCATCGGCCGAGACCTGGCATTCATCCTCCTCCTCCAGCACGTCACTCCTCTGCTGAGTGATGTTGTGGAGGACTCAGCAGGTCATCACAATGTGGGAGATTCTCCTTGTTCTGTAATGGAGGGTCCCTCCAGAGAGGTCCAAGCACTTTAACTGCAAATTCAGGAGGTCGAAGTACCGCTCGATCAAGCCCCTGGTCATGGCCTGGGCGTCATTGTAGCGGGTCTCCACGTCAGCCTGTGGCCTCCAGATAGGTGTCATCAGCCACAACCTCAGCGGATAACCCTTGTCACCCAGGAGCCAACACATCACCCAGGGATGCGCCTCGAAGATGTACGGAACCATAGAGTGCGCCAGGATGAAGGTGCCGTGCACACTTCCTGGGTATCAGACACACACAAGCTGCATGTTCATCGAGTGTAATGCCATTCAGTTTGTCATGGGCAATGCTCGTAGGGTGACATGCATCCCGTCGATCACCCTAAGGACCTGGGGAATCTCAGCGATGATGCGAACCCCACTGCCCGGGCATCCTGGTTGGCTCTGTCCACGTTGAATTTGATGTATTGTGCCGACCGGACATATGGGACCTCCGTGATGGCACGGATGCATCTGTGCACCGAGGTCTGTGAGATCCCAGATAGGTCCCCACTCGGCTCCAGGAAGGACCCCGTGGCATCAAAGGTCAGAGTAATCATCACCTTGATGGCCACCGGGAGCAGGTGTCCTCCCCCATACCCCCGCGATGCCAGGTTCACCATCATCTGGGTAATATGCCCTACGGTCCCCCAGATCATCCGGAGACTTCGGCAACACGCCCGGTCCAGCAGGTCCTTGAATGATAGTTGCTGCCGGTACGCATGAGGCCTCATGTGGCACCCCCATCCCACCTCCTCCTCCTCGGCCTGTTGGGCGGCTGGCTCTCCATCCTCACTGATTGCCTCCTGTTCCTCTGGGACATGCTCTGCTGCTGCATGGTCCTCCTCCTCTAGCAACTCCAGCTCGTACAGCTTCAGTGAATGTCCCAGGGCTGCAGCGGCCAGGATGAAGACCACCATTCCTGGTTGGATTCTGATAGCCATTGCCTGCAGGGGGTAAAAGGTCCGTACCTCCATGTCCAACCAGGTCCACCAGGCCACACGGTGGCCCCGGCCCGCACTGTAGCATCCCCCATCCCGACGTCCATCACCGATCATCCGCAGCCCTGCCCCCTACACTCTGTCCTCCGCTTCAGACCCCTGGCCCATGGGGGCCTCTGGCCCCAGCACCAGTCCCTGCTGACAGGGGTATCGGTGGCTGGCATTACCCATGCCAACAGTTCACTCTGCGGCCCCATCCGGCACCCTACGGTAAAGGCTACTGTGTGCATTGCCCTTGATCTGCTATGTGCCACCCCACCGGCTGACAGCACCCTGTTGGGGGGGGGGGGGGGGAGAGGGGTGTGTGGAATGCAGGGGTGGTGGCACGCATACACCAGGTATCAATGTGCGCAACAAAGGGCCACTTTGGGCGGACACATTGGGGTGTGCAGCAAGATGGCTGCCTTGCAGGCCGCGGCAATGCAGTCCGCGCCTGACCGGCCATCCCCTGGTCACCCCCCAGGCAGACGCGCGACACCCCAGCCAGCCCTACCTCATCTCTCTCCCTCAGCAGTCTGTTTCCCGATTTTTCTAAACCACAAGTGAAACACACCATTGGTAATATCCCCCGCTGGAGGCGGAGTCTCTGAGACCCCTAAGAATACCGGGTCAGGCCAGCTAATGATATTCCAACTGCGTTTACTGTGCGTGCGGAGTAGATGCATTGGCGCCGCTGTCGAGGCACCGGAACATGGCATTCTGTCGGGCGACCTGCGCCGGTCACGCTTCTCGCCTCGCGCTCGATTCTCCGCCCAATTGCGTTTTGCGAATCCGGCGTCACTAGACGGAGATTCCCGCCCACGGCTTGACAACGCGGTGGCAGCCTAAACTTTTCTGAGATGTCTGATTGATATGTTTTCTTGTATCTTCCTAGATTCACTGATTGGAACTCGGGTCAAGATGAAGCTATTTGAAGCGACGGTGACTTTTTTCCTGCTGACAAGTGATCTGTACTTGGTCATCTCTCAATCAGATGGTATTTAACTCATTTCATTTAGATGATACACTGCTATTTTCCAGTCTTGGGGATCTATAAATAAATATAATCAGGAGTTTTTTAAAAATAACCTTAATTGCAACTGCATATTTACTTTATCAGCTTGAAAGCCAGGGAAGCGGTAAGTCCTGAAGTGATTTATCTGGGTTGATAATGTCAGGGCCCTTCCTGTTTATTCCCTTATTTCCCTTTCTTGCCTTTGCTGTTGCACTTTTGGATGATTAATGGACATCTCACTTTAAGGCAAGCAGCCTGTAAGAAACCTGGACCTTTAATTCAAAGAGAAGAATCTGGAAGGTTAGGCTGTTTTAAACTGATGATTGCAGACTGGCCGGCAACGCTGAGGACTCGGTTCGATTGATTGGCTGGCGGTCAATGAATTGGTCCAAAAAACCGTGCTCTGCCCGGTAATAGGTGGTAATTGGCTCTGATCCCCCTGCTATGTTTTTCAGAGACCCAAGGCGGTGAAGATATAGAACTAACTCTCCAGCTAATTCTCTCCAGGAGGCCACTGTGAGGGTTCTCTCTCTCTCTCTCGAACGAGCCTCTGGGTGCTGTTCTCTTGAGACTGCAGAGGCCCGAAGACAAACCACAAGCTGAAAGCAAAGTTTCATGTGAAATAAGTGTCTCTCCATAAAGAGAGAGGCCCGTGCTTCGAAAGCGGCGTCAAAGCATTCCACTCCGCATGTATGGTAAACGGCGTTTACATATCATTAGCAGGCCTGACCCGGTATTCTCCGGGGCTTCTTGCGATGCTCCACCACCACCGGGGGAATTCCCAACCGCGAGGTTCACTTGTGCTTTTAAAAATCAGGAAACATGCAGTGGTGAGGGCTGCAAGCCTGGCGGTCCCCCTCCAATCTTCACCCACTCTTGGCAGTTGTGAGTGGCTTTCTCCAGGGGGGGGGGGGGGGGGGAACCTGAAAAAGCACGGTAAATCCCGTTGCCGTGTATCCTGCTGGCATCTTGTTGGCTGGGGTTGTGTACGTGCGGAGTGAAATGTGTAGATGTGGCTGCAGCTTCTCAGCCTTCTGAGTGTCAATCCAGGAACCAGCAAATCTGGCACCGTTTCTCATTGGAATCGATGGTGTTTCACTTGGCGCCGGTGCTAGCCCCTTAACAGTTGCTAAATCAGTCAGATTTTGCGGCAAAATCCGGAGGAAGCGTCTTGTCTTACCACCAAAAAGTTGGCACCGCCCCCGAACTGAAGCTCCGCCCGGTGGGGGCTCACAGCCGCGCCCTGTAAAGCTCCCGGCTTTAACTGCAGATAAAAACGTAAAATGGCCAGGTCCATGGCCGCGCCTTACACGGCGGCGACCTGTGTGCGGACCTGGTCTGCCAAATAGTGCTACCCGTAACCCCCCTCGCCACCTCCAGACCACCCTCCACCAGTCCCTTGGCACCACTGAAGCCCCCCCCCCCCCCCCCCCCCCCCGGCCAGCCGAATGCCCCCCTCCCCAATTGTGGTGGCGCTGGACACATTCCGCAGCCGCCATGTGAGGTCTTCGGAAACTGGGAGCACGCGCGACGGACGCCGTCGGGAAGTCGGCCCATTGGGGGCAGAGCATCGGGGGAGAGCCTCAGATGACATCTTGAGGCAGTCCCAACAACGTGCGACGTAATCAGCGATTACGCTGTTTTTCAGCGAGCGAAGACTCCGAACAACAGCGCCACCCCCCCACATCCCCAATTTTTGCTTAAAAACAGATTCTTCGGCCAATCGCCAAACGCGATTTCGGTGTCGGCAATCGGTGAATCCCACCCTTAGTCTCAAGAACAGAGAATCTGACTGAAGGTGTCCTCCCAGAAAGCCTGCTGCCTGTGAGTACTGCATTTACTAAACTACAGGGACCCTGAATGAATGAATCTACATAGACGGCCATTACAGGCTGCAAACCAAAGGCTCTAATCTGCAAGCTTTCTGTGAAGAAAGTGTGCTGAAAAACACACCACCTGAAGCAAAGACTTACCTTTTGACTTTCATCTTTATTATTTTTCAGCCCTTTACCCCCTCTCTATCTCTCTCTGTCTTGTATATGTGGGTAGAGGGTAGGGCAGTTAAAGTGGGTAGGAGGTATTAGCTTGTTATTAACCAGTTGTATTTCATGCTAGTTCTTGGTATAGATAAACAGAAATCGTGTTTACATTTACAAACTGGTGACTGTGATTATTGGGCAGCCAAGGACCAAAGACTCCAGGTATTTTTCTAATAATTATTTGTTAATTAACTTGTGTTGTGTCTCTGGGGCATGTGGGGCTGGAGTTGACTGTGTACTAGCCCAGGGTGTCGTAACAGATGGAAAGTCCTGATCTCATCAGCAATTTCTCTTGGTAGATAGACTCACGTCTCCAAAGAGCAGACATGTTGCAGGTAAAATTGCAAATGGTTCTACAGAATGTGAGAGTTTGGTCTGAATCATGCCAGGTGATGGCGAGCAGGACTGCAGTAAAATTGGCCCAGAGTTTGCAAAGAGAATGGCCATGATGCAAACGATGTAACAGGGAGCTGCTGCTAGATATTTCCTGCTGCTTTGCAGTTGCATAATGACAGTACCTTGTCGACAGACTCAGCATTGGAATCATTGTAATGCTGTGTGACCTTCGGGTAAATGCCCACTGGGGCATTCAGGGGCAAGTGATTTTTTGGTTTAACAGCATGAGTCGTGATAATCACTACTGGACAAGCACTCTGACCCTGAAAATACAACTTTACAAGTATGGAGCCTCATTCCTGCAGAAGTTAATTTGTGCTGCAGGAGTCCGATTGCCCATGGAAAACCCAGAAGTAAGCATGATGGGGTTTTCCACGGCTTTTTCACTTAGCCACCTCAGTATCATTTTTTTTCTGGGTTTTCCGTACAATCACTTGGGGGTGACCAAACACGAGTTCACTTGACATAATGTTGACTCCAGTGTCTAAAGGGAAAATCCTAGCATGCAATCTGTAACAGTTGAAATGACAGGAAGAGAACTGGAAGTACCAGAATGGAATCCAGGCTTGTAAAGGCAGGGCTCTGTTTCACTATTCACATTTTGGATGTGTATGCTGCCGCTGGGCACAGTAGGAAAGAGAGGGACTCTTCCATAAAACTGTGAAGAAGAAACCTACTGGGACAAGAAGGCTGTGGGTGGTGATTGACCAGGAGGTTAGCGGAAGGAATGTGGTGCCGCTCTCCTGGATTCAGTGCAGAAAGTGGTTGAATTATCTAAGCAGGTCAAAAAAGGTGGGTATAGTGGCATAGTCACCTATATTCAACTCCTGTGTACAGACCTACTCATTATGCCTTCCCAAACATACTCCATCTCATCACATACACCTACACAACAAATAGGTGCACACATCCTTCTCTTTCTATGTACTTCTTCTCATCTCCTGCTATCTATCCACCTCTCTCACTCATCCTTAACCGCATGAAATGTTAGCACCTCTCCCACAAAGTCGCCCTCATCAGCCACACTCCAGCATGAGGACATGCTATGCAATCTCTGTTGGTCTACCCTTTCCCTCCTTGCAGGAAAAGAGGGCTCAAGATACCAGGGACCGGGAAAGGATCAAAGTGCCCCTCCTCAGATCACAAATACCAGAGGAGGAAGTGCTGTAACTAAATAGATTTTCAATGTCCCTTGCTGTTGAGGAATGAAAATGAATGAAATGAAAATCGCTTATTGTCACGAGTAGACTTCAGCGAAGTTACTGTGAAAACCCCCTAGTCGCCACATTCCAGCGCCTGTCCGGGGAGGCTGGTATGGGAAGGGGAGATCGGGAGCTCACAGCTACCTGCCGACACAATTAAATAACAGCCACCCTCCCACAAGTCGTCTGACACTCAGTCATGTTGCATTGGTTTTCATAGCAAGCATATATGACCATCACCATATTGCACAATTCACACCTTTCCATAGCAAATTCCTGTTTTTTTTCTCTAACGTCCATGAGGAGTTGGTGGACGTGTCAAGCAACAAATCCTCAAAGAAGATAAGAATTTCTGAGGGTGCACCAGCACAGTGCTAATGTAGACAATGCACTAGATCAGACATGCTCAGTATCTAACTCACAGCTAGTGGAGATAAGGACAGCAGTAGAAATCACACCATAGAGTTCAGCCCTCTACAAGCTCTGTTCATCTGGACACAGATGCTGTACCTTAGAGTTTCTTGATGAAGAAGTGAATCGATGAGTGGCAGCAGATAAAGTGCAAAGCACTGAGAGGCCGTCAAAGCACACTCATCATGATTGCCATTGCAAAGAGTTGGGATGAGTCAGCCTCAAACATAATGGCGGTACCATTGCAGGCGACTGAAGTAATGGTCCAGATCTTCCATTCTCCGACTATGTGGAGATGGGACATACCCCAGAAAATATACTTTGGGGTCCATCAGAAGTCCTAATGCATAGACTCCGTGGAACCCAAAAGGCTTGGATTTCTGTTAGGCCCCAGAACCTCTCACTCTCAGTTTGAGTTGGGACTTTGTTCCGAATTACGTAACTGAACAGTTACCCAGGAAATATTAGACAGGAAAGAAGCTGACCATTCTGGATAACTATGCATTGGCAATCCTGACTCCCCCTCAATCCCCATGACTAGTTGCCCTGAAGCCTTTGACCGCCCCCTGATCTCCACACTCCCCAATGACCTGACCCCCACCCCACCTCCCCGACCTAACAACCCCCAATACTTATTCACCCATCTACCATTCCCACCCTACCCACCTTAACGCTTACCCATCCTACCCACTTACTCACCCTCCACGCCCACTTACTCACCAGGTATCTTACCAACCCGACCCCCTTACTCTCTTTCTGTAGCATAGCTCTCCAAGAAGCCTCGGGATGTTTAAACTTTCTACTTACCAAAATACCGCAGCTAGTGCTGTAAAAATGGGGTGCAGCTTGCATTCCCTCCTTGACCCAGCACCCTGACGAAGCAGCATCATTTCAGGTACTCTGTACAATTCTGGGGGTCAGAGATCCTGGACAGAAATGCACAGCTCTGGTGTGGCAGAGAAAAGTAGGAGCACAGTGGCAACCGAACAGAGATTGCCACACCTCGTCGTCTCTTTTTCCATGGTAAGGTGGTCAGCATGTTTGGCCATTGTATGCTTCAATCAGATTTAGTGGGACAATTTGTGGAGCATGATCATTGTATCATAAGGTTTAGATCAGTTTAGAGAAGGACAAGGAACAATCCAAAGTAACTATAATTAACCAAGAGAAAGTTAATTTCAACGGGGTAAGAAGGAACTCACCGGAGAGATGTATTCCCACAAGGTACAAATGAATCCAAAGCTCCCCGACTAGTGTAATGACCTCTGTATATGTTAATACATGATTAGTTAATGTGCAGTCAGTACATTCAGATGATCACTAGATGGCAACACTAACAGGAACTATATAAGGAGTTTCCTGCTCTTTCTTAGTGTTAGTGTATGTGTATTGCAGCTGGAGGATAGAAGTGACCAGCTCAGAGTGTTGTGCATTACGTTCATTGTGAATTTACTCTAATCTTAGTTAATTCTATTACTAGTCAAAGTATTAAAGTAAAGAACTCACAAATGTATTATTTTGTTACTCAATAAATCATTTGTCATTAACTGGAAGACTTCGACTGTTTATTATCAAGTTTAATACAACTCAGCAAGACTAATAAGTAATACATCTCTGTAATAGAACAACTAGCAAAGGAAATTAAGATGAAGAAGAAAACATGTGCTTATAACAGATGCCAAGTTTATAATACTTTCAAGAACAAGGCTGAGTATAAATGGTTTGAAGTGAAATTAGAAAAGCAAATAAGAGACGCAAAGAGTATCAGAAGTGACTGACAGCTAAAATTGAAGAGAATCCAAAATTCTTCTGTGGGATAGATAAATAATAATTGTAATAATTAAAAAAGGAATGGAGTCAATTATAGACCACTAAGAGGGTGTAAGAATGGAGGCAGGAGGAAATCACTGAGGTTTTGAATGAATAATAATAGTGTCAGTCACAAGCAGGCCTACATTAACACTGCAATGAAGTTATTGTGAAAATCCCCTAGTCGCCACTTTACGGCGCCTGTTCGGGTACACTGAGGGAGAATTCAGAATGTCCAATTCACCTAACACACGTCTTTCGGGACTTGTGGGAGGAAACCGGAGCACCCGGAGGAAACCCACGCAGACACGGGGAGAACATGCAGACTCTGCACGGTGACCCAAGCCGGGCCAGGAATGGAACCGTGGTCACTGGCGTTGTGATGCAACAGTGCTAACCATTATGCTACCGTGCCACCCTTTTCATGTGTCTTTACCAAGGAAGATGCTGCATCATGACAAAAGAGAAGGTAGTTCCGACACTTGAAAGGTTTAAAATTGATAAAGGGGAGAGGTTGGCATTGGATAAGTTATCTTAAAGTTGTAATGATACCAGGAACAGATGAGATACATCCAAGGAGAGTGATGGAGCACTCTCCTTGGTGGAAATTACAGAGGCACTGGCCATAATTTTCCAGTTATTCTTAGACTCAGGGGTGATTACAATGGATTACAGAACTGCAAATGTTGCATCCTTGTTCAAAGATAAGCCCAGAAATGATAGGCCTGTCAGGTTAATCACTGTGGTGTAGAATCACAGTGGTGTGGAACATTCTACAAATGCTCATTCATGACGATTCATAGCCACTTGGATGAATGCAAGTTAGTTACGAAAAGCCAGCACGCATTTGTTAATGGAAAATCAGCTTTAACTAACTTAGTTGAGTTTTTGATCAGGTAGAAGAGAAAGAAAGTTGATAAGAATAATACTGTTAAATTTGGTGTACATGGACACATGTCAGAAGACATTTGATGTAGTGCCGCTGAACAGACTTGTGAGCAAAGTTTTAGCTGATAGAAGAATAGGGACCAGGGCAGCACGGTGGCACAGTGGTTAGCATTGCTGCCTACAGCGCTGAGGACCCGGGTGCGAATCCCGGCCCTGGGTCACTGTCCGTGTGGAGTTTGTACATTCTCCCCGTGTCTGCGTGGGTTTCGCCCCCACAACCTAAAAGATGTGCAGGTTAGGTGGATTGGCCATGCTAAATTGCCCCTTAATTGGAAAAAATAATTGGGTACTCTAAATTTTTTTTTTTAAAAGGATAGGGACCATACAAAATTGGCTGATTGATGTTCCATCAATGAACACGAGACGAGCAGTGAACATAACTGAGGCTTTAATAAACTAAACAGAAAGCTTCCTGGCCTTGGATCCCGAACTGGGGCAGCGGCGGAGACTAGCCACCTTTATACCGAGCCCAAGGGGAGGCAGAGCCAGCAGGCAGTAGTTCACCACATTACATATAATACAGTGGCAGATTACCACAATACACATATACTACAGTGGTTCGGAGCCAGCAGGGACAAGCCCAGGCATGTAACAATACAGCAGTACAATACAATACAGTGGTTTAGGGCATTAAACTTTGTTACAAAAGAGTCCAGCGGGGGTGAAGTGGACTTAAAGATCATATCTGTCGGAAGCCTTGACCTTCCGTCGTGATTGCCTCAGTCCCTACTGTGGTGTGGGCACCGATGTCGAGACCTGCACATCCGGCAGCGTGTCGTCCTCTTCTTCACCCAGTAGTTGAGTTGGTGGAGGGGAGGGGGCAGTGTGTGGGCTGGGGTAGTGGTGATGGCCGCCGGTGGGCCTGTGGGTGCCAGACCTTGAAGTAGCTGGGTAGGGGTGGAGGGAGATGGTGTAGGATCGGGGTGGTGGTGATGGTCGCTGGGGAACCTGCAGGTGCCAAATCCCAGAGGAAAACTGTGTCCTGCCGCCCGTCATGATGTGCCACGTAGGCATATTGTGGATTGGAATGGAGGAGCAGGACCTTCTCGACGAGGGGATCTGATTTATGACTCCTCACATGCTTCCGGAGGAGGACGGGCCCTGAGACTGTCAGCCAGGAGAGAGCGAGACACCGGAGGTGAACTTCCTGGGGAAGGCAAACATACGTTCGTGAGGTGTCTCATTGGTGGCGGTACACAGGAGCGACCGGATGGAGTGAAGCGCATCAGGGAGGACCTCCTGCCAGCGGGAGACTGGGAGACTTCTAGGCCGTAGGGCCAGGGGGACGGCCTTCCAGACCGTCGCGTTCTCCCTCTTCACCTGTCCGTTGCCCCGGGGGTTGTAGCTGGTCGTCCTGCTGGAGGCAATGCTCTTGCTAAGCAAGAACTGACGCAACTCGTCGCTCATGAAGGAGGAACCCCGATTGCTGTGGATGTAGGTGGGGAACCCGAACAAAGTGAAGATACTGTGCAGGGCCTTGATGACGGTGGCAGAGGTCATATGAGGGCATGGGATGGCAAAGCGGAATCTTGTATTCGTCAACAATGTTGAGGAAGTACGCGTTACAGTCAGTGGAGGGGAGGGGCCCTTTGAAGTCGATGCTGAGGCGCTCAAATGGGCGAGAGGCCTTTACCAGGTGCGCTCTGTCTAGACGATGGAAGTACGGTTTGCACTCCGCGCAGACCTGGCAGTCCCTGGTCACAGTCCTGACCTCCTCGATGGAGTAAGGCAGGTTGCCTTGACAAAATGAAAAATACGGGTGACCGCTGGGTGACAGAGGTCATTGTGGAGGGCCCGAAGTCGGTCTACTTGTGCGCTGGCACATGTAACACGGGATAGGGCATCTGGGGGCTCACTGAGCTTCCCAGGTCGGTACAAGATCTCGTAGTTGGAGGTGAATAGTTCGATCCTCCGCCTCAGAATCTTGTCGTTCTTGATTTTGCCCCGCTGTGTATTGTTAAACATGAAGGCAACCGACTGTTGGTCAGTGAGGAGAGTGAATTGCCTGCCGGCCAGGTAATCCCTCTGATGTCGCACAGCTTCTACAATGGCTTGGGCTTCCTTTTCAACGGAGGAGTGTCGAATTTCGGAGGCATGGAGGGTACGGGAGAAGAAAGCCATGGGCCTGCCCGCCTGGTTGAGGGTAGCGGCCAGAGCAAAGTCCGATGCATCGCTTTCCACCTGGAATGGAATGGACTCGTCCACAGCATGCATCGCGGTTTCGGCAATATCTGCCTTGATGCGGTTGAAGACCAGGCGGGCCTCAGCCGTCAGGGGAAAAATGGTGTATTTAATAAGTGGACAGGCCTTGTCCGCATAATTAGGGACCCACTGGGAGAAGAACCCCAGGCATCTCTTCAGGGCCTTGGAGCGGTGGAGGAGGGGGAGTTCCATGAGGGGGCGCATGCGGTCGGGGTCGGGCTCCAGGACTCCATCTTCCGCAACAAAGCAGAGGATGGCTAGGCGGGTTGTGCGTCAATCGCATTTTTCCTTATTGTAAGTGATGTTCAGGAGTTTAGCGATGTGGAGGAAGTGCTGGAGGTTTTCGTCATGATCCTGCTGGTCATGGCCGTAGATGGTGACATTATCTAAGTACGGGAACATGGCCCACAGACCGTACTGGTCAACCATTCGGTCCATTTCTCATTGGAAGACCGAGATCCCATTGGTGACGCTGAAGGTAACCCTGAGGAAGTAGTAGAGGTGGCCATCTGCCTCGAAGGCAGCGTATTGGCAGTCCTCCGGGCGGATAGGGAGCTGGTGGTACTCTGACTTCAAGTCAACTGTCGAGAAGACTCGATACTGCGCAATCTGGTTGACCATGTCAGATATGCGGAGGAGGGGGTACGCATCGAGCTGCGTGTACCGGTTGATGGTTTGCCTGTATCGATGGCCATCCGGTGCTTCTCCCCAGTCTGGACGACCACCACTTGGGCTCTCCAGGGGCTGGTACTCGCCTTAATGATCCCCTCTCGTAGGAGTCGCTGGACCTCCGACCTGATAAGCCGATACCGCCTGGAATGCACAGTTCCGGCCGAGTACCCGCAAGGCACGCAGGAATTCGGCTGGTGATTCTCCAGGGCGTTGTCGCCTTGTGGCAAGAAGGTGCCTAGCACAACCTCGTTTACAGACTTTACATATTGTCCCTTCAGCAGCATTATCGCCTCCGTTTACGAAGGGGGTGTCCCTGATGAGAAGGAAAACTTGCGGGCTCACCCGTGCGTTGAGGATCCGCTGCTTCTGGAGGTCGGTGAAGTCTTCGGTGAAAGATGCGAGGTACGCTTCGAAGCAGCTTAGCCAGTGCTCGAATGTTGCAGTGGCGTCAGCTGCCTGTGGGTCCAGCTCCAGGCTATCAGGCTTGAGTGATGAATTCATCTCGGGTGTTTATTAAATTAATGTGCCATCAATGAACACGAGACGAGCAGTGAACGTAACTGAGGCTTTAATAAACTAAACGGAAAGCCTCCTGGCCTCGGATCCCGAACTGGGGCAGCGGAGACCAGCCCAAGGGGAGGTGGAGCCAGCAGGCAGTTGTTCACCACATTACATATAATACAATGGCAGTTTACCACAATACGCATATTATATACTATAGTGGTTCGGAGACTGCAGGGATAAGCCCAGGCAGCTAGCAATACAACAGTACAATATAGTGGTTTACCACACTGAGTGACATAATGGTTGATGATGTTTTCCAGGCTGGAGGAAGGTTTACAGTGTGCTTCCCCAGGGTTCAGTATTAGATCTGATTCACTATCAATTATGACGAGACGAGAGTAGAGTGCAATCAAAGCTTTATTACGCAGAGATATGGAGCCTCCGGCAGCTGCTGCCGAAATGGCTGCAGCTCAGAGAGCCCACACATTTATACTCCGCCTACTGGGCGGAGCCAGCAGGCAGGGATCTACCCCCGTACCTGTAGTACAGGGGCCTTACCGTAATACCCTCGTATGCAGTATATAATACAGTGGTGACTACCACAAGGTCCTGATTTTCCTCATTTCTATAAATGACCCGGATCTTGGTGAACAGCGGATATTTCAACATTTTAGGATGGTACAAAATTTGAAAGTACAGATTGAGTGTCCCTTATCCAAAACTCTGAAATACTCACTTTTTTCCAGCGCCAATGTGACATCACGAGACCCCGGCGATGCGCCGATCCCATCGAGCCGCACACGCGCAGTTCCCAATGTGCCACAGATGCCCATTATATTCCAAAATCTGAAACATTCCGAAATCCGATACACACTCGGCTCCAAGCATCTCAGATAAGGGATGCTCAACATGTATTGTGAACTGTAAGGAGAATAGTTTAGAACTCCAAAAGGGCATAGACAAATTGATCAAATGGATGGGTAAGTGCAGATGACTTAATGCAGAGAAGAGTGAAGTGATTTATATTTGTCGGAAGAATGAAGAAAAACAGTAAAAGGTACGATTCCAGTGAGGGTCCGCGCACAGAGGGATCTGGGTGTGTTTGTATATAAATCATTGAAGGTGGCAGGATGGGTTGAGACGGTGGTTAATAAAGCATACAGCATCCTAGGCTTTAGTAATAATTGCTTAGAGTACAAGAGTAGGGAGATGTGTTAAACAGCTGGTTCAGTCTCAACTGGGTCATGTTCTGGGCACCAGGCTTTAGGAAGCATTTGAAGACATTACAAAGGTGCAGAAAAGATAAATTGTCCAGGATGGTTCTTGTGATGATGAACTTCAGTTAGGTTGATCAGAGAGTTTTCCTTGGATTTGAGGAAATTGTTTTTCTTTTTTTTAATTTTTCCAATTAAGGGGAAATTTAGCATGGTCAATCCACCTACCCTGCACATCTTTGGATTGGGGGGTGAGACCCACGCAGATACGGGGAGAATGTGCAAACTCCACATTGACAGTGAGCCGAGGCCAGGATGGAACCTGGATCCTCAGTGAGGAAACCTTTTTCACATGGCGCACGGGTAGGATCTATAATTCATTACCTGAAAGTGCTGTGGAAGCCAGTTCAATCTAGATATTTAAGGGGGAATTGGAAAAGGAATAATGTAAAGCTGCAATGAGAAGGTGGGGGGATTGAGGTGAATTTCTCTTTGGGACAACCAGGACAGACACAATGGGCCAAATGACCACCTGTACTGTAACCATTCTGCAATATCTTAGACTTGACATTATGTGGTAACGCTGAACCGTCAGCACCAAGGGTGTTTAATTGATTGGAAAGGTATGGGGTGGAGAGTCCATTGCCTTCCCAACTCTGGTCCTTGAAACTGATCTATCTCCCCCCTGCCAACCCTTGTTGGTACCTGCCTAACTGACACTGATAAGACGATCTCTTCTCCTCTGGGGCCTCCATGGCTACTCCTCAGTTCATGCCCTCTGAAGTCCCAGCAGGTACCAGGGCGAGGTGAGGTGGAGCAGGTTTGAATAGGTCAAGTGGCCTGCTCCAGCTCCAACTCCTGCTCCTTTAACCTTTGTTCTTAGACACATGTGGGTGTTCAACTGGGTGCTCATGGATATATAGAACATACAGTGCAGAAGGAGGACATTTGGCCCATCAAGTCTGCACCGACCCACTCAAGCCCTCACGTCCACCCTATCCCCATAACCCAATAACCCCTCAGAACCCTTTTGGTCACTACGGGCAAATTATCATGGCCAACCCACCTAACCTGCACATCTTTGGACTGTGGGAGGAAACCGGAGCACCCGGAGGAAACCCACGCAGACACGGGGAGAACGTGCAGACTCCGCACAATGAACCAGCAGGGAATCGAACCTGGGACCCTGGCGCTGTGAAGCCACAGTGCTATCCACTTGTGCTACCGTGCTGCCCACATATCTCTGGCACGTTCTGGAAGGATCCAGAGGCAAAATACTTGAGGGTGGTGGTGGCTTTGACAGCCAGTGACATACAAAAATGTCAACAAAACTGAGGGGGTAATTTTCTGTATTGAATTCCGATTGGAATGACAGGACAATTAATCTGGAATCCAATTTACTAATCAAGGGCCTTTGCTGAGATTTTCTTCCAGATTCATGGCAATAACCTTCCGGTTGGAGGTTCACTGACTAATCATGGGGTTGTAGGTGCAGACGGGTTGACGAGCTGAAGGATGGATTTCAAATTGAAAGGACCTTTTTAAAAACTTGATCATGGGATGTGGGTTTCGCTGGCAAGGAAGATGGTGGGACGATCTTGGAATACTGAACCAATGTCAACTTCCGGGGATTTAACGCCCAATCTACAAGCAAGATTGTCTCCCAGAAATTCTTCCTGATTTTCTGCTTATAAACTGTTCCATGGCTGCTGGCTCCCTCTCAGGTGCAGCAGCACCCCCCAGACACTCCACTCTACACACCCCACAGGAACCCCAATCCCCCCTACCCCCATCCTCCCTCGTCCCTACCCTCTCTCACCCACCACACCACCCACTCCACTCCCCACCCCCTCCCAACACCCACACCAACCCCTCACCCCACTTCCCCCCCCACCCCACTGCACCACCCCACTCCCCCACCTCCCACCTCCACACACCCACTCCACTCGCATTCCTCCCCCACTCTCCCTATTACCACCTCCCATACCCACCGCATTCCTGAGACCCCCCAACCCACTCTCCACCCACCCCCCCTCGCCCACCCCTGCCCCCCAACTCACTATCCCACACCACTCACCCCTTCCCACCCACCCATGCCCACCCCGAACCCCTCCACCACATGCGCCCCCACTCCCACTCCCACTTCCATCCCTACACTTCCACTGTACTCCCCACTGCAACTCCCACACCCCACTCTTCTCACCCCATTCCCACGCCACATTCCCTCCCACACCCCACCCCACCCCTCACCCTAATCGCTTCCAAACCCACCCAACTCCCCGATGCCACTCCCCACTCTCTCCCAATCCCCCACTCTCCGCCCCTTCACACCCCACCCACCTTCCATCCCTCCACTTCCCCCACCGCCCACTTTACCTCACTCCCGACTCTCCTCACTCCTCCCCACCCTTCCCCAATCACTCCCCACACTCTCCACCCCACCCCACCCCAACCCACTCTACTCACTACTCATCTGCACCCCGCTCCCCCTTCCCATTCCCCAACCCACACCCACCACCCCATCCCACCCTACCCCTGCTCACACCACTACATCCCCCACCCCCCCAACACCCAACCGCAGCCACCATCCCTGCTCACCTTTCCACCACTCCCACCCCATTCCCCCTGCCCCCAAATCCCACCACCACACTCCGACTCCACCCCCTCTCCCACCCCACTACCCCCTCCCTGACCCCACTCTACCACTACATCTGCACCCCATTCTTACCCACCACATTCCACTCTCTCCCCACTCTTCCTCCTTCCCACCCCCCACAAGGCTCCACTCCTCCCCGCAAACCACCCCCCCCACTCCCAATTCTCTCCACTCCCACCCCACTCCCCATTTGACCCAACCACATCCCCCACCCACTCCCCATCCCACCTCCCCCACCCCACTGCCGCTTCCCTGATCCCCCACCCCTCCACTCCCCAATCCCCACACACCCCCACTCCATGCGCCCATTACCACACCCACCTCCACAATTCCATTCCACTCCACACGTCGTGCGAGATCCCATGCAAGCCTGGTCCATCCTCGCCACCTCTCCTCGCAACCTCCTCATCGGACGAGGTCTGACGTTTCTCCTCCACTGCCACAACATCGTGCCTCTGCTACGCGATGTTGTGGAGGACGCAGCAAACGTCCACATTGTCCGGTGACCCTCTCAGAATCATACAGAAGGGCCCCTCCAGTATGGGCCAAGCACCTGAACCGCATCTTCAGGAGGCTGAAGCACCTCTCGATGACGCTCCTGGTTGCTGTATGGCCGTCATTGTAGAGGGTCTCGGCGTAGCTCTGTTGCCCCCCCCCCCCCCCGATAGGTGTCATCAGCCTAGGGGCTTTTCACAGTATCTTCAATGTAGTGTAAATGTAAGCCTGCTTGTGAGAAAAAGATTCTTTTTTTTAAAAAAAGCCACGACTGCTGTGGCCTCGGAGCCAACCCTTCTACAGGTGCTTGTCGGGGAACATGCTTCCCGTCGGACCCAGGGCTTCCCGTCGATAGCGGCGAACCCCGTTGCCCGGGAATTCTGATGGTCTCGCTCCACATTGAAATGGATGCATTGAGCCGCCTGGGCATAGAGGGCCTCTGTGACAGCACAGGTACACCTGTGCACCGAGAACTTGACGGTCACCAGGAGCGGGTGGCCTTCCTCATACCCCCGCGGTACCAGGTGTGCATGATCTGGCAGATATGTTGCACTGTCTCCCTGCTCAGCTGGAGTCTTGGATGGCATGCCCGGTCCGGCAGGTCCTCAAATGTCAAGCGGTGCCGTTACACACAATGCCTCATGCAGCGCGCCTTTGGCACCTTCTCCTCCTCAGCCTGTTGTGCGGCTGGCTCTCCATCCAAAGAGCCTGCCTCCTGTTCCTCTGTGACACGCTCCGCTGCTGCCCGCTCCATTGCTGCAGCTTCCTCCTCCTCGAGCAGCGCCCACTCGTACAGCCACAGGGCATCCCCAGGGCTGCGGCCACCAGCGGGAAGACCACCATTGCTGGTTAAATTCCAATATCCATTGTCTGCAGGGGGTGGAAGGCCAACACGTTAGCATGGTTCATACTCCCGTGCCCAACCAGGTCCACTGTGCTACATGGTGGCCCCGGGTGGCAGCATGGGCTCTGCCCCTTGCATGTCCCCCTTCCCCATCCCCGTACCCCGAGCCCCGTCAGTGGCCGGCACCCTGGGGGCCTCTGGCCCTGGAGCCTGTCCTTGGTGCCAGGGGTACCGCCAGCTGGCCCTGCCCTTGCCAGGGGTATGCTTCGTGGCCACCGCCTGTCACACCTGTCGGGCTACTGCAGATGTTGTCCTGGGTGGACCACCGGTAGGTGGTGGCCAAGTGGGGAGGGGGTATGGCAGAGGGTGGGGTGCGTGGGCAGGGACACCCATACGGCCAGGCAAAACCAGGGGCCAAGGTGGGTGGTCAGTGAGTGCGCAGCAAGGTGGCTGCCTTGCAGGACCGGGCTTGGACACCTCACCAGTCCCATGGGGGGTCACCCCAGCCACTCGGACTGTTCCCCCCGTCACCCTTCCTTCCCCAAGCCCTGGCAGGGCCTCCCACCCCAGCCAGCCCAGCCAGTGTCCAACCCGGCAGCCCGCAGTCGTTCCTGTCTGTGAGATTGCCAGTTCGTTGCTGTGTGAGTACACAGCAGTCCCAGTGTTTGTCAGGACTTTGGTGGCAAGCCTGCCTTTCTGCTTTCTGAACCTCATCTTCCATGAACGTTTTTCCTCAGGATTACAGCACAGTGTTCCTTGATCGACAAGTTACAGGTCCCCTGCTCCTCACCGAAAGGGGATAGTGTACTCAGCTGGTGGGACGATGTCTGAAGAGGAACAGAAGGGCAGGAGGGAGAGGACGCCAGGTGAGCACGGGCATCTTTAAGAAGGCTCAGCTGATGCAGAGCCAGCTGGGTGCTTAAGGCGGGAGGATCCGCCGATGACACCATTGCCCAGGGGCTAGAGTCTACAGGCAGCGCACCAGCTACCTCCAGATGTCCGAGGTCCAGAACCACAAGTGGCTCCACCTCTCTGGGCACACAGTGACATCGATATACCACATGATTGGTCTGGAAGGTGCCTTCAACTGCATGGGCAGAGACCCATGCCAGGGGCATTGAAGGTCACTGGCCCTTAACCTCTACCCTTGCTGTTCTTCTCGGGGCTCAGTCGGGGACCTGTGCGGCTTGTCTCAATCAGCTGCACCAAGCTCGTGACTGGCGCTCACTTCAGACACGCCCGACATTTATCCACTACCGGACAGGTGAGCCTGGGGAGGTGCAGAGGAGGATGGAATCAGGAACACCTGGGATGCTTTGATCCTATGAACCTTCAGCTCGGCATCCAAAGCATAATGTTTCCTCATGCCAATGGCAATATCTCCTTTGCAAACAATTGTTGTGTAATACCCCAACCCAAAACGGCAGCAACACACAACAGCATGCAGTTACCAACTTTTGCTGCATCTCACACCTATTGAAAACATCCAGCTAATTCAGCCCATTAATACAATGTAAATCTTTATGATACTGCCCGGAAAAGGAGCTTACAGGGAGCAAATCCCGCTATGTCAGGAGATATCAGGAGAGGCCTGAAATGGAATTTGCGCCAGGCGCCAATGTTTCCAATACTCCCGGCCCACTCCAGCTGACATGATCTGGTTCACATCCTCATTGGGCGTGTGCCACGTCAACATATTAAAAGTAGCATTTAAGTTATCAAAATTGGCTTCAAGCCGATTCTCCTGGCTCCTGCTATTCTCCCGCCCGTCAGCACAATGTCAAGCGTGGCGGAAATCAGTTCTGGCCTCCACAAACGGAGACCAGGTGTGATGACCATGCTGGGGGATCGGATTGGTGGGTGGTGGCCCCGCACAAGGACCCAAACGCGGCCGCAAGGTATTCCCATGCCCGCAGAACGCTGGGACCCATCCGGATCGCAAACATGCCACCCCAGCATACCTCTACCTCAACCAGCGCGGGGACCCTGCCAGACGCGACCCCGGAAACGTAACCGGCGCCTTGGTACCTGCCAGCGCCCTGGACCCCGCCACCTACCTTCCACAAGGTCAGACGTCTCCCATCGGATCCCAGGACCATCCAGCCGCTGACCGAGGAAGCGAGGGAAACGCTTCTGCAGCTGAGACTGAAGCAACACGATTTCAAGACCCTTCTCTCCTGCATACTCCTGGCAAGCGTCCAAGTTATCGAAAACAAGCTGGATGAACTTAACGCTAGACTTACCTCTCAGAGGGAAGTAAGGGACTGCTGTCTGCTCTGTTTCACAGAGACATGGCTCACCCCCACCTCACCGGACTGTGCCATACAACCTGAAGGCTTCTCAATTCACCGGGCGGATCGCACCACGTCATCAGGCAAAGCAAAGAGAGGAGGGGTTTGCCTCCTCATCAACTCCTCCTGGTGCTTGGATGTGGCGACCCTGGCAACCTACTCCTCCCCGGACCTGGAATACCTGACCGTGAAGTGCCGCCCATACTCTTTTTTTTAAAAATAATTTTTATTCAAGTTTTTTAATAACAATAACAATAACAAATTTTTCTCCCTGCAATTTAAAACAAACAAGGCGTGTTTCCACACCAAGACAAGAAAAGAACTCTCCCCCCCAAAATAAATAATAACAAATAACAATACAAGAAAGAAGAAAATAACATAACAAACCCACCGCCGCAAAAACAAACCCCCCAACCATCCAAACCCACCCCCCCCCTGCCCCCCCCCCTGCCCCCCCCCCCTCCCCCCAGGTTGCTGCTGAGACCGACCACTCCCTACCCCTTCGCCAGGAAATCGAGAAAGGGCTGCCACCGCTGAAAGAACCCCTGTACCGACCCCCTCAGGGCAAACTTCATCCTCTCCAACTTGATGAACCCAGCCATGTCGTTGACCCAGGTCTCCGAACTCGGGGGCCGCGTATCCCTCCACTGTAACAGAATCCTGCGCCGGGCTACAAGAGACGCAAAGACCAGAATGCCGGCATCTCTCGCCTCCTGCACTCCCGGCTCCAAAGCTACCCCAAAGATCGCGAGCGCCCAGCCCGGCCTGACCCTAGACCCAACCACTTCCGACAAAATCCCCGCCACCCCCTTCCAAAACCTCTCCAAGGCCGGACATGCCCAAAACATATGGGTGTGGTTTGCCGGGCCACCCGAACACCTCCCACACCTGTCTTCCCCTCCGAAAAACCGGCTCATCCTTGCCCCCGTCATGTGAGCCCTGTGCAGCACCTTCAGCTGAATTAGGCTGAGCCGTGCGCAAGAGGAGGAAGAATTCACCCTCTCCAGGGCGTCCGGCCACGTCCCATCCTCAATCTCTTCCCCTCGCTCTTCCTCCCATTTCGCTTTGAGCTCATCTACTGAGACCTCCTCCTCCTCCTGCATCAGCTGGTAAATAGCCGAGATCTTCCCCTCACCGACCCACGTCCCCGAGAGCACCCTATCCTGCACCCCCCTTGGCGGCAGCCGCGGAAACTCCAGCACTTGCCTCTTAACAAAGTCCCTGACCTGCATATACCTAAAAGCGTTCCTGGGGGGGGGGGGGGGGGGGGGGGTGGAGGTTCCACTTCCCCACCAGCTCCTCCAGAGTCGCGAACTTCCCATCCAGGAAGAGGTCCCCAAACTGTCTGATGCCTGCCCTGTGCCAACTCCCAAATCCCCCACCCGTTCTCCCCGGCGCAAAATGGTGATTGCCCCGTATCGGGACCCAAACTGAGGCCTTCACTTCCCCCCTATGCCACCTCCACTGTCCCCAGATTTTAAGGGACGCAACCACCACCGGACTCGTGGAGTACTTTGCCGGGGGGAGTGGAAGCGGGGCCGTCACCAAAGCCTCCAGGCTCGTACCCCCACAGGATGCCATCTCCAGCCTCTTCCATGCGTCACCCTCCCCTTCCGTCACCCACCTCCGAATCATCGCCACGTTCGCCGCCCAATAATACCCACACAGGTGGGGCAGTGCCAAGCCCCCTACCTCTCTTCTTCGCTCCAAAAATACCCTCCTTACTCTCAGGGCCTTCCGCGTCCACACAAACTCCAGAATCGATTATTCACCCTTCTGAAAAAAGCCTTCGGGATCAATATGGGGAGGCACTGGAAAAGAAACAAAATCCTCGGGAGCACCGTCATTTTAACCGACTGGACCCTGCCCGCCAATGAGCACGGTAGCGCATCCCACCTCCTGAACTCCTCCTCCATCTGCCCCACCAGCCGCGAAAAGTTAAGCCTATGCATTAACTATGCACTAGCCCAGGTCCTAGCCACGTGGACCACAAGATACCTAAAGCTCCCCGCAGCCCTCCTCAATGGGAGTTCCCCTATCTCCCTCTCCTGACCCCCCGGATGCAGGACAAACAGGGGCTGGTTTAGCTCACTGGGCTAAATTGCTGGCTTTTAAAGCAGACCAAACAGGCCAGCAGCACGGTTCGATTCCCGTACCAGCCTCCCCGGACAGGCGCCGGAATGTGGTGACTAGGGGCTTTTCACAGTAACTTCATTGAAGCCTACTCGTGACAATAAGCGATTTTCATTTCATTTCATTTCAACAGCTCGCTTTTCCCCACATTGAGCTTATATCCCGAAAAGTCCCCAAACTCCTCAAGTATCCTCAGCACCTCTGGCATCCCCTCAGCCGGGTCCACGACATACAGCAGCAGATCATCTGCATACAGCGACAGGCGGTGCTCTGCCCCCCCCCCCCCCCCCCTCTAACTCTTCGAGTCCCTCAGCGCCATGGCCAGGGGCTCAATTGCTAACGCGAAGAGCAGGGGAGACAAGGGGCACCCCTGCCTCGTCCCTCTGGAAAGCCGAAAGTCCTCTGACCTCCTCCCATTCATCACCACACTCGCCACCGGGGAGCTGTACAGCAACCTCACCCAGCTAATGAACCCCTCACCAAACCCAAACCTCCGCAACACCTCCCACAGGTAACTCCACTCCACCCTATCCAAAGCTTTCTCCGCACCCATGGACGCCACTATTTCTGACTCCCCAGCCACCGGCACCATCATCATGACATTCAGGAGCCTCCGCATGTTGGCATTCAATGGTCTCCCCTTTACAAACCCTGTTTGGTCCTCATGAATCACCGTCGGGACCACATTCTCCACCCTCCTGGACAGCACCTTTGCCAACAACTTGACATCTACGTTAAGGAGCGAGATCGGGCTATAAGACCCACACTGAACGGGGTCCTTGTCTCGCTTCAGGAGCAAAGAGATAATTGCCCTGGACATCATCGGGGGCAGAGCCCCCCTCTCCCTGGCCTCATTCAGGGTCCTCACCAGCAGCGGGCCCAACAAATCTGAAAATTTCTTACAAAATTCCACCGGGAACCCGTCAGGCCCCGGCGCTTTCCCTGTCTGCATGCTTCTCAGCGCCTCCACCAGCTCCTCCAACTCAATTGGGGCCCCCAAACCCTCACCCACTCGTCCCCTACTCTTGGGAACTCCAGCTTATCCAAAAAGCGGTCCATCCCGCCTGCTTCCACGGGGGGTACCGCCCAGTACAGCCCCTCATAGAAGGATCTGAACACCCCATTGATGTCCTTTCCACCCGCACTAAGTTCCCACCTGCATCCGTGGCTCCCCCAATTTCTCTAGCTGCCTCCCGCTTCCGGAGCTGGTGAGCCAACATCCGACTTGCCTTCTCCCCGTACTCATATATCGCCTCCTGCGCCCTCCTCCACTGCACCTCCGCCTTACGGGTGGTTAAAACATCGAACTCCACCTGGAGACTGCGCCGCTTCCTCAGATGCCCCTCCTCCGGGGTGTCTGCATATCTCCTATCCACCCTGACCATCTCCTCCACCAGCCTCTCCCTCTCGACCCTCTCCCCCCTCTCCTTGTGCGCCCGAATAGATATCAGCTCCCCTCTAACCACTGCCTTTAGTGCTTCCCAAACCATCCCAACCTGCACCTCCCCGTTGTCATTGGTTTCCAGATACCCCTCTATACCCATACGGATCTGACCGCACACTTCCTCCTCTGCCAAAAGCCCCATATCCAACCTCCACAGCGGGCGCTGATCCTTCCCCTCCCCCAGCTCCAGGTCCACCAAATGTGGAGCATGATCAGAAATGGCTATTGCCAAATACTCCGCCCCCACCACTCTCGGGATCAACGCCCTGCTAAGCACAAAAAAGTCAATCCGGGAATACGACTTATGAACATGGGAGAAAAAGAACTCCCTACCCCCCGGCTCCAAAAACCTCCAAGGGTCCACCCCTCCGATCTGATCCATGAACCCCCTCAGCACCGAGGCCGCTGCCGGCCTCCTGCCCGTCCTAGAGTTCGAGCGATCCAGAGCCGGATCCAGCACCGTGTTAAAGTCCCCACCCAGGATCAATCCCCCTGTCTCCAGGTCCAGGATCAGGCCCAGCATTCGCCGCATGAAGCCCGCATCATCCCAGTTGGGGGCATAAACATTAACCAAGACCACCCGCTCCCCCTGAGGTCTCCCACTCACCATCACATATCGACCTGCACTATCTGCCACCACTTTGGGCACAACGAACGACAGGCTCTTACCCACCAAAATTGCCACCCCACGGTTCTTTGCATCAAGCCCCGAGTGAAACACCTGTCCCACCCAACTTTTTCTTAGCCTCACCTGATCCGTAACCCTGAGGTGCGTCTCCTGGAGCATAGCCACATCCGCTCCCAACCCCCTGAAGTGAGCCAAGATCCGGGATCGCTTCACCGGACCATTCAGCCCCCTCACGTTCCATGTGACCAACCGAACCCGAGGGGCCATCCCGTTCCCTCTGCGCCGATCAGCCATAGCCCTTTCTCAACCCACCGCGTGCCCAGGGAACCCCCCAAGCCCGTTCCCCACGGTGGCAGACCCCTCCTCAACCCCCCCCTTCACCATCCATTCCCTCACCATCCCTGCAGCAACAACCCGGCACCCCCCCTCCTCCTCCCCCCCAAATCCCCCCACCCTCAAGCTAGGGCCCTCCCTAGCTGCGTTACCCCCAACATTATGCTTCCGTGAGTCAGCTGTCTTCTGCTGACCCCGGCTACTCCCGCCATAACCACGAGCCCCCCACCCCCGGATGCTACACAGCCACCAATCCCTCCCTCCCAGCGCCGGCCCTGCCCCCAATTCCTCCGGCGCGGGAAGAAAGCCCGCGCTTCCAATGAGAGCCCCGCCCCCCGACCCAACACGCGGGAAAAAGACGGACACATGACCCATCGGGGCCCCAACCTGCTCCCCAACCCACCATTGGAAAAAACAAAAAAAAGCACCACAATAAATAACCAACAGCCCCAAAAAACCCCGAAAGAACCCAAATAACCATAACTAAAATAGCAAAAACAGCGAAAACAAACAGGAAACAACCATCAGCAAACACAGCCAATATAGGCGAAAGGATACCTAAGAGGGCAAAGCCTCCAAACAAAGTACATTTCCCCCCCAGCCTCCCAGTCCTCAGTTCGAGTCCGAGTTCTCAGCCTGGACAAAAGCCCAGGCCTCCTCCGGAGAGTCAATATAGAGCTGGCGGTCCTTATACGTGACCCAGAGGCGAGCCGGCTGTAGAAGGCCAAACGTTACCCCCTCCTGTGGAGCACTCCCTTCGCTCGATTGAAGCCAGCCCTTCTCCTCGCCACCTCCGCGCTCCAGTCCTGAAAAATCCGAACGTCCGTATTCTCCCACCTGCTGCTCCTCTCCTTCTTCGCCCACCTCAACACGCACTCCCAACCAAGCGGAGAAAACGGACCAGCACCACCCTGGGCGGTTCGTTCGGCCTGGGCTTCCGCTGCAGCACTCGATCGCCGCCTTCCAGCTCCAGGGGACCACGAAACGACCCCGCACCCATCAGCGAGTTCAACATTAGGACCACATAGGCTGCCAAATCCGAACCTTCCAGCCCATCCGAGAGGCCCAAAATCCGTAGATTCTTCCGGCGGGAGTGGTTCTCCATCTCCTCCATCCTTGCCTGCCATTTCTTATGCAGTGCCTCGTGCGACTCCACTTTCACTGCCAGGCCCAAAAGCTCATCCTCATTCTCCGAAGCCTTGTGCCACAGCTCCCGAATCTCCACGGCCTAAGCCGTCTGAGTCGCCACCAGCTTTTCCAGCGAGGCCTTAAACGGCTCCAAAATCTCGGCTTTGAGCTCCTGGAAGGAGCGTTGAAGCAGCTCCTGCTGCTCCCGCGCCCACAGCTGCCACGCTGCTGCTGCTTCCCCGCCTTCCGCCATCTTGCTTTTTCTGCCTCTCGTCGTTCTCTGAGGTAAAACCGATTTTTGGACCGCTCCACTGCGAGTCCAGTCCATCCACCGGCCGCTGGGCACACTGGCTGTGTTTCCCCCCCGGGGAAAAGTCGAAACAGCGCAGTTGCGGGCTCTTAAAAGAGCCCGAAAGTCCAAAAAAAGCGGGAGCTGCCGAACGTGCGGCTTAGCTCCGCATTGCCGCCACTGGAAGCCCGCCCATACTATCTTCCCAGTCACGAGGTTAGCAGACATCCAGACAGAATCAGGTGTAAATCACCCAATTAGTAGAAATAGCTTACCAAGAGATCGGTAAAAGTACACACATGCTAATTTCTGGAATCAAGGAATTTTGAAGAGGCAGACAGCCAAATACACAGAATGAAGAACCAATGGGGGAAAATGATATAATTGCTAGTACCCTCAGAAGCAGAGGGGCCAGTTTATATGTAACAGTCTGAGAGGCCAATCCACAATTCACAGCAAGGAGAGTAGGCCCACATCTACGTCTTATAGCCAAAGCCATGCAGAAGCCTTTGTAAAGGCAATTTAAATATCTCCGCTGGACCAGGAAAAGATGTTTTCCGGACTTGATTATTGGCTGTATTATTATTATTGATAAATGATTATTGACTTGAATTAGATTTATTTAATTTGGATGTTGTTTGAAGAAAATTGAAGTCTTAAAGGGTTCAGGGATCGTAGATCTATTTTGGAACAAGAGGTAAGTTCTGTATAAACTCTGGCCGTGATTTTGCTTAAAGGGAATAAAGTCCCATAGTAAGCGCACTTAGTCGAATGTTTCCCGATGCTTGCAGAGCCGAACAACATGTGGGCCAGGATTCTCCGGTATCCGGCGGGGTGGGCCGTACCAGCGCCAAGGAGTGGCGTGAACCACTCCGGCATCGGGCCGCCGGGTAGGTGCTAGGCCGGCGCTGGAGTGGTTGGCGCTGCGCCAACCGGCGCTGAAGGGCCTCCACCGGCCGGCGCAAGTTGTCGCATGCGCAGGAGCGCCATCTAGGAATGTGTATTCCCAGAACCACTGACGTGATTCCTGCGCATGCGCAGGGGTTTCTTCTCCGCGCCTGCCATGGCGGAGCTTTGCAGAGGCTGGCGCGGAGGGAAAGAGTGCCCCCACGGCATAGGACGGGCCGCAGATCGCCCATGGCTATAAAATGGCACTCATGTTAGATAAGAGACCTCAGCGGGGAATTGGCCGGGGTTGCAACTTCCCTTGCCAGATCTCCTCAGTATAGCGAGAGATCAGGACACCGATCCACCCGAGGACTTCGCAGGCTGCCATCAGAGCCAGGTCCCGCCGGTATGGACCTTGTCCAATCCACGCTGGCGGGACCGGCTGAAAGCGGGCGGCTGCTCGGCCCATCGGAGACCAGAGAATTGCCGGGGGGGGCCACTGCCAATGGCCCCCGACCGGCGCGGCACAATCCCCGCCCCCGCCAAAAACCCGCGCCAGAGAATTCGGCAGCTGGCGTCGGAGCAGCGGGGCGGGATTCATGCCACCCCCACCCCCCCCCCCCCCCCCCCCCCGCCGATTCTCCGACCTGGCGGGGGTAGGAGAATCCCGCCCATGGCTATAAAATGGCACTCATGTTAGATAGGAGACCTCAGCGAGGAATTGGCCGGGGTTGCAACTTCCCTTGCCAGAACTCCTCAGTATAGCGAGAGATCAGGACACCAATCTCCGAAGCCCATTATTCAATCCCCGACCCCACCCCCCACCCCCCAAGCCATAATGCACTGTGGCACGATCCCTGCCCCCCCCCCCCCCTACACCTGCGCAGGGTACCCTGGCCTGATCACCAACACACAAATAATTTCAGTATCAACCAGGCACCCTGGCAGTGCCCCTGCCAGTTGACAGTGCCCCAGGTGGCACCAGCCAGTGCCAGCATGTCACCCTGCCCAAAGGACATGCACCTAGGGCCTCCGATCCCCTGAGAGACCCTCACAAGTGCCATTCTGTCTGGAGATTAGAACTGAATGGCGCTTGCCCCAGGTCTCCGAGGCATAGGAGATTGATCCAACACCTCGAGTAACTCAGGAATTTGCACATTAAAGTGACAGGAGCTGTCTGGCTTTAATATGCAGATCTGCTAAAAAGCGGCATCTCCCGGCTTCGATCGCCCCGCTGTGCCGCGGCGAGTTGTTTTTCGGGTGCCGCGTGGCCATAGAGCCGCGCCCTATGTGTGTGTTTAGTGATCCATATACACAATTGTCTTAGAGTATTGTACTCCTGTTCATGTGTATTTGTCTTTTCTTTAATTTAACAAGTATTCTTTAATTGTTACACAACTTGGCTGGTTATTCTCACTGTTGTTTCCCGTGCCTCATACCATTTAAAAAACCGTCTGAAATCGAACCCGAATTTCTGCGATTATTTCTCCTTTTCTATTCTATTCTGTTTCTTTCTGTATCTCTCCCTGACTAGTTCTGTGCTTCGCATTATCTCTGTCTCTTGATCTTTCTCTACCACCTTTATCTGCATTTGTCTCTTTCTATTGTTGTAGGGAAAAATCCCTTGTGGCAGTGCATTCAAGTGGTCGAGTCTCAAGGCAAGGTTCAAAGCGTTTTTACTGTATTGTACAAGTCCTGAAGTCCTTCAGGGAGACCCACGCAGCCAGCTCCTAACAATGGCTTGACCACGGTGATCTCCCCGATATGCAGACGAGGTTCAATATTTATAGAGAGTACAAGCATTTGCAAGGTTTTGGCGGGCTTTTGCCATTTTACATTTGAATAGTACAGATAAATAGCACAGATACATGATTTCCCGGGCTCCCTGACTCTGACGTCAATGTCTCGTAATCTGCTTGGTTTTAATAGGCGTTCCCTTGACTTACAATGGGGTCCCATTATCTCTATGCTGTACCTTGATTAGGTGTTGAGTGTGGTTCCTGGGTTAACCTGGGAATCTATTGTGTCAGCCTCCTGTTTGATAGGATTTGTGTCTGTGTGTAAAACTAATCTAATCAATATATTTAATCCTTAGGTTTCTTTTGCCTGCCTGGGTCATTTTGGTTTTACAACATTTCATTTTATAACATTTCATTTTATAAGTCTTAGTTTTAATCAAAATATATATATATCTGCCCCACTGTCAGGGTCTTGACTCGCAGATATCCCGATCTTCTGGCCATGGTGCCGTTTTAAGATGCAGCTTCGTGCTGTTGCTAGGCAGGTTATAGATTCTCCATTTCGTTCAAAAAAGGTTTCTCAGCTGTGCAAAAATGGGATTCAAACGAATGCTCATCCCTTTACATCATAAATGGTGCCAATCAGTCCAATAAATGAAGAATGCTTTGATGATGTAAATATTAATACGAATCCAATATAGCCTTAAAAATGTCCTACTTCAGTCCCTCCTCTCGTCCAGGGGGTCCCATTCATGGCTGACCCCCATGGACGATCTTCAGAGGTAAAGGGACCTGTATAGATGTCGTCCTTGCTGTTGTTCCTCTTCCCCCATGGTGTGGTACAGTTCTTGCATCTGGATGCTGGCAGTGGGTAGCGTTCTTGATACAATATTTGCACATATGACTTTAATACAAGTTAGACCCAGGCAGAGTGTGAACAGGATGGCTATTACTAAAATTACTCATTTCATGATGTATGCTCCCCAAACTGTGTTAAACAACCACCCTAACCACCCATCAGTCCCTGTGAGTCCCTGTGTAAAACTATCCAATTGTTTTTGTATCCTGGACATGGCTTCTGTTATGTTTAGTGTCTCGTCGTGTACATATGTGATGCATTTTTCTTTGATGATGGTGCATACCCCGCCTTGTCTGGCTAACTGATAGTCTACTGCATATCTTGTTTGTTGTGTGTATAGTCTGAGTTCCGCGAGTTCTTGGTCAATTGCCCCTAGTGCTTGTAGGGTGCTGTTTCCTAGGATGGTCAGGCCGCATATAAAGAAATTCCTATTCTTGGCGCTGACCACTCCTGCTGCGCCCCCTAGGGATAGTGTCCCCAGGAATCCATATCCAAATGAGGATCCCAATGTGACAGGGGTCTGCCAGTCGGCGCAGAATTCTGCACTGATGGCCCTGGTCACTATGCGTTTTTGGACATGCCCTTCGCTTGGGCATGGAACCGTGAGGGGTTTGATTGTCCCCACGGCAAAGAACCTTGGAGGCCTGTCTGTGGCCGTCATATATACATTTTTAAACAAAAACTCTTTAACCCGATAGCATGCATTACCCCTGGGTCGTCTGACCCCATGGTTCCATGTTGTAGAACCTTTCTTCCCCTGGGACTGCCCACTCGATTGTACCTCTTGGTGAGAATCAAATGGGTATGTCCACGAGGCTGAGCTTACGTGGGTGCCGTTGTACTTGCCACACATGAGCTGCCTACCCGCGGTCACTGCAATGCATTTTTGTTGTTTGCAGTCACAAGTGAAGTGTCCTTCCCGGGCCCGGCACTCCTGGAGGGCACAATGGGCCTCAGCGCACGAGTCATTTTTAGGGACAAAGGCACGCACGCACCCCCATCCCTTTCCCTTGAAACATTGTGGGTAGTCCCCATGTGTCTCTACCCGTTGGGGTCCCATCTCCCCTGAAATTCCCGGCTCAGTGAGCTCTACACATCTCCCTTGTATCCCCTTGTTTGAACTGTCCAAAATGTTCCCCGATGTGTCAATAGTAAACAGGCCTTGTGGGAGCCACCCTGGCGTTGTGGTAAATAGAGAGTTTACCGATCGCGCTGAAGGGTAACAAGCGGTCCTATTCCCATAGATCTGCTGGTGTGTCCTCAGGAATAGGTTCCACAATTGGTGGTTCTGCTCCCCTAACCCTCATGTGTTGGAGCGTATTTACAATGGTCATGGCTATCATTAAATGTATCTCTACTCCCATCTTGGTTTTTTCTTTTTACAATAGTTACAATATATACAGAAAATAAACAAACAGGTGATTAAATTAAAGGTTATTGGTTTTGATGTCTTGATCGTAGGTCTGGTCCTGGTCCCTACGAGATTTGAACAATGAAAACAGTACCTTTAGTTTACTTGTCTTTATACAGCTTCAATTGGGTCCAGTGTTTCCAGATCCCCTGTCCCCTTATATCTATGCAGGCACAGGTGTCTCCGCTAATAATGACCTCGTAAGGTCCGTGCCATCTCGGAGCAAATCCTAATTTTGCAGGAAGCATTTTTGTTAAGACCCGGCTCCCGGCTTTTGGGACCTCTGGTAATGTTTCTGAGACCTCCTGTGTGTCAACCTGTGCCTGATTTGAAATTACGGACCGGCGCATCCCCTTTAATTGGGTGCTGAGGTCTCGGATGTACCGGCGGATCCGATCTTTTATCGGACTCACGTCTGTCCCACCCGTGATAATGTTTTCGGGTAAGTGCATTGCTCGCCCGGTCATCAGCTCGTATGGAGTCAAGCCGGTAGTTCGATTTGTGGTCGCTCTAAGCCTCATCAGAACCGCAGGTAGGACTTCTGTCCAATTTCTACCTGAGGATTGCATTGCTTTTGCTACAGTTACTTTTAGAGTCCGATTCATCCTCTCCACCATCCCGGAACTTTGTGGGTGGTAGGGGATGTGAAATTTCTGTTTTATTCTCAATAATTGGCAAATATTCTTCATAATTTTTCCTGTAAAATGTGTTCCCTGGTCCGAATCAACCTGAGTTGGCATTCCCCATCGGGGAATAATTTTGGTTGCCAAGATCCTGGCTACCGTTGGAGCTGTACAATTGGTTGTGGGGAATGCTTCCACCCACCTGGTGAATTGGTCAACTATTACTAGGCAGTATGTTTTTCCGTGAGAGGGAGGCAATGGTCCTATAAAGTCCATTTGTATCTGTTCCCAGAGTCCCTTTGGTCTAGGTTGATATCCCATCTTTACTTTTATGGGTTTCCCTGGGTTGTGCTCTGCACATATAGTGCATCTGCGGCAGTATGTAGCCACATCTCGTCCTAGTCCTCTCCACCACCACCCTCTCCCCAGGCTATGTATCATTGCATCCCTGCCTGTGTGGGAGAGTCCGTGGTGTAGTTCTAATAATGTGGTCTGGATGCATCCTGGTGCCAATACCCGGTTATCTTTTCTCCAAACCCCATCTGTCCCTTTAACTGCGCCCAACTCCTCCAATCTATCTCGTTCTTGTTGGGGAATGTCCCTGTGTAATTTCTGTATGTCAATTTCCTCCTGTTCTACCACTATCGCTGCAAGGAGCAGGCTTTTAATATCGCTATTCTCCAATGTTTGTTGTGCCGCTGTGTCTGCGGCTTGGTTTCCTTTGAAATGAATCCACCCCGTCCTTGTCTGGTATTCGTGATCCTGCTCCAATTAGTGGGGGAGTTCCCTAAGACCCGTTGGACTTCTGTCTTGAATGCTGTGAAGGGTGCCTGCTGGGCGTCTAACTCAGCCGTTGCAGGAACGGCATGTGTCCACCCTCCTCCATTATAATCCTGTGCTGCTTGGGCCGCTGGCCCTCCTGCCACTAGCCTCCATTTATCCGCTGGACAGGCTGCCCTGACCAGCTGGTGTATGTCCCTCAAATGTAATTGGTGCCCTACCCAGAATGTATCTAGTTCGCCCCAAAATTCCAAGTTTGCGCTTCTGGGTTTTAACTTCCCCAGTGAGGCCATAATCTGCTGTGTTTCCCCTGGGGTAAAAGGCTTATAGGTCACCTTCGGTTGTGCTGCCGTCTCTCCTCTGGTGACTGGCGCTAGATTATAATTTTTTATGTCTCCCTTTAATATGGGAGCTGTTGCTTCGCTCTGCACTGACTCGTAAGAGGGCAGAGGGTCCGTTTCCTCTGATCTCTGCTCTATCTCCGCAATGTAGTTTCTGTGTTCTAACTCTCTCACTCTCTCCTGCAATACCTTAATATGTTCTGTTTCTTTGTGTCTCTCCTCCATGGAGGCATTTACCTTCTCAATTAGTCCAGCTAACTGGGTCACCAATATTACTCCCATTACCTTTGTTTTATCCCGTTTTACTCTATCTACACATTTTCTTTGATCTTCCAAAGTTTGTGATGCATTCCACCTGTTCCATTTCAGCTTTTCAACAATCGCTTCTCTGGCTTACAAATACTTAATGAGAGCTACTGCAGTTTCTCCCTTATCAACGTGGTCTGCCATTTTGCTGTCTAGCAGTCTTGCAACCCCCGTATGCTGGTTCTAACAGTAAAAGTGCTCCAACTTTCTCTCCCTTATCTCCTTTTCACTGATACTGCTCCAGCACCATCTGTATTGCTGTAGGGTCTCGTAGTGAGGGACCCAGTGAGCCTCTTGCCCCTGTGCTCCCCCAACTATTCCTGACACCTCACGCTTGGGCTATTTTATGTTGTCTTATTGGGATGTGTGCTGGTCTTTAGTGGGTTTGTCGGCCCCTGTTCCCAGCCCCTTTAAGTACAACGCCTCCCGCTTGGCCACCACCCCCACTAGCAAGGCTGATCCATCACCCCAAAGAGGGAGTCTCAGCTCCCTGGTACCCTGCTATGGGCTGTGGTGTTCCCTACAGATGAACAAGGTTATCAAACTCCGCCTGGGCCCCTAATGGACTCTCCGTCGTCGTGTCTCTTGGTCAGGATGGATCGGGTCCCCTTTTCCTCAACACTTACACATGTGTATTTGTTATCAAAGCCCCTGTTAAAATTAGTAACTGTGTCGACTCTGCGTTGTTCGCCTCTACAGAGTCGGTGTTGCTAACCGATTATACACTGTCCGTGCCTTGCTCCCTGAGTGCCTGTGTCTCTCAGTGCCCGTTTCAACACTTAACCCTAGCGTGGGAGATTCCTCCTCTTAACGTCAGATTTAAGGTAGGGCACCGCGAGTCAAGCACTCCCTTGTCCTATAGCTTTGGCACAGACAGCGTACAGTTCTGGTCGCCTCATTATAGGAAGGACGTGGAAGCTTTGGAACGGGTGCAGAGGAGATTTACCAGGATGTTGCCTGGTATGGAGGGAAAATCTTATGAGGAAAGGCTGATGGACTTGAGGTTGTTTTCGTTAGAGAGAAGAAGGTTAAGAGGTGACTTAATAGAGGCATACAAAATGATCAGAGGGTTAGATAGGGTGGACAGCGAGAGCCTTCTCCCGCGGATGGAGGTGGCTAGCACGAGGGGACATAGCCTTAAATTGAGGGGTAATAGATATAGGACAGAGGTCAGAGGTGGGTTTTTTACGCAAAGAGTGGTGAGGCCGTGGAATGCCCTACCTGCAACAGTAGTGAACTCGCCAACATTGAGGGCATTTAAAAATTTATTGGATAAGCATATGGATGATAAGGGCATAGTGTAGGTTAGATGGCCTTTAGATTTTTTTTCCATGTCGGTGCAACATCGAGGGCCGAAGGGCCTGTACTGCGCTGTATCGTTCTATGTTCTATGTTCTATGTTCATTTACAGTCCTGGGTTAGTCACACCAATTAGTTCTGCATGCAGTTCTTATCCTTATATTTCCCATTATCAAATACCCTAAAAACTGTTATCTTTACCTCTGGTTCTCTATTTCTCCTATTAAAAGTTTCACTTAAGGTTTTACTTACCTTTTTCCACGCGGTCGTCTTTGACCTACACCTCTTTAGCGCACGGTATCTCTGTCCAGCGTCCTCTTTTACTGAAAAAATTCTCTGTACTATTTCAAAAAAACTTAGGCAAGATAATACAATTCTCCAGGACAATATTTAAAACAGACAAACCCTAACCCTTTAAAGGTACCTCACTTTGAACGGAGACTTGTACCCATTCTTGGCTGCACTGGATTTTTATCAGATTCGTTTAAATTTGATCCCGGCTTCCAGACCGTGGCCACCAGTCAAGAAGTCAGATATCAAACCCTGCTCGCAGCGCCATTTGTTGTAGGGAAAATGCCTTGTGCCAGTGCATTCAAGAGGTCGAGTCTCAAGGCAAGGTTCAAAGCATTTTTACTCTATTGTACAAGTCCTGAAGTCCTTCAGGGAGACCCACGCAGCCAGCTCCTAACAATGGCTTGACCACGGTGATCTCCCCGATATGCAGACGAGGTTCAATATTTATAGAGAGTACAAGCATTTGCAAGGTTTTGGCGGGCTTTTGCCATTTTACATTTGAATAGTACAGATAAATAGTACAGATACATGATTTCCCGGGCTTCCTGACTCTGACGTCAATGTCTCTCTGCTTGGTTTTAATAGGTGTTCCCTTGACTTACAATGGGGTCCCATTATCTCTATGCTGTACCTTGATTAGGTGTTGAGTGTGGTTCCTGGGTTAACCTGGGAATCTATTGTGTCAGCCTCCTGTTTGATAGGATTTGTGTCTGTGTGTAAAACTAATCTAATCAATATATTTAATCCTTAGGTTTCTTTTCGCCTGCCTGGGTCATTTTGGTTTACAACATTTCATTTTATAACATTTCATTTTATAAGTCTTAGTTTTAATCAAAATATATATATATCTGCCCCACTGTCAGGGTCTTGACTCGCAGATATCCCGACCTTCTGGCCATGGTGCCGTTTTAAGATGCAGCTTCGTGCTGTTGCTAGGTAGATTATAGATTTTCCATTTCGTTCGAAAAAGGTTTCTCAGCTGTGCAAAAATGGGATTCAAACGAATGCCCATCCCTTTACATCATAAATGGTGCCAATCAGTCCAATAAATGAAGAATGCTTTGATGATGTAAATATTAATACGAATCCAATATAGCCTTAAAAAATGTCCTACTTCACTATCCCTCCTTCCCTCTCTCCCTTCTCACTTTCTGCATCTCCCTATTTCTATCTCGCTGTTGCTGTACCTCTCACAGCCCACTTAATAAATTGGAAAATAGGGACAATATAGATCGCATTATATTCAGAAAAGAAAACGGGCTTGAATTCATATTTCACCTTTTACAACCCCAGAATGTCTCAAAGCACTACAGGTATGAATTACTTTTCAGATGTGATCATTGCTCACTTTTCATTGATATCATAGAATCCCTACAGTGCAGAAGGAGGCCATTCGGTCCATCGAGTCTGCAATGACCCTTGGGAAGAGCAACCTATCTAGGTCCAAGCCCCCGCCCTATCCCCGTAACGCAATAACAGCACCTAACCTTTGGACACTAAGGGGCAATTTAGCATGGCCAATCCACCTAATCTGCATATCATTGGACTGTGGGAGGAAACTGGAGCACCCGGAGGAAACCCATGCACACACGGGGAGAAAGTGCAAACTCCGCACAGTCACCCAAGGCTTTAATTCGGGGGTGGGGGGGGGGGGGCTTTTTTATAAGGTAAATGGGGGGGGGGGGCTGTTGGGTTACTTACTGGTATAGGGTGGATATGTTGACTTGAGTAGGGTGATCAGTGCTCGGCACAACATCGAGGGCCGAAGGGCCTGTTCTGTGCTGTACTGTTCTATGTTCTATGTTCTATATGAGGCGCCCAGAATCATAACCGGGTGAAGTAGTCCCCAAAATAAGGGGAAGTAGATTTAGGACTGAGTTTAGGAGGAACTTTTTCACCCAAAGGGTTGTGAATCTATGGAATTCCTTGCCCAGTGAAGCAGTTGAGGCTCCTTCATTATATGTTTTTAAGGTAAAGATAGATAGTTTTTTGAAGAATAAAGGGATTAAGGGTTATGGTGTTCGGGCCGGAAAGTGGAGCTGAGTCCACAAAAGATCAGTCATGATCTCATTGAATGGCGGAGCAGGCTCGATGGGCCAGATGGCCTACTCCTGCTCCTAGTTCTTATGTTCTTATGTTCTTAAGTAATTATTTTACTTAATATACTATGCGGCCCTTTAAAATTGTGAATTTCTGAATGTGGCCCTTGCACGGAAAAGTTTGCCCACCCCTGCTTTAATTGAACCCCGGTCCCTGTGCTGAGGCTGGAATGATAACCACTGTGCCATCGTGCTATTCACCGATGCAACAAGTGTACCCAATTAATTTTTTCCAATTAAGGGGCAATTTAGTGTGGCCAATCCACCTACCCTGCACAATTTGGGTTGTGGGTGCGAAACCCATGTAAACACAGGGAGAATGTGCAAACTCCACACTGACTGTGACCCAGAGCCGGAATCGAACCTGGGACTCGGCGCCGTGAGGCAGCAGTGCTAACCACTGCGCCACCATGCTGTCCTGATTTGAGGATAGATAATCGCAAGGACACATCTACTCCTCTTCAAAATGATGAAGGAGCTACGCTCCGAAAGCTTGTGACTTCAAATAAACCTTTTGGGCTTTAACCTGGTGTTGGGAGACTTCTTACTGTGCCCACCCCAGTCCAGCACCGTCATCTCCACATCATGGCTTCAAAATAAATGCCATGTGATCCTTTATATGCAGACTTGGTTTAATGCTACATTGGAAAGATAGCTCTCCCACCGCACTACACTGGAATGTCCGCCAAGACTTATGTATGCTCATGTGTCATGTGAGAGTACCTTTAAGATATGGGTGTTTATTATTGCAGTGATGTCAGAGAGTGGGTGGAGCTGGGCTGTCTGTCAGCTTTTTACTTCCGTTTTAGGCTGTTTGCTGCAGGGTGTGTTTTAGTTTCGTTTTCAGAGCTGGATAGCTGCAGTCACAGCCAGAAGGTGTATCAGAGTCTCTCTCTGTAATCTAATAACTGTAAATCGATCCTTTGGTGATTTAAAACTAATAACTGCTCTCAGTAGCGGCTTTAACCTGATGTGCTTCTGTTAAAGGTTTTTGTTTAAGTCTTATGGATGTTAAAAGGAAAGCTTAAAGGATTACTTAGTGTTGTAGTCTTTGGGGTTGTATTTGAATTAATGGTTGCTAAGATGTTCACTGTATGTTTTAAAAGGTTAACTTGAATGCATAGAATAAACGTTGTTTTGCTTTAAATAATACTTTTCCATTTCTGCTGTACCACACCTGTAGAGTAGGCCATGTGCTCCCCATACCACAAGCTATTAAAAGTTGTGGGTCAGGTGAACTCCATGACACACTTTGGAGTTCTCTACACCCTGGCCCATAACACACGTCTCTGGAGTGGGACTTGAACAGGAGCTACCAACTGAGTCACAGTGGTTCAGCTGCTTGTGTCAAAATTACCCAACCAATAGTTGCGAGTTAAGTAAGTTATACTGCGTTTTTTTTCCATTTCTCGTTTTAATAAGAAGTCAATAGCTCCAGAGGTAGGAATCTAGTGCAATGACTACTGTTGCAACTTTCACCTATTTAGTCCACTCCTTAACAATAGTTAATTTTTAAAAAAGTTTAAATTGTTGGTATTCGTTTGGCATCCGATCGACATATTGATGCTGATGGAGGAATAACGGCAAACAGTAGTAATGCTGAGGATGCCATTCAAATGTGTTTCAGTATTGACTCAGATGTTTGTCTCTGATCCTGTAGGACATTATGCTGATATTGTCTTTCTCGTTGACGGATCTCAAAATTTGGCGCGTCAAGGATTTCAACAGATCCGGAGCTTTCTCATAAAAATGGTCAACAGACTGGACATTGGGATCGACAGATACCGGATTGGACTGGCTCAGTACAATGGTCAAGTGCACACGGAATTCTTGCTTAATAAATTTCAACGTAAAGATGCACTGCTTTCTCACCTGAAGAAGAAGTACCAATACAAGGGCGGGCCACCTTTGAACACAGGGCGTGCTTTGGATTATCTGCACAAAACCTTCTTTACAGCATCTGCTGGAAGCCGAAAGCATGAAGGAATTCCTCAGATCGCAGTAGTGATTACATCCATGAGGTCGAAGGATGATGTTACGAAGGGGGCCGATGCACTGAAGAATGATGGCATCAAAATTCTCTCCATTGGCGTGAAGAATTCTGATCTCCAGGAGCTGCAAACAATGGCATTTCTTCCGAATTATGTTTTCCAGACCAAGTCTGTAAATAGTCTTCCTCTTCTGTCTAGAAATATAACTGAGATGGTCCATACTGTATCGCAGACAAACATAATACTTGATGGGCCACATGGTAATTTCAAACTTTTCTTATTTTAAGTGCCTTGTAGCTAAAGTTGTCAAATTTTATTCAAAATATTCTGAGGTTTCATTGCATGGCCTCTTTTCCCCCTTATCTCCTCGTCCCTGGTCAGTGAACATGTTCCGCTGCAGAGTACATCACCCTCCAATGCTAATCAGAAAGGGAACATAAGGCTGTTTTTTTTACTGCCACTTGTCCTGCAGCAATCAGCAATTTAAGGTAGGGAGCTACAGTACTTGCTTTAAGGCAAGACTTAAGATTTACCCCATCACCCTTAACCCCCCCACAATGGGGAGGAAGTTTCACTTTAGAGAGCTACTGGCCAATCAGATATCAGGAAGCTTTGCTGCCCAGCAATGCCAGGTTTGACTGGTGGTCACTGCTGGGACTATACAGGCAGTCCCTAAATAGAGAGGCCTATAGAGCCCAGATATCAAGGTAGGTTTGGGGCATCGGCAGGACCTGCTAACCTGTGGTCTGGGGCCAGACGGGCGGGGACAGGTTTCGAAATGCTGGAGGGAAGGAGAACGAGTGGGTAGGTGGGTACGTTGCTGGGTGAATGAGTGGTGAGCGGGTGAGATGGGTGAGTGGGCAGTCAGGTAGGAGGAGTTCGTCGGGTTGGGTTGGGCGGACAGTCATGGTGGGAGGGGCAGTCAGGTCATGGGGCTAGTTGGATCAGGCTGGGAGGACAGTTGGGTGATCAGGTGGGCTATCGGTTGGTCGAAGGTAATCGGGTTGGGGGGATAGTTGGGTGATTGGGTCGGGAAAGGCAGTCAGCTCAGGGTGATAGATTGCCAGTTGGGAGGGTAGTCAGTTCAGAGATATAGTTAGGTCAGGGGCAGAGTTGGGTTGGATGTTAGTTTGGAGAGTTCGTCCGGTTGGGTCAGGAGGATAGTTGGGTGGTCAGGGGTGTAGTTGTGGTGCACAGGGTGTTCAGGGGTTTACGGAGTTGATTGGGGGTCAATTGTGTAATTACCCAGATGTTAGGCCAGGGCCTGAATTTTAGGATGGCGGAGACTTGGCGCCTATCATGCTAAGAGATGACGGGGAACATAGCCCCACTGCCATTTTGCGCTCTAACGAGCATTGACTGGCATAAGGCAGGACTTCCGCCCCTCTCTCGGGACAAAGCCCCATTTTGTAGAGATGCCTGCCTATCTGATTGGCTGGCAGCTCTGCAGTCCCTCCAGGAGCAGTTGTGGAGTGTTCGGAAGAGGAACGCAGTGAGCTGCCTGAAACTAAGTCCCAAGAACTGGAGAAAAGGGGCGAGTGTCAGGGTCCCAGGGCAGGAAAGGCCATGGGGCAGGCGCATGAGTGGGGGTGATCGGTGCAGTGGTTAGCACTGCGGCCTCACAGCGCCGAGGTCTCAGGTTTGAATCCTGGCTCTGGGTCACTGTCCGTGTGGAGTTTGCACATTTTCCCCGTTTTTGCGTGGGTTTCGCCCCAACAACACAAAAATGTGCAGGGTAGGTGGATTGACCACGCTAAATTGCCCCTTAATTGGAAAAAATTAATTGGGTACTCTAAATAAAATTTTTAAATGAGTGGGGGTGATCGGAGTCTAGAGGAATAGACCATTGGAGTGGAGAGGGAGGTCTGTTGGAGGTGCCCATACACTCCACTCCCCCCGTTTTCATCCGTGATCGTACTTCCTTAATTTCTGGCTTTCCCTCATTGAGCTTTCGTTCAACCGCAAGCCTCAAAATTGACCACGTGAGGGCCTCAATTGGGACAAGGACGGAATCTGCCTGCACCAGAGAAAATCGGTAGGGAATCCATCCGTACAATTTCACACTCCCCTATCCCACCTCAAAACCCACCATGGGGTGAGGTGGAGTGCGGTGAAGAGAGTGCAAAATATGGCCCAGTTCTTCATCTGTCTAACGTATCTAAGGTAACTATTCAGCTAAGCGCCATTAGAACTGTCCTCGCCCTCCCCATCTGAATTTTATTTTACAGATTTTAACTTGAACTCAAGAATTTTAATCTGATATATGTTAATGTTCAAATATTGTTGCATTTCTTCAAAGCTAACCCATTTCAATACTGTTCAGATGTCAAAAGAATTCTTCATTTTATTTCCCTTTGATAGATTTTACAGAGAACAATAACAAGGAGAGACCCGCAGGTAAGGTGGTAACGATTTTTATTTTCTCTTTCAAAATGTCTTTGAAAGTTAGAAGGAGATGAGGAAAATCTGTCTAGCACAGCAAGTTGCTATGACCTGGAATGTACTGCCTGAAAGCAGATTCAGCAACAGCTTTCAAAATGGAGTTGGATATACACTGAAAAGGGAAGACCTGCAGTATTAATGAGAAAGAGCATGGTCATGGGATTGTTGAATAGTTCTTTCAGTATAAACTGGCAAAAATAAAAAGGCAGACGACATTAGATTTTCATAGGATACATCCACACGTACTCGAGGAATCTAGGGAAGAGTTAGCGGAAACCTTGGTCCAGATCTTTCGAGGGATGGCAAATATTGTCGGGTTTCCTCTCCAGGAAATTCTGAGCCCAGCTTTTTAAGAAATACAGGGCACGGCATCCACTGGAGAACTCCAAGGCAGAGAACAGTGGGAGGAAGATAGGCCACACACCCTTTTTATCGCCTAATGGTCCATTTAAATGTCCAGTCTTTGAATGATAGGAATGTGTGAGTGTATGAATGAGTAGGGCAGTAGTGTGGGTAAGTGGGTGAGGCGAGTAGGGTAGGTAGGTGGATGAGTGAATAGGTGGGGTGGATAAGTGAGTAGGTGGTGAGTGGATCAAGGGTGGTCAGGTCGGTCGAGTGGGATAGTGAGGTCTGGTCAGGAGGTTGATGGATGGTGGGGTTAGTCAGGTCTGGTCGGAGAGGTAGCTTGATGGACGGGGAGCTGGTCACATCAGATTCGGGGTGTAGCCGAGTCTCAAGAGGTAGTTAGGTTGAATCAGGGGATAGCTGGGTCATACAGACGAATTAGGAGTAGGCTACACAGCCCCTCAATAATCAAAGAGCTCTTCCTTAAAAATGTTCTACGATTCTGCTTCCACGACCTTTATGAAGAAGAGAGTTCCAGAGACTCTGGGAGTAAAAAATTCTCCTCATCTCATCTTAAATGAGTGACCCCTTGTTTTTAAATAGTGACCCTTGGTCTAGATCCTAAGAAAAGAGGAAACATCCATTCCACATCCACCCTGTCCAATACCCTCAGGATCTTAAAGGATTTGATTCACCTGCCTCTTACTCTTCTAAACTCCAGTGGTCACAAACCTGACCTCTACAACCTTTTGTCAGAACACAACCTGTCCATTCCTGGTATTAGTCTAGTAAACCTTCTCCAAACTACTTCTAATGCATTTATATTTTTCCTTAAATAAGATGACCACCCAGATCCCTCTGTACCTCCGAGCTCTGCAATCTCTCACCATTTAGATAAAATGCTTCATTTTATTCTTCCTGCCAAAGTGGACAATTTCACACTTGCCCACATTATAATCCATCCATCAGATTTTTCCCATTCACTTAATCTATCCATGTCACTTTGTAGCCTCCTTACGGTGTCTTCACAATTTACCTTCCTACCTATCTTTATTTTGTTAGCAAATTTAGTAACCGTACCTTCAGTCCCTTCATCAAAGTCCCATAATAATACTAATAATCTTTATTAGTGTCACAAGTAGGCTTACATTAACACTGCAGTGAAGTTACTGTGAAAAGCCCCTAGTCGCCACCTGTTCGGGAGGGAGACGGAGCACCCGGAGGAAACCCAAAGTCACCCGAGGCCGGAATTGAACTGGCATCCTGGAGCTGTGAGGCAGCAGTGCTAACCCCTGTGCCACCTTGCCATCCCCAATAGGACCTTGAACTTGGCATCAATATGTAATGAGTAGAATTGGGCTGACGCGTTACACCAGGGGTGGGCAAACTTTTCCGTGCAAGGGCCGCATTCAGAAATTCACAATTCACAAAGGGCCGCATAGTATATTAAGTAAAATAATTACTTCACCCGGTTATGATTCTGGGCGCCTCATATAGAACATAAAACAGTACAGCACAGAACAGGCCCTTCGGCCCTCGACGTTGTGCCAAGCAATGATCACCCTACTCAAGTCAACGTATCCACCCTATACCAGTAAGTAACCCAACAGCCCCCCCACCCATTAACCTTTAAAAAAAATTTAAAAAAAAAAAAAAAAAGTTTTTTAAAAAAAATTTTTATTTTTTTTAATGACTTGGTGGGCCGCAGAAATACCTTTGGCGGGCCGCATGCGGCCCGCAGGCCGTAGTTTGCCCACCCCTGCGTTACACTGATCAGTAGAAGTGCAATTTTATTGTTGTGATTTGATTATCTTTTTTTCTTTCCAGTGTGTCAATCTGCTTCAATTGCTGATATTGTTTTCGTTGTGGATGAATCAAGTAGCATTGGAAAAATAAACTTTCAGCTGATCCGCGACTTCCTCCACAAGCTTATCAGTGTGCTGGATGTCGGGCCTGAAAAGGTCCAAATTGGCTTGCTTCAATACAGCTCGATCACAAGACCAGTGTTCTACCTAAACACTTTTCAGAACAAGCCTGACATCCTGAGATTTGTCCAAAACATGCTGTACAGAGGAGGAGCAACTTACACGGGAGAAGCATTGAAACAGCTCAAACGGCAGTACCTTTCCCCCAGTTCTGGCAGTCGCCTAAATCAAGGTGTCCCTCAGATTGCGGTGGTCATCACGGATGGCAAGTCCCAGGATGATGTGACAGAAGCAGCCAGTGCCCTCCGACGTGCTGGTGTTTCTGTGTTTGCTTTTGGAATCAAAGATGCTGTCGAAAGCGAACTCCGCAAGATCGCCTCGTATCCCGCAGAAAGCTATGTCGAACTTCTCCAGGACTTTGACCTGTTAAAAAATATACAGAAGCGAATTGAGAAGAAGATTTGCGCTGAGGTACTTCAGCGGATTGCAATGGTTCCCGAACAAACTGAGCTACTTCATCAGGGTGAGGCCCGTCAGTTTTATTTTCTGGGGTGGCATATTGTTTAGTATGAACTGTGTGCCAAGATGGAGAAGGTGACTTTGAGATGAATTTTGTATTGAATTGAAGTGTTAATGGTCGCTTAGTTGGCAACACTTTCACTTCTGGGTCGGAAGGTTCAGGGTTCAATCCTCATTTCAGGATTTGAGTTCAAAAATCTCGGCTGAAACTCACGAGCAATGCCGAGTGCACTGTGACCTGTGTTCGCTGATGAACTGCCCCTCATTACACACAAGGCGCCAACTCCACTGGCGACTTCAGTTTATCGAACCTTGCTCAGGAAAACACCCACCTATTTGAAACGTTTGTTACATTTTACTGTCTCTTGTAATCTAAGGTCTTGTGACTTGATCGGGTTGCTCCCCCAAGGGCGTCTTTGGCCATAATTCATTTTAGTTGGTGTTTGCCAATGACTGTAACAAGGTACAGCTAAAGCTGAAACTAACAAATGTTATTACTTTGGATACCTTTCGCCAGACGGTTAAGGCTCTGACCGATACTTGTGTTTGCTAAACTGTCAAATCTCTTTCACTGATAATTTATATTTTATTGTTTTTAGTATTCAAACGAATTGTATGGTTTTATAATTTCTGTTGCTGCCGTAATTGGCCTCTTGGTCAAGTCATTATTGTGAATTAAAATTGATTGTCAATTGACTTACCTGGCTCAATAAAAGTGAATGAAATAAAACAAAATAAAATGTTGACTGCAGTGGTTTGCCGTTGCCTTCTGCAGTATGGATGGTCAGCAAACTCTCCTGCTCTTACTGCCTGTGATTGGGAATTTTGGAAGGATTCACAGGTCAATACTCAGCCTGTTTGACCATGTTATGAATGCATCCTCCATGTCCATTAAGTCCTGAATGTGGACTTGAATACAGAACTTCTGGCCCAGAGGTAGGGCTGCTAACATTATGCCACAAGACCTCCACTTGCAGAAAGAATATACTTTTCAGATCTACCATTGCATTAAGATTAAGAAATTGTAACAACGTGACTTCTCCATTAAGCCATACAAATTAGCAACAAAGTGCTGGCGTGTGTTGCGGTTTTTCGACACTAACTGTCCCCTTTCTTTTTTCAGGCTGCGTTGAAACTGAAGACGCTGATATATTTTTCTTAGTTGATGGGTCAGGCAGCATAAAACCTGAAAGCTTCCAAGATTTGAAACGATTCCTGGTACACATCATGAACATATTCAATATCGGTGCAGACCAGGTTCGTGTTGCTGTTGTCCAGTACGCAGACAGTGCAAGAATGGAATTCAAAAGCACACAATATACCCACAAAACAGAACTAGAGCGAGCGATTAAACGAATTGTTCAAATCGGAGGGGGCACTAACACAGGGCGTGCGCTAACCTTCATGAAAAGTATTATCATCGACGCAGAGAGAAGCCGGAAAACCAGAGGACGAAGTTTCCTCATCACCGTCACAGACGGAAAGTCACAAGACGACGTGATAAATCCTGCTGTAGAGCTAAGGCAACAGGGGGTCACTGTCTATGCTGTTGGCGTGGGAGACGCAAGCGAAAATGAACTTCAGCTCATTGCAGGTGCTGACGAAAGAGTCTTTTACACAGCCAATTTTGATGCTTTGACACATATCGAAAACAGCATTGTACGGGATATCTGTTCAAAGGAAGGTAAGACTTTGTCCATTTTATTTCAGTGAAAAGGGGTAGATTGTACATTGGGTTCCACACTTGTACAGTGCAGGAAGCATTGATGATGGAGCGATGCATGTTTGTTCAGTAATTTAGTACTTTGTTTGCCCACTTTCCAGTTGGAACACAATGCGGGTATGAACTCTAGATAACTTGGTCCCTGTCCAGTTGGTTTCCCAGCTTCATTGAGATCAGCCAATGTCAGACAGACGAGAAGCAATCCTGGAACAATCCTGATCTGTATGGCTCAGTGCCTTTATTGGTGTCTTTCTGAAGTCTTTGCCAGAATTCCAGCAAACTGAGGTGACAAGCATAGAGACGAGAATTTGTCAAGTGTAAGAACTGGAATCGAGGCATCATCCAAGACCTTCCTGATTGTACTGGGAGTCTAAACGATTTCTCATCGTAATTTCTTCTGTTGTTTTTCTTCCATCAAGAATTTTGGAAAGTTAAAATTTCCTTTCTCTTCTTCGAATTGCAACTTGGGTCTCAGAGAGGGGTGATTCTAACTCCGGGCGTGTAATCTGTGCCAGAAAGAGACCAAGGCCTGGATTTTCCGGTTCCCGCCACTGCGGGAGAGTCGGCAGCCCAGCCAAAAGCCCACTGATTTTCCTTGGGACCAGACAATCCTGGGGGCAGCCAGGGCTGGAAAAATCAAGTCCTTACTTGACAAAACAAAATGTGAAATTCTCCGAAGTGGAGGAGGCCCAGGAGATCCATCCACTGTTGGAATATGATTTACAGCATATTTAGAATCTACAGTATTGGGGCACTGAACAGGCACCTGTGCATCATTTATAATATGAGAATTTGCTAAGTTGTATTTTTGGCAATTGAAGTTGGGATTTCACTGTTCATGCCTCCTTCCTAAATAGGTCTCTATCTTTACCTCCTCCTGTAAAAGGAGTGTTAAGTCCATTCTGGGTTTTAATTCTAAAAGCCACTTGTCATCCTCAAGTACTTTCTTCACGCGTCAAATCTTCTTCCCATGCCAACCTGGGCCAATTGAGCTTCACTGTTTTAGTGTGGTCGGAAAGAGAAGCACTATTGGTTCTCTATGCGTGCTGGCTACTGGGCCTGTGATGCTGATTACAATGTTCCCATGTCTAATATGAAGCCAGACAGATGCACCACCTGGTCAATGGGAGGGAGCGGGAATTCAGAAGCAGAATGCCATGATTGGGAACTTGTGGAATGGATATCCAGTATTCAGTTAAGTAATAAGGTGAAGTGGAGCATTGAGGTAGGGCGAAGTGTGAAGGAGGTAACTGTGGCTGAGGAACCTGGGGTAAGGTTGCCTCATGAGGCCGAGAGGAATTGGATTAAAAATTAGACATTTGCCTGCAAGACATCTTCGGGCCCATGATCCACGCAGCTTGCAGGCATGTCAGACAGGTGGGGAGGTCATCACTTGTCCTGATCAGGCCTTGGACTAAAAGAGCAAATCATGTTGCAGTGAAATCATCAGGCTTTCGCCCTGCATATTTATAATTGGCTTACCACCTTGGGAAGGTGCCTTTCTGGCTAGCAAAAGAGCAGGAAGGCAACAATATCAGAAGAGATAAGGCATTCCTCCCTTTTTAACTCCCCCTGCCTTCTCACCTGGTTCTGGCATACAGAGTTAGCATTGAGCTCTTGAGTTTCAACATTTTTTAATCCAGTAATTTTTCAGTTCTTTGTGTTACTATTACCTTTATTCCTTCTGGCCAAGAGATTGCTGGCCTAATATTTGCAAACTCTTTATCATCCTGACATGTTGAGTGTCCAGTGGGCTATCTCAGTCTTCATTATGCACTGCCACCACCAAGTTATCTTTCTTAAAATATACACAGTTACATGGAAAGAGTTTAAAAATGACACTTTTCCCCATAACCTTGGAATTGTAGAGTGTCTCAGTCATCTCATGTCACAATATTTCTAATATATCAGATCTCTACCAGAAATTGGGCAGCACGGTAGCATTGTGGATAGCACAAATGCTTCACAGCTCCAGGGTCCCAGGTTCGATTCCCGGCTTGGGTCACTGTCTGTGTGGAGTCTGCACATTCTCCGCGTGTGTGCCTGGGTTTCCTCCGGGTGCTCCGGTTTCCTCCCACAGTCCAAAGATGTGCAGGTTAGGTGGATTGGCCATGCTAAATTGCTCTTAGTGTCCAAAATTGCACTTAGTGTTGGGTGGGGTAACTGGGTTATGGGTATAGGGTGGGGGTGTGGGCTTGGGAAGGGTGCTCTTTCCAAGAACCGGTGCAGACTCAATGGGCCAAATGGCCTCCTTCTGCACTGTAAATTCTATGACTATGACTATGATAAATTGCCCTTAGTGTCCAAAATTGCCCTTAGTGTTGAGTGGGGTTACTAGGTTATGGGGATAGGGTGGAAGTGTTAACCTTGGGTAGGGTGCTCTTTCCAAGAGCTGGTGCAGACTCGATGGGCCGAATGGCCTCCTTCTGCTCTGTAAATTCAATGAAAAAAAATTGAAGAATGACGAAGAATTTGAAATCTAACTTCTGTCAATGTTTATTTCTTTCAGCCTGCAGTAAGCTCGACGTGGCCGACATCATCTTCTTAATTGATGGATCAGGAAGCATAAATGCCAAAGATTTTCTGAAAATGAAACAGTTCATCAGCGTTTTAGTGAACAAAACCAACTTGGGGGTAGATAAAATTCAAATTGGTTTGGTTCAATTTAGCTCCAAGCCCGAGGCAGAGTTCCAACTTAATGAACATTCAGCAAAAGCTGACCTATTCAGAGCCATCGATGGCGTGCAGCAGATGGGAGGGCACACTTACACAGGTCACGCGCTGAGCTTTACAGCGGATTACTTTGATAAGGCTAGAGGGGGTCGGCCTGGTGTCCCACAGTACCTCATAGTGATAACGGATGGAGAGGCGCAGGATGAGGTCCTTCAACCAGCTCGAACCATAAGGGATAAAGGCGTCTCTGTGTTCGCCGTGGGCGTTTTCAATGCGAACAGCACCCAGCTTCTGGAAATTGGAGGAGCTTGGGATAAAGTTCACTATGTTGAGAGTTTTGATCTGCTGGAGGAAAAAGAACAGCAAGTTGCGTGGGAGATTTGCAGCACACATAAAGGTGAGTAAAAGTTTACAAATGACTTTAAAGACAATGGATGGAGTCTTACCTTTCCTTCACAGAGTGCGGCAGCGAGTGGGAAAAGCAGCTTTGAAGGCGTTGGCACCAACGGCACCTTCTCCACCGATTCGTTAGGAACATAGGGTGGAATTCTCCGCTCCCCACGCGACGTGGGAGAATCGCGGGAGGGCCTCCCGACATTTTTTATGCCCCCCTGGCACCCCCCGCGATTCTCCCCCCTCAGAAAAATCGCCGCTCGCCGTTTTTCACGGCGAACGGCGATTCTCCGAGCCCGATGGGCCGAGCGGCCAGCCCTTCACGCCTGGTCGCTGCATTCGTGCAACGGGCGCCAGATGCCCGATTTGGACGGGAGCACCGCGACTGTGCTCGGGAGGGGACAGGCCCGCGATCGGTGCCACCGATCGTCGGACCTGCGTCCAAAACGGATGCACTCTTTCCCCTCCGCCAACCGGCAAGATCAAGCCGCCATGTCTTGCCGGGCGGCGGTGGAGAAAGACGGCACCACGCATGCGCGGGTCCGTGCCATTTGCGCGCTGATGTCATCCGTGCATGCGCCATTCGGACGTCAATGGCACAGAGATGCGCCATTCGGACGTCATTTCCGGCGTGACGAGGTCGCGGCCGGGAACGACGGGGGCCCGCTCCTAGCCCCCAGAGTGGGGGTGAATTAGGTGCGGGGAGCAGGCCCCGAGGCTGTTGTGAACCTCAGCCGAGTTCACGACGGCCTCCGCGATTTTTGGACCCAGCAGAGAATTCCGCCCATAGTGCAGAAAACCTCAAGGGGCGGATCCCCTGATGTCACACTGGCAAGGTGGGCTCTGATTGAGCACGAGCCGCCGGCAACTTAGTTTTATGAAGATCAGGGCACCATTTATAAAGGCTGCACAAAAGTAAAAATGGAACCCAGCCTCCCAATGCAATTGCACCCCCCCCCCCCCCCCCCCCCCCCCGGCAGTGCCAGGTGGGGAGCGCCAGACATGACCCTCTGCCCCATCCCCTCGAGTGATGCACCCGCTCCTCCGGTGGGAGTCTGTCTGCCAGATGCACGCCGTGGGAGATCAGGGTGGGGGGAGGGGAGATCGGGTGTGAAGGCCTGACAATGGATTAGAAGTGTATTAGAATGATGTTCTCGACGTTAAACGCCGCTGTTACATTATGCCACTGGCAGGGGTGAGGACAATCGCTACACGACTTTCCACCAACGTAAAATGCGATTTGGGCCTTTCGCGAGAATTTCCGCTCTTGTTAACTAACCTGCCCGAAAAGAATGTCAGCGGAAAATCCCAGGCGGACCTTGCACTTGCTTTTCAAAAGGAGTAGTTCTTGCACCTATCACATCAGCGATAGATATACTACTTGTTAACAAATGATGATCAGGCCCCTCAGAAATGGCACAGTTCAAGGATGTCTTTCTCCTTTTAAGTCTTATGAGCATTAATTCAACTGTCTCCTGAACAGTGTATTTTTAAACAGGTTGTTGACTGCAGTGAACAAGCACACACATTTGAATACATTAAGCAGCATGTTACAAGAAGAACTGTTAGTATTTTACCGAATGTGAGAGCAGCCAAATCGGTTTCCAATTTAAAGTTGCTTCAGAGGTAGAGAATTAAACAATCCAGCCCCCTTTAGGCCTGCTCGATCAATCGATCAGATCATGGTTGATATGCACCCCAATTCAATTTTCCCAATGTTGTTCCCTATGCCATGCCCTCACCGAACAAAATTCAACTAATCTCAGCTTTGAAAGCTCCAATATTCACAGACATTAGTGGAGACATTTCCAGTGTTTTATTATCCTCTGTTTGGGGGGGGGGGGGGGGGGGGACATGCAGCCTGACAATCTGATGAGCAGATCTTCCTTCAGTTGAAATTTAATGGTCATTTTGATTGGTCATAAGCTTACTTACCGGAAGGAGAATCATCAACCAGCCATGAATAAATACGATTCATTTTCCTTTCTGTGCCTTCAGCTGTCTAGGTTTAAGCTGTGGAATTTCCTACCAAAAGCCCCTCTATCTCCTCCTTTTTTACCCATTTCTTTGGTCACCTGTCCTAATGTGATTTGATGGCTGGGGTTTCCAGACCCCCCCCCCCCCTTTGTAATGGTGGAGGCAGCCCATCACTAATTGGCGGCGTGATCTTCCTAACCCGCCAGTGTCTGCACGGCTTTGCATGCCCTGCGCCCTCTGCTGCTTAGGAACGTGCTGCAGGGGGGTGGTTGCCATCAGCTGGGCCGGAGGGTCCCCCCGGCAGAAAGGGTCGGAAAATTTTGGTCGCTGGTCAACTTTTGTCTGATAACACACACTTCTGTCGAATGCCACTTTACCATGTCAAAGGCAGTATGGAAATCATTGTCGATTTTATTATCACTTCACCTTATGTTTAGAAAAATAGACCAAACAAGTGGTGTATTGAATGAAATTGCTTGTAAAATGACGGGCACTGTGACGGCTAAAAATACCCAGTTGATGTCTGTTTTTTTAAATGATCTGTTTTTATGTTGTTTTTTGCTGACAGATTGGTGCGGGGCACAAGTCGCAGACATCGTTTTTGTAATCGACGGATCAGAAAGCCTTTCTGCTTCTCAGTTCAATCGCATGAAAGACTTTATGGTAGAGCTGGTGACTGGTTCTGATGTTGCTGCGGACAAGGTTCAATTTGGAGCTGTGCTGTACGGTGATAACTCTCAAACTGTCTTCCAACTCGATCAGTTCACAAATAAAGACGGCATCCAGAATGCAATCAATGGAATGAATCCCGTGGGTGGATCCACCCACACAGCAAAGGCCCTCAATTATGCTAAAGGCCTTTTAGACCCGGTAGAAGGTGGCCGAAAACAACTTGGGGTGCCGCAGTTCCTCCTGCTCTTTACCGCCGGCAAGTTGGAGGATAAGCAGCAACTAAAATCTGCAGCTGAGGTCATCAGAAACTCTGATATTAATATTTACGCTATCGGTGTAGAAAATGCAAATAAAAATCAACTGCTGCAGATTGCTGGATTGCAAGATAACCACTTCTATGCCCTGGAGTTTGAAACCTTGGGACCCCTGATGAAAGCCATGTCCAAGAAATCCTGTGACGATTCTAAGCCCGGTATGTGATTTGGGAAAACCGAATGGGTTCTGTCAGTACCGGGGGCAATGGGTGGGTAGATGACACTGTTTTCAGTGTGGGGCAAAAGAAATGTGGGTGGGATCGGGGGAATGGGTTGCCAGGCCCCTCTACCCTGTTTCCTTCGACTGACATTCCACGATTGCTGGGAAATTGGAAATCCAGCCTGTCCATTCTGGACTTACTCGTGTAAACATTCTGAATTTAGCTAGTTTGGTGTCGGTTGACGCATATCCGCCTCTCTCCACTCTAAGATCATCCAGAGTTAGGTTAATTGAAATAAATGTGTCTAGCCTTGAGATCACATTGGCCAACGTTTGTGAAGAAGGCAATGGGAGGAGAATCCATAGAATCCCCACAGTGCCGATGGAAGCCATTCGGCCCATCAAGTCTGCAGCAACTCTGCAAAAGAGCACTCTACCTGGGTCAATTCTCCCGCCCTATCCCCGTAACCCCGCACTTTGATCACCGGACCTGCACATGTTTGGATTGTGGGAGGAGACCGGAGCACCCAGAGAACGCAGACACAGAGAGAATGTACAAACTCCACACAGACAGTTACCCAGGGCCGGAATCGAACCTGGCGCCGTGAAGCAGCAATGCTAACCATTGTTCCACCGTGTTGCCCCTGATATCTGGGCTGGGAATCACCAAAAGCGTGGCTAAGTGTTCACGCCAGCGTAAATACTGGATTGTTTCACGCCGGCGTCAATGGGCCTCTTGGCCCAGCGATTCTGTAGCACACAGGGGGCCAACGCAGTGCCGGAGTTCTCCACACAGCTCAGGCGGCGATACACGGCCCTGCATTGCCAGCCTCAGGTCCACGCATGCACGACGCGGACCCTTCCGCGCCGGCACCGCACAACATGACGGAGCCACACAGCGGGCCGGCTTGGAAGAAGGTAGGCCCATCCCCCCCGTATCGTGCGCGCCCGACGATCCGTAGCCTCCGAAGGCGGGCCTGGCCATCGTGGAAGGCCTCCCTGGAGCCTGATCCACCAACATGCCCCCCCGCCCAACTAGGACGGCCAACGCGGCCGCGGGTCCGAGCTCCCGCTGGATGGAACCATATTAGAACCACGCCGGCGGGAACTCGGACGGTCGACCGCGGAGAATCGCCGCGGGGGCCTCTTTCAACAGCTCCCGACCGGCGCCGCTTCGACCGCGCACGCATGACAGGTGGCAATTCTCCGGCCGCCGGAGGTTTGCGTCCGGTGTCGCATCCGATCGCGGGTCTGAGGCCCCATTCTCCGCCCCCATGCCAAGCGCGATTTGGGCACAGAGGCTCGGAGAATCCGAGCCCTGATATATTTGATATTTTGCTGATTGCAAATATGGCAAGGGTTATTTTTACCCATATTATGTATTCAAACACTTTGCTTCCTTAGAAATGCTGGATGTTTGGAGATTCTTTTTTGTTCATTCATTGGAAAACTCCTTATCCAACCCTAATTGCGCTTGAGAAAGTGAGCCATTTTCCTGAACCTCTACTGCCCTTGGGAACAAGTTTCGAGATTTTGACCTGGCAACAATAAATATTTCCAGGTCAGGATGGTCAGGATGTAACTTGGAAAGATCTTTCATGTGGGGGTGCTCTCATGCACCTCTATTTGGGAGAGTTCCTGAGTTTGCAAGGTGCTGTCGAAGGAACCTTTGGCAAGTTACTGCAGTACACCGTGTGGATGGTACACTCTGCTGCCATTGTGTGCCAGTGGTGGCGGGAGTGAATGTTTAATCATGAATGCAATGGCCGTTCCTGATGGCCAATGCCATGATCCATTCCACCTGAATCTGTGTTCAAATCAGCATTCAGAACCCATTTTTATACCCTGAGCCCCCTTCCCAGCTCCTCTTGGTAGGCAATCATGGTTGTGCCATTAGAGACTGGTAATCGGGTAGAACAATACCCAAGTACAGGGTGATTCAACCCCCCCCCCCCTCCTCCACGGACCCTTGTAATAGGGAAACACCCTCAATGGATCCATGTAATAGAGAGAACTCCCCCAGGGACCACTGTAATAGAGAGACCCCTCAGGGACCCTGGTTATAGGGGTCCGTTACATTTACTCCTGTAATAGGGAGACCCCTCCGATGGACGCCTGTAATAGGGAGACTCCCCCTCCCCCCAGGGTCTCCTGTAAAGGGGAGACACCTCCGATGGATGCCTGTAATAGGGAGACCCCCCCCCTCCCCCCAGGGTCTCCTGTAAAGGGGAGACACCTCCGATGGACACCTGCAATAGGAAGACCCCTCTGACGGATGCCTGTAATAGTGGCAGTGCATTCTGGGGAGAGGGGATGGCCCTCGGTTGGGCTTGGGTGGTCTATCCCAACGTGACCCTGGAATTGTGGACCTCATGTTGGGCCAAAGGGGTAACGTCTTGGGAGGGTTACTCCTTGGACCACCATGAGGTCCGCCACGCTGATAGAGATCACAAGTGATCTGCGCTCACCTAATTCCCGGCCGTAGGGACCGGAGAATCATCGAGGGCGAGAGCATAGGGTCAAGGGCCCGCTAAATGGGTAATTTAGACCCATTTGCATTCATTTACATTCCCCTGCCTCGCGCGGTCATGGGCCTCATTCCTGCGGCTAGTGGGGGGTCGGAGAATCGCTCTTGGGTTGGCGTCATTCCCGATTTTCCCCCAACGCCTGATTCTCTATCCCACCAGGGAATGCAATCCGGACATCCCGGGACGGAGAATCCCACCCCTTATTTTCGCTAAAGTCCTGTTCACACATCACCCATGTCAACAGTGACTGACATTTCCTCAAAGGTAAAATTCTTCGCCTTCTGTTAAAATCCCTACATCGCTTTGCTTTTCACTTGTTGCTGTAGCCTCTTCCACTTCTGTAACCTCCCCAAGTCTATTTGACTTCAACGTCTTTTCCATCCCTCATTCCTATGCTGCGGCCAAAATTTCCACATCTCCCTCTCTCTGTAGCCGAACCCACCTTCAAAGCCATCTGTCCAAATAAACCTTTGATTGTGATTTCTGACTGTTTCTACTTTGAGAGTGATTGCTCAGTGGTAACGCCCCTGCTCCTAATTGGGAAAGTTGCAGGTTCAAGTAGCAGTCCAGAGACTTGAGCACAATATCTAGGCTGACAATCCAGCGCAGGACGAAGGGAGCACCACCCTGTCAGTTTCATTCGCTGTCTTTTGCATGAGAGGTTAAATAGGCGAGGCCTTGAGATGTTTAAAACCCATGATATGGTTTCGCCAAAGAGCAGTACCTTCTCCACGATGTCTGAGCCAACTTTTATCCTTCAGTCAACATCTTTAAGCAGGTTATTGTCACGTTGCTGTTGTGGCACCTTGCTGTGTGAAAAATACCTGTCACCTTTTCTACATTACAACAGTGACTGCACTTCAAACAAACCCCGCAAGCTGTAAAACAGTGGAAGACATGCTGGGTGATAGAAATCCAACTTCGTTGTGCCTCTACATGTCTATCTTTCAAAATTTCCACCAGCAATTGGGAAATTCCCCAAGATATCTTTTGTAGGCTAACACAACACTGTCGGACTCTCTAAAAGGGTGTTAGAAGCACTCGCGATCATAAATTACAAAGAGAATTAGATAGCACTGTGAAGGGGGGGAAAAGTGCAGGACTTTGCGGAAAGAGCAATCGAGAAGAAGAAATCAGATAGTTTTGTCAAAGAGCTGACACAGGCACAATGGATTGGATGGCATCTACTGTGATGCAAGTTTCTATAGGGGGGGGACTATATAATCTCCTGCCATTTGCACCCATGTAAGGATGGATGGACAAGGCATCAGCCAGATCTTCTGCCGTTAGGTGCTTTGAGGCCGTTAATCAGCAAATTAAAAGCCAGTTATGGGCCTCATTCTGCCTCCGTCACAATCACAAGTATGGCTGGGGAAGGCGGAATGGCAGATGCCAGCCCATTACTTCTGCAACTCTGGTTAAAAGGCTTTGTCCTTTGCGGACAGGGTGTTGCTGTGCCTATCGACTTGAATGTGAATGTGAAGTTTGGCTAGCCGCTTGCTAAGGCCGCAGCCAGCATGTGGCTGCTGCAGGGCGGCCCATTTTAATATCAACAGGCTCAAGGCTGACTTTTCTACGAGAGTCGCTTCCCACCAAAAATGACACGAACCATAGAATCCTACAGCGCACAAGGAAGCCATTCGGCCCATCAAGTCTGCACCCACCCTTGGAAAGACCACCCCACCTAGGCCTACTCCCCCACCCCCCCCCTCCCCCCCCCCCCCAACACATCCCCATAACCCAGTAACCCCACCTAACCTTTTGGATTCTGAGGGGCAATTTAGAATGGCCGGTCCACCTAACCAGCACTTCTTTGGACCCTGGGGTGAGGTGAGTGAGAAATGCGCTCCTGGTAAATTTCACCCCTTAGATTGTCCTTGTATTGTGAATGATATTGGGGTCAAAAATGGAAAGTTCACGAAAACATTAATATATTTTGTAGTCCTGAGTGACTTTGTGTTTTCCTTTTGTAGATTGTGAAGTTCATGAAGCAGATGTTGTTTTTCTGATTGATGGATCGGGAAGTACTTCTGCAAGTGACTTCAAGCGCAAGAAAGATATCTTGAAGAGTGTGGTGAAGATGTTCAATACTGGTCCAACGAAGTTTCAGTTTGCTGTTGTCGAGTACAGCACAAACCCAGTCACCATCTTCCAACTGAATGGCACCAGTGGCCAACACGACCATTTTCGATAGAATCGAGAAAATGCAACAACTGTCCCAAGGAACCATGACTGGGAAGGCCCTTCAGTTTGTGATGGATTTATTCCAACCTACAACAGGAAGTCGAAAGCTGCAAGGGGTCCCTCAACACCTCCTGGTGATTACAGATGGGCAGTCCCAAGACAGCGTGGTTGTCCCCGCCAACAGCTTAAGGAAGGAAAACATCAATGTTTTTGCCATTGGTGTTGGAAAAGCGGACGAAAATGAGCTGCTTCAAATTAGTGGAGGGCCGGAGGCAAAGATTTACGTTGAGAAATTTGCTGAGTTGGATCAGATTAAAAGCAGAATTGTTCACAATCTCTGTGTCCCGTCTGCAGAAGGTCAGTGGATTGTGTACAATAGTCCAAATTGCAAATCACTTTTGTGCAGTATTGCTGTCTCTGTTTACCATGAAAAGAAATGAAATGCAGTTTGGCATTGGTATTTCTTAATAAATTAAAATGTTCTGTACTTTTGGCCCTGCATTAAAGATCCCAATATATGTCGACAGGGACGCGCAGCTGATGTGCAAACTCTGGTACATCTGAGACAAATCAGAAAATGCTGCAAATATTCACAGCACAGGCAGCAGATAAACAGAAATTCATGGGGAGGTGGAGGGGGTGGCGTATTACTCGCCAGCCCACCCATCAACCCCATTGCCGACATGAGTCGCCAACCCAACTGAGATTTATTTTTTTTAAAGTTGCTCCACGGCAAGACGCGCTGTCAGTGGGTTAAACTAGGTGAGAGTGGGGCTTCAGTCTCTCACCTTCAAGAGCTGCAAGCCAATCTGATTGACCGGCAGCTCTAGCAGGCCCAGCAGCGCCACACTGAGTAGTGGACACTGCCGGGACTGCAAGTAGGCCCTGTGACCATGGATGCTGGCGACAGGTAAGACGGGGGATATTGGACGGGAAGGGATTGGGGAGCTATTTCTGGAGACCAGGCATTTTGGAACAAAGGGAGTGTGACATCTTGGGAGTGGGTTGCCTCCGATGCACGCAGGGCAACCCCTTTCCTTCACAACTGTTAACCACTTGAGTTTACAAATGACCTACCAATATCTGCCCACCTGCTGACATGGGTGTGCATATGGGGGGGGGGGGGGGGGGGGATGGACAGCATAATATGTGGCTTATATGTGGCTTAACTAGCTTGGTACCAAGCTCTTTTAATTATTTATTTTGTGGGCGGGCTGCTGATTTTGGCACCTTCCCACTGACCATTTTATGTGGACCTGGGCAGGAAGGTGGTGAGCTAGCCACTGAAAACATGTTTGGCAGGGGAGGGTCATAAAATCCAGCCCCATGGCTCAGATTGATGACCTTTCATTGGTTCCATTTAAAAGATGCACCTAAAGACCCACGTCTGCACTTCATCCTTTCCCCAAAGCTTCTTAGACGCTCTGAGGACTCAGTGGCCAATACACACACACCCATCCTTCCTATTGGTCAGAGATCATGGTAGTAGGGCCCTGCCTATAACCATGTGCTCCAGTTCAATACCCTCACGGCACCATTTGATCCGCATGCTGGTAACATGTTGGGACAATGTGTCTTCTTCACAGCACATACAGAAGAGGTTACACGATACTGCACACTCTGTTTCGATGCCTAGAGGCCTCAGACTATCATCATTAGGATGTTATCTCATGTATCCTCTGCCCACTCCAACCCATGCACTTTCTTCTGCTGCTCCTGCAGTAGTTTACAATTCCACAGGAGAAGGCTCACCTTCCACCTATAATCCAGACACCCAACATTCACCGGTTTTCCTCAGAGTGCCCCCCACCACCAATACATAACTAGGCAAACACAGATGCAACCCATGATTCAGAGCTGAACATGCTACAAATGAGCAGTCAAGTGTACCCCCTAATATCATGTGACCAAAATAATGCTCTTCGTATTCAGTCTGTGAGAATGATCCATTCCGAAGGTTGATTTGATTTGATTTATTATCACATAATTATGTTGTTTAAACATTGAACATTTTCATACAAAGCCTTTTTTCCCCCTGAATTGGCAGATGCTGCTGCTGATGTGGTATTCCTGGTCGAAGGAACTCAAGATATTCAAGAATTTAAACAGATCCAGAATTTTATGATGGGAATTACAGCAGAGTTGAACATTGGACTCCGTAAAAACAGAATTGGATTTTCTCAGTTTGGTAGGGATGTACAGACTGAATTCCCACTGAAACACTATGCAAATAAGAAGGACGTGTGGAATTACATCAAGACGAGTTCCAGCTTTCAGGGCGGAGCACCACTGGATTTAAGACGCGGCATCGACCATCTGAAAACAACTCAATTCATTCCATCGGCTGGGAGTCGTAAAAATGAAGACATTCCCCAGATCGCTGTAGTAATTACTAAAGCATCATCACAGGCTGATGTTAAATCACATTCCAAAGTTTTAATCCAAGATGGTGTGATAGTTATCTCCATTGCCGCATCTGACATTGTTCAGCAACAAATAGGACTCAATTCTTCATCATACCCATTTATTTTCCAAAGTCTTTACTTGGATGACCTGCACCAACATTCAGGAGACGTCGCTCACATGATACGAAATATAATTAAAAAAGAGAATCAGCGCAGACAACCATCAGGTAAAACACAATCTATTACTTCTGGAAGATGAGTTACCTCTTGCAGAAGTGGCTGCATGTTTCTTATTTAATGTCCCCTTGAATGCATCTTCTTATTGTGTGGTCATACCGTGCATATGTTGGGCAGGAATCTCTATCCCGTTTCCTAGTGCGGCGTGCCCCCGCCGGCAGCGAGACCCTCCGTCCCGGAAGCCAGCCAATGGGGTTTCCCAATGTGGCCATCCCGCCGATGGACAAGCCTGCCCGTTAGCTTTCAGTAGAACCTCTGTTTGTTGATGGATTTCCCCTCGGGTCAGACAAAACAAATCTCTGATTAGATTAGAGCATAATGGATAACATTCAAACAATAGTCAGCGCCTATTCTGCAATCCTGGTCATCTGGTAAAATGTTTCATGAGATTATGTAACATTAAGGTAACTGGTGCGCTGTGTGAGTTGCAATCCTGCAGTGTCGTTTTAGCCTTTGACCTGAACTCAGATTGATGAAATGGAAATTCGCTTCTTTTTGCTGGCCACAGTGGTCCAATATGAAGGGATTGGACAGTTTAAACCTCACATTGGGGTGTGATTTTGCCACCATGCTGTGCCCAGCACCAATCTTGTTGTGCAGGGCGCATCACAAGGGTGGCCGAAATAGGGCTTCGTGCCAGGCGCAAAAGTGCGCATGAGTCACGTGACCAGCGGCCCCCAGTGTGATAAAGATTATCATATTTAATTGAGCCATTCGGCTCATTTAAATATTTGTGGCCTATTTGAGGACTCATTGTCCCACGGGAGTCACCGGCCGCACTGGCAAGGCCTCACCCATAATGAGGTATGCTCACGCGGGGGAGAGGGTAATGTCCATGTCTGCAGGGATGGCGTTGCCCATGGGTGGGATGTGTGGGGCACCCTCAAGCTCACTTAGAGGCCGGGGCACCCTTTCAAAATAGCAGGCCATCTCTGAGCAGCTATCTGGCCAACGAGTTCAGCTCTCTAATGCTGAAAAGCATTTCTAAGTATGGGTTAGACCAGGGTGTAACTCCTCAAGCGCCCAAATGATGACTAAGTGTGGGTGAATACTAAGTGTGGCTCTCACCCAAAAAGCCACAGGAAACACACCATCAAACTCCCACAAAATTATACCTGACCATTTTCTGAGAGAATCACGCCCAGTGTGTAAGTCTACCATGTAAAACAGCTGATAATTTGAGACTCGGGTTACAAATTCTTTTCCATCGAGTTGATTAATCTATTCAAGTTATTAATCGCTTTATTTATTTTAAACTTGTTATCGTTTCCAGAGGTTGTACCCATAAGTTTTTTAAATTAATTTAATAAGGGACGTGGGCTCTGCTGTCTAGGTCAGCATTTATTACTCATTCCTAATTACCCTTGAAAAGGGTCTGGTGAGCTGCCTTCTTGAACTGTTGCAGTCCATGTGGGGCAGCACAGTAGCGCAGTGGTTAGCACAGTTGCTTTACAGCTCCAGGGTCCCAGGTTTCGAGTCCCGGCTTGGGTCACTGTCTGTGCGGAGTCTGCACTTTCTCCCCGTGTCTGCGTGGGTTTCCTCCGGGTGCTCCAGCTTCCTCCCACAGTCCAAAGATGTGCACGTTAAGTGGATTGGCCATGAAAAAATTCCCTTAATGTCCAAAAACGTTTTGGTTGGGTTGCGTGGATGGAGTGGGGTGCACTTTCCAGGGGCCGGTGCAGACTCGATGGGCTGAATGGCCTCTTTCTGCACTGTAAATTCTATGATTCAATGTAGTGTAGGTACATCCACAGTGTTGTTAGCTTCAGGATTTTTACCCAGGAACAGTGAAGGAATGATGATATATTTCCAAGTCAGAATGGTGATTGGCTTGGAAGCGAACTTCCAGGTGGTTACCAAGTACCTGCTGCCCTCTCCTTCGGGATGGTAGTGGCCGTGGGTTTGGAAGGTGCTGTGTAAGGTGCATGGTGAGATCCTGCAGTGCAGACTATAGATGGTACACACTACTGCCATTGTTCATTGGCGGTGGAGGGAGTGAATGTTTGTGAAAGGGAAGCTAGTCAAGTGGGCTGCTTTGGCCTGGATGGTGTCCAGTTTCTTGAGTTGTTGGAGCTGCACTCATTAACTTAGTTGCCGCATTCAAGGCTCCAAAATGACAGTATAATTTTTGAACTGATTAACCCTGATTATTGAGATACAACTGATTAATGGGGCAGCACAGTAGCATGATAGATAGATAGAGAAATACAGCACAGAACAGGCCCTTCGGCCCACGATGTTGCGCCGAACTTTTGTCCTAGGTTAATCATAGAATTTTGGACAATTTGTCATGGCCAATCCACCCAACCTGCACATCTTTGGACTGTGGGAGGAAACCGGAGTACCCGGAGGAAACCCACGCAGTCACGGGGAGGATGTGCAGACTCCACACAGACAGTGACCCAAGTCGAAATCGAACTTGGGACCCTGGAGCTGTGAAGCAATTGTGCTATCCACAATGCTACCGTGCTGCCCTTAAGAAGTTAACCTACACTCCCTTATTCTACCCTAATCCAAGTACCTATCCAATAGCCGTTTGAAGGTCCATAAATTTTCCGACTCAACTACTACCACAGGCAGTGCATTCCATGCCCCCACTACTCTCTGGGTAAAGAACCTACCTCTGACATCCCCTCTATATCTTCCACCATTTATCTTAATTTATGTCCCCTTGTAATGGTGTGTTCCACCCGGGGAAAAAGTCTCTGACTATCTACTCTATCTATTCCCCTGATCATCTTATAAACCTCTATCAAGTCGCCCCTCATCCTTCTCCGTTCCAATGAGAAAAGGCCCAGCACCCTCAATCTTTCCTCGTATGACCTACTCTCCATTCCAGGCAACATCCTGGTAAATCTCCTCTGCACCTTTTCCAAAGCTTCCACATCCTTCCTAAAATGAGGTGACCAGAACTGCACACAGTACTCCAAATGTGGCCTGACCAAGGTTTTGTACAGCTGCATCATCACCTCACGGCTCTTAAATTCAATCCCTCTGCTAATGAACGCTAGCACACCATAGGCCTTCTTCACAGCTCTATCCACTTGAGTGGCAACTTTCAAAGAACAATGAACATAGACCCCAAGATCTCTCTGCTCCTCCACATTGCCAAGAACCCTACCATTAACCCTGTATTCCGCATTCAGATTTGTCCTTCCAAAATGGACAACCTCACACTTGTCAGGGCTAAACTCCATCTGCCACTTCTCAGCCCAGCTCTGCATTCTATCTATGTATCTTTGAAGCCGACAACAGCCCTCCTCACTATCCACAACTCCACCAATCTTCGTATCATCTGCAAATTTACTGATGGTTACATGGTGGTTAGAACAATTGCTTCACAGCTCCAGGGTCCCAGGTTCGATTCCCGGCTTGGTTCACTGTCTGTGCGGAGTCTGCACATTCTCCCTGTGTGTGCGGGGTTTCTTCCGGGTGCTCCGATTTCCTCCCACAGTTCAAAGATGTGCAGGTTAGGTGGATTGGTCATGCTAAAATTGCCCTTAGTGTTGGGTCGGGTTTACTGGGTTATGGGGATAGGGTGGAGGTGTGGGATTGGGCAGGGTGCTCTTTCAAAGAGCCGGTGCAGACTCGATGGGCCGAATGACCTCCGCCTGCACTGTAAATTCAATGATCCTAACCCGCTGAAGCAGGCTTTCTAATATGATACCTGGGCCACAATACTCCAGGGAACTGATTGACCAGTCAATCTGGTTTTCTGGTTGAATTCCAGGCATCGGCCTATTGCTGGGACCTTGTTGTTTGGCTGCAGGGCACCCATTGGATAGATGGTGTAATGTATGGACAAGTGACAGAAAGTTTATTTTTGTTGCGTTGTGCTTTCCAAAGTTCACTGAGACTTTCCCTTCTGTCAATATTCTCCACCTTCACTGTACCTCTCTATGTAAACCAGTGGTGGACAACCTGCAGCCCAGGGACCACATGCATCCCATTACGGTTCTGTGTACAGTCCACAAGACATTTTGTTGACTGTTGCCCACACATTTTGCTGATTTCCGTCTGCGTAATTCTTTTTCTAATTGCACACTGGAGGTGATACACACATGAAGCAAGGGCAATGAAGTGTGATGCACGCTGATTGCACACAACAATGGCTGTGAGAGCTTTGCACTCCCTCTGCCTCCAAAGTGTAACTATTTATTTTGTTTTTAACATTTGAAGTTCGATTAATATGTAAGTGATTAAGCACTCTCTAACTCATTATGAAATATTCAGCAGGTATCAAATGTATTTATTCTCGTTCATGGTGTCATGGTTAATGAACAAGCCTGATTTCAATCCTGTGGCCCACTGCAGTGGAGGGTTTTGTGGTCCCGGAGATGTCCAAAGGCAGAGGCATAAAGGAACTTATTTTATTGCAAAGCAATACACACTGTACATTCCAGGTCCCAGCCGGGACTCCTCTGCTTGGCTCCATTTGGGCCGACTTTAATGACAGACTCCATTACTCCACAGATGGGCCACCGCTCATCAGCGGGGGATGCTCGTATTTTATGAGACTCACAGGGTCCATGTACATCTCGACGGGTAATAACAGAGAGCCATTTATGCTGCCCATTCACTAGCCTAGTTTGCCCATCACTGATGTAAACCATTAACCTATCTTGCTACATCACATAGATACGTATTATTAACGCCCGTCTAGATCACCCTTACAGAGAAATTCATGACCTCCCCATTACAGCATCAGACTGTCTCCTGAATGACTCCAGAGTTCTGGTTTAACTTGACCAATTTCTCCAGATGAACCTTTTCCAATGCAGTTTAGCATCATATCCATAATAAGGCCCCTGCAACTCACTCTCAAGCTCACTCAACTGTTCCTCGTAACTCAGTGCTCGAGAGTTAGTCTTATTGCCTTGTTCTGTAAGATTTCCAAGGGCTGGAGGTTTCCTTTGTCTCTTGAGGGGGCAGGTATGGAACACCACTTCCAAAAGAAGATGAGCTGGGGGATGGGTCATGAAAACCTGGAGATGTGGAAAAGTTATCCTTATTCATGTTACATAACTTTCTTGGTCTCTTTTGAAGAATGTGTTTCTGTTGTATCTCATGGGTTTGTAATGTTCCATATTTGTTTTACAGTGTGCCAGTCAGCCACAGTCGCTGATATTGTTTACCTTGTGGACGAATCTGGCAGCATTGGGGAAACAAACTTTGAATTGATCCGTAATTTTCTGGTCAATGTTATCAACGCGATGGATATAGGACCAGACAAAGTGCAAATTGGTTTGATTCAGTACAGTAGTCAAACGACACCGGAGTTTTATCTTAACACGTTTCAAGAGAAGAGCGAGGTGCTTGACCATATCCGATCAGTACCTTACAGGAAGGGAGGGACAAATACAGGTGCAGCCATTGATTATATGGTGCAGACTTACTTTACAGAAAGCCGAGGGAGTAGAATAAACCAGGGAATCCCTCAGCTTGCTGTTGTAATCACTGACGGTAAATCGACTGATGATGTTAAAGTTCCAGCCAGTGCTCTCCGAGCTCTTGGTGTTAAAGTCTTTGCTTTTGGAATCAAAGGTGCTGTTGAACGTGAACTCCAAAGTATTGCTTCGTACCCTGCCAGCAGTTATGTTTCCCTTATTGAGGACTTCGACCTGTTGAGGAATGTAGAAGACCAAATGCAGAAGAAGATTTGCAACAATATTGTAAACTCATTGTTAATCAAACCAAATCAAGGCCATATTATTGAGCAAGGTAAGATTTTTAAAATCCACATTTTTGAATTCTGAATTAATTTGTTAAATACAGGCTGCTTTCTTTGGTGACCCAGCACTTTTCTTGTTTAATGGGTCCAACATCAAAGCATTTTCTGCTTTGGCATCCGATCAGTTTAGAATAATTTGGGAGTTTAACCGAAGCGACAGTGGTCTGTCTTTGGCTTGATTCAGTTCTTTCAAATTGTTGTTGATGATAAAGCTTGTAAAGCGAGAACTTGCATCTCTACTCAATAACGAGGTAGACACACATGGAGCAGTGCCTGAACCCATAATGTTAAGAATTGGAAGCAAGGTAGACGGACCGAGTTGGTGGCCAGAGTACTGCAAGTGTTGGACATTGCATTTGTTGGCTGGAAGGCTGGGTATAAGCATAAATTGACAACTCTGCTATCTGAAGATGTCCTTAAGTTGAAGATTGATGGGCGCGATTCTCCGATGTCATGCCGGTTGGGAGAATAGCGGGCCGCACCAGTTTTTCACGCGGCGCCGGTCCGACGCGCTCCCGCGATTCTCCCAAACAGCCGAATCTGTTCCATCATGTTCCGCACGCCAAACCCCGGAGAATCGCCTGATGCACCCAAAATGCCGATTCTCCGGAACCCCCGCTATTCTCCGGCCCGAAAGGGTCGAAGTCCCGACGGCGTGGCCCCAGTTCACGCCGTCACCGTTCACACCTGCTTTTTAAAGTCGTCAGCCAGTCGTGCTGGCTGGTGCGAGCAGTGAGGGGGTGAGGGGACTGTGCCGGAGTCTCCGCAGACTGGGGAAAGCAACCCCCAGAATGCAGCAGCCAGTGGGGGGGGGGGGGGGAGAGAGAGCGAGTAGTGGAGGGGGAGGAGAGAGGGAGTAGTGGAGGGGGGAGAGAGGGAGTAGTGGGGGGGGAGAGAGGAAGTAGTGGGGGGGGAGAGAGGAAGTAGTGGAGGGGGAGAGAGGGAGTAGTGGAGGGGGGAGAGGGAGTAGTGGAGGGGGAGAGAGGGAGTAGAGGAGGGGGAGAGGGAGTATTGGAGGGGGGGAGAGAGGGAGTAGTGGGGGGGAGAGAGGAAGTAGTGGAGGCGGAGAGAGGGAGCAGTGGAGGGGGAGAGAGAGGAGTAGTGGAGGGAGGGAGAGAGGGAGTAGTGGGGGGAGAGGCAGTAGTGGAGGGGGAGAGAGGGAGTAGTGAGGGGGAGAGAGGGAGTAGTGGAAGGGGGAGAGAGGGAGTAGTCGAGGGGAGAGAGAGCGAGTATTGGAGGGGGAGAGGGAGTAGTGGAGGGGGAGAGAGGGAGTAGTGGAGGGGGGAGAGAGGGAGTAGTGGAGGGGGAGAGAGGGAGTAGTGGAGGGGGGAGAGAGGGAGTAGCGGAGGGGGGGGGGGAGAG